>NC_091826.1:302777-605555 GCF_038994185.2 Dermacentor albipictus | reverse complement strand
AAGTGTAGTGGTTACATCAGTCTCTGAGGTATTGCTTCAGAAACTGAAAGGGAAGCGTCACAAAAGTAATTGTCTTACACAAAAGAGGAGGCCTGAAGTTGGGCCATATTGTCATAGAGTGGCTCACAATCTGAAGAATGTCGCCACTAGATACCAAATCCCAGTAGTGTTTTCTGCTCCCCAGAAACTGTCAATGTTGTGCAACCATATTTCAAAAACAAGTAAAAAAGCAGATTGTGAAAAGAATCACACGAAGGTTGTAGATTGTAGCGTTGGTGTGGTATATAAGATTCCATTGTCATGTGGCAAAGTGTATGTAGGGCAGTCAGGCTGCTGTGTTAACAAGTGCTTTAGAGAACATGAGCGATCCATACCGACAGGCACAGGTTCCCATTTAGCTCAACATTGTAAAATATGCAAGTACAAAGCTATGTCTTATGATACTACGATTTTGAAAAAGAGCCGTGATACCACCGCCCCAGAATTATCGGAAGCTTTTTTCATACAGTCACTGGGTTCGCAGTGCATTAGTGTGCCTTCTTTAACTTTGTACAGCGCTGAATATGTTTTTTTTGGATTCTGTCGCATCATTCTGGCCTAGTCAGGTGACCATGTGTGTCACCTTTAGCCCTCTTCACCCGGACAACTGTGTATTGTCTAAATTTCAATAAAGTCAGTCAGAGTGCGCTCTGATGATTGGATGTTGTTGTGGTTCCTGCATATGGTGCTCACTGTGCATCTTCTTCTGGATTCTGCTCTGTATAAAGGAGTGATGCAATAAGATGATGTCAGTTGAGAGTAGCGCCTTGTCCTGGTCGTCTTTCTTGTGTCTGTTGTTTTGAACTAAACAAAGTAATTATGGATTATGACAATTCTCCACTTGCATCGTTTTTTCTCTGTGTAGACTGCAACAACTCTTGTTATTCCTTATAGCAGATTATAGATATGAATGTTCCACAACTTCAAATAGCTTGAAGTCTTGAATCACATGCAAATTGAATAGCAAATACTATTTAAATCAAATTTGAAATGTTGAATATTTGCATACCCTTAATTAGTACAGCAAAATGTCTTTTTTGCACTTAGTGCGCAAGTTTTGATGAAATCAAGCACGTGTCCCAGGATTGAATGCAAACTCCAGGAGCTTTGGGATGAGGCCCTGGATACTATAGAATGCAGAGCTGTGAAGGTCCTGAAGCAACTTTTTTTCTGCTAATGCATTATTCAGTGATTGATGACGACAAGGGACAAAGTTTCTGGGCAAAAGCACAAAAGCATGTCGCCTGTACTGTATAAAAGACGGCTCACTGCAGTTTGTGCAACTGCTTCCGAGGCTAAGCGGTGTCACGGGATTCAGCTTTCAACAAGAAAAGGACAGCAGTGCCAGCACATCCAGTGGTGGCACTCATGCCCAATGACAATTCATTGGTTGTTCTGACCAGGTTTTGTTTTGAAAATAGGATGATGTCGTCAAGGTTGCATAAGCAAGTCTTCCACTTTAGACCCCGTAGTATGGTTTTAATCATCTGCTCAAATGTGTGGGAGCGTTACACTGGCCGAAAGGCATCACATTAAATTCGTAAAGTCCATCGGGTGGGGCAATGGCAGTTTTTTCATTGTCTGCTTCGTGCATGGGGATCTGCCAGTATCAGGAGCGTAGATCAAGGCTGGAGAAATACTTCCGCGCCTTGTAATGAATCTAACGCATCATCGATTCAGGGCAGTGGATATATATCTTTGCGGTTAATTTTGTTCAAGGCACGATACTGTACGTAAAATCGCACTGAGCCGCCTTTCTTACGCACCAGAATGACAGGTGACGACCAAGGGCTTGAGGAAGGGCGGATTATGCTATGTTTCAGCATGTTGGCAACGTGGGTATCGATGATCTGGCGTTCAGCGGAAGAAACGCGATATGGCCACCGGCGCGCGATGGAAGTTCCATCTCTGTGAATGCGATGAGCCGTCACAGAAGTATGTCCCAGATGAGGAAAGTGGACATCGAAGGAGTCTTTATGCTTGGATAACAAAGCCAGTAACTCCCCCATCTGCTGTGGCATTAGATTGGAGCTGATGGCACTAGCGAGAACAGAAGCAAGGACCCGAACTATAGCTCTTGGTGGTTGTGAAGCAGCAGTAGTCGAGGTAAGCATAGAGACAGGCTGAGTGTCCAAGACGCACATGAGAATGGTGCCTTTAGGAAGCAGGACTGGCTCAGTGGTTGTGTTGAGTGTAGTATAGTGTCGCCCCCTGTCAGATCTATGTGTCATCGCACATGTATGTTTTGTAGTTGTTTAGCTAGATGACGCACCCCCCTTCTGTCATGTGACGAACATTGGACCAATCGGGAGGTGTCATCTGGCGTGTGAAACCTTTTTAAGAATAAACGGCCGAGGGTGGGTCGAGTCTTCGTTCCGGTTTTCATAGAGAGCAGTTCGCTCCGAGTCTCCTTCACTGCGCCGGCGCTAGCCGCGCGTTCGCTGGTCGGGGCCCCCCGCTTGCCTGCCGCTGCCAACACAACATCTTTTGGCGACGAGGATGGGATTCCTGCAACGGTTCCGACCGAAGCCCCGGGAAACCAACGAGCTTCGTAAGTGAAGCGTCCCTTCCGTGTCTGCACGGCCGGCAAACGTCGCCGACGCACTTGGCGTCGTGAGGCTTCCGAGCCTAGGCCTACTCGCCCCCTTGTTCTTCCGTGCCCCATTCCTGCGGCGAGCTCCGGCTTGCCTCCTGCACTGCCTCCTGCACGATACCCGGCATGGCTTTTACAGCAAACCTTCCCGTTTTTCTTGAAGTCCCCGGCCCACCGTTAATTCCCTGGTATCGCTAGAAAAAAATTTTTCAGGCCCACCTCGAAGCGGCCGGCGGCGGCGGCGACTGGACGGACGCACGACGAGCGTCCGCGCTCGTCAGCGCTCTCGGGCGTGAGGGACAACGGAAGCACTTTGCAGCCGAGGAGCAGGAAGCAGCAAGGCAGTTAACCAGCGCAGCGTCAGCTTCAAGCGAAGCAGAAATGCAGTCGACCGGCAGCGTCAACGTCAAGTGATGCGGTCCCGCCAGCGTCAGAGTTTCCGAGACTCTTGCAGCGGCTTGACCGCCTGTTCGCCGCGTCAACAAATGTCCTGGCGGAACGGCACGAATTACCAGTCGAAAGCAGTTCGAGGGAGAAGGATTCCTGGAATTCGTGACCGCATTGAAGGAGAAGGCGGTACAGTGAAACTTCGGCTCAAGCTATGACGAGCGCGTCCGAGACCAAATCATACATGGGGTAGCGAACGTCAGCGTTCGCGAAAAGTTGCTGGCTCATGGCGAAACCCTGTCCCTGGACAAGGCATAAGAAATTGGACGCTCGTTAGAAGCCTTGCATCGAGCGAACCGCGCGTTCGGCTCCGAAAATGTACGAAGAATCGAGGCATCGCAACTTGGCGTTCCGTCGACGAGCCAAGATGGCCGACTTCTTCCGGGGAGCTGCCAAAATGGCTGACGTAGTCCGGGAGGCCATGAAGATGGCCGACTTCTTCCGAGAAGCCGCCAAGATGTCCGACTTCTTCCGAGAGGCCGCCAAGACGACGGACTTCTTCCGAGAGGCCGCCAAGAGGGCCGACATTTCGCACGTGGCTCCTCCGGGAACCGTGGTGCATGCGATCGGTGTGGCAGCACGAAACATATTGCAACGGACAGGAATTGTCCAGCAAGGAACCGGCGGTGCAACGCCTGCCACACGTTGGGCCATTTTGCATCAGTGTGCCGAAAAACCCGTACTGTTAAACACGTCTCTTCCGCAGAGACGCTGTCTTCAACTTCCGCAGGGCAGCCGTCCGCGTCTGTCTTGACGGTAAGCGCTTTTGAAACTAAAAAAGATTTGCAAGTTCCGGTCGTAGTTAACGGCGTCTCCATGCGACTGCCGGTGGATACGGGAGCGTCTGTCTCATTGGTGACGGCTGAGGATTTTGGAAAGCACTTTGGTCGACAGCACAGACTGTCACAAACAACAGTGGACTTGAAAAATTTCTCCAAGCAACGCATCGACATTCAAGGCCTGTTTCAAGCCACTGTCCAGCTTTCAGCTTTTTCAAAGGTCATGCTCCGTCACGTTCCAAGTAACGACTACAGGAACATCACTGCTGGGTTTAGACGCCATCCAACGTTTGGGCATACAGATCGACGGTACGTCGCTGACATGTCGTCTACCATCACTTCCTTCAGTACAGAGCCCCACAGGTGTGCCTCCGGGTTTTGATCACCTTTCCAGTGACGAGTTGGGCCTCGTCAACAACTTTGTGCACCGAATTCATCGGCAGCAAGATGCGAAACCAGTATCTTCAAAGTTGCGCCGACTACCCCTGGCTGTCCGTGACCAGGTCACAAATGAATTGCGACGTCTCGAGGGCTGCAACGTCATCGAGCGCGTCGACGCTTCTGAGTGGGTGTCTCCACTCGTGGTGATGCACAAGAAGGATGGAACCATGCGGCTCTGTGTAGATTCACGGGAACAGGACAGTCTTGTATCTCAAGTTCAAGAAAGGGTCTTGCAGAAACAGTGGCAGACTAAACAGTACGTAGACAAACGTAGAGGTGTTCAGGCAACTCGTGTCAAGGTGGGAGACACCGTCAGAATTAGATTTAACAGGAAAGGAATTTTGAAGTACAGTAAACCTCGTAAAGTCAAGGCCCAGATAGGACCATCTACTTTTCTACTCAGTGATGGGAAGACGTGGCATGTGTCTAAGTTAACCCTAGTGATGAAGGATCCAACAGGTAGTACATTGTGTACAAGTGACAAAGATTTTTTGTACTCGTATTCAAACCTGGATAGTCATACCGATGACTCGTCTGTAGTGACATCGTCTTCTCGTAAGCATCAGTTAAGTAGTCAGTCTGACTGTATCACTTCCGAGTTTACACAGTCAGCAGTCGTCTCTGATTCCGTGGGGGAATCGGTAGCATCCCAGGACTTGTTGGGACTTCGAGAGGAGCTTCCTGGGCAACCCTCTCCAGCTTTCAGCGACAACCACATTCAACTTTCCAACCAGGGGGAGGGAAATAGTAGTGGGACGACTGGGTCTTTAAAGTCGACCGATACGCGTCGCAACCCCCAAAGTTCTTCTGAGGTACGCACGCGTCCTCATCGTGACAGAAAATGGCCTCCGTGGCTCGATGATTTTGTTTCTATAGTGTAGAGCGTATTGCCGTCTCAGGCAATTTACATGTTTCATTAACACAGGCATAAAATGTGTTCCTTGTTGCGGTGCAGTGAGTTTTGTGCCGTGTTCCTCGTTGAACTTTGTTTGAGTGACTGCCTGTGTTTTGGTGCCCAAGACTGGTGCGCGTGTATGTGAACTTGGGTGGGGACTGATTGAATTTGTTGTGGGCTTAAGTGCGTGCTTTGTGTGCAACTGGTGCGCGTGTGTGAACATGGGGGGGAATGAACTGAAATCGCCTTTGGACTTAAGTACGTGTCTTGTGTGCGCGTTTCACTATGTTTACTTTGTTTCCAGGGGGGGGATGATGTAGTATAGTGTCGCCCCCTGTCAGATCTATGTGTCATCGCACATGTATGTTTTGTAGTTGTTTAGCTAGATGGTGCACCCCCCTTCTGTCATGTGACGAACATTGGACCAATCGGGAGGTGTCATCTGGCGTGTGAAACCTTTTTAAGAATAAACGGCCGAGGGTCGGTCGAGTCTTTGTTCCGGTTTTCATCGGGAGCAGTTCGCTCCGAGTCTCCTTCACTGCCCCGGCGCTAGCCGCGCGTTCGCTGGTCGGGGCCCCCCGCTTGCCTGCCGCTGCCGACACAACATTGAGTAGAGCCAAAGTGGCCATGCCGTTGGTGAAGCGAACAAGGCTGGGTGCCAGAGCAATCCCTTTGGATAAGCAACGGGCTGACGTTACAACGAAAATGTCACCATCGGTGATGTCAGAGTTAACTCCAAGGAGTTGTTCGTGGCCAGGTGGCACCATACAATTGTCAGCAGTTCGTAAGCGAAGGTGCGGTTCGTGCATGTCGTCGGAATAGTCGGTCTCTGTCAAGTTAACAAGGTATTGATGGCACGAGATGAAAGCAGACGCCGCAGAGAGAAAGTCCCACTCCAGTATAAGCATGTGAGCGTAGGAAGTCAACACTGCAAACTGGATATGGTGACTTATCCCGTCTATCAAACTCGAACAGTGCATCATGCTGATGGCCAAATCACATTATTTGCACCACGAAGAAGAGCTCCATTGTAAGGTGTAGTAACTTTGCGTAGACGAAAGCACAAGCCAGCGTGAATAATAGGAATAACTGCTCCCATATCAATCAGTGCTAGAACTGGTACACCATCTACACACACGAATAAGGTATTGGCCGGGCGCGCTGGAGGAATTATAGTCTGTGCGAGCCGTGCAGCTTTCCCTCCAAAAACTGCACCATCTAGTTTTCCGATCGGTAGTCAGGAGTGCGGGCGGCCGGTTGCAGGGGTGATGTCGAGTGTCGGAGAGGGGAGGGTGAGCGGCGGCGGCGCCCTGGACGGTAGTTGCGAGGCGCTTTGGGAGGTGGAGAAAGTGAGAGTGGGAAAACCGGCACTGGCAGGGACTCGGAGGGAGCAACGGGTCTCTCTCATAAATATTGCCACATGGTGTGGCGCAGCAAGAGACTGAAGAAGAGGAGAACAAGGTTCGTCTCGGCATCGCGCGTCGCCGCTTGCGTTTTTGTAAAGTGCAACTGCCTGTATCTGATTCAGCTTGTATACCCCAGCAGGGTATACGCGACAATTTGGTGGAGCTTGCTGGGTACGCTCAACTTATGCAGGAGACCCCACTGGGCAGCAGGAACCTCGCCCCACAGTTGGAGTTGACTCCAGTTCACCGCACAAGCCGGCGAATCCGAGGCCTCACCCCTGAGTTTGGAAAGCTGCAGGAAAAAGTGATGACTGTGACCACTGCGACTTCTACAGAACAGGTGACACCAACTTACCTAACGCTGCTGAACCCCCAAGTGCCGACGGCTTTTCATGGCGACACATTTGAAGACATGGAAGACTGGCTGGCGGAGTTCGAGCGCGTGGCTGCGTTTAACGAGTGGGATAACAACTCCAAACTCGGGAACGTCTACTTCAGCCTCCAGGATGGTGCTCGCACGCGGTTTATGAACCGCGAAAGTGCCCTGTCATCCTGGCCTGAGTTCCAGCGCAAGCTACTGGAGATTTAATCCAGCCCCGATCGCCGAGGAAAAGCGGAACGGGCCCTTCAGTCATGCATCCAAAAGCCCAATGAGACCGTCACGATGTACGTGGAGGACATGACGCATCTCTTTCAGCGTGCCGATCCGAGCATGTCGGAAGAGAAGGTGTGTCATCTGATGAGAGGCGTAAAGGAGCATCTCTTTGGCAGTCTTGTTTGGAATACGCCCAAGACTGTTGCGGAGTTCCTCACCGAAGCCACTGCGATGGAGAAGACCGTTCAGCAACGGTCGAACTTGTACAACCGACAAGTAAATGCTGCCTGCACTCCGGATACGTCGGTAGGCTTAGGGTGCGACATTGCCTTGCTTTGCGAGCTGATTCGCTCAGTGGTTCACGACGAGTTGCAGAAGCACCATGGCACGTTGCCACCTCCAGTCAGCTCCCTCGCCAGCGTCGTACGCAATGAAGCACAGCAAGCACTGCAGGCATCTATTTCCAGCAGTGAAGCACCACCTCTGCCAAACGAATCCCGGCGCAAGACGTACGCAGAAACATTACTGAGCCCCGTCCAAGCTTTTGCACCTACTTATGCAGCGCTGCTGGTCGCGTTGCAATCGGCGCAAGCCGCTCCGACAGCCCCGCTACCGTATTTCGACGATCGCCGAACACCTGCGAGGAAATCAGAGGTTTGGCGAGCACCCGATCGACGACCGCTATGCTACCACTGCGGCGAAGCTGGTCATGTGTGTCGGGAGTGCCCCTACCGACGACTCGGACTGCGGGGCTTTTCTATCGATTCACCTCGACCTAGGTTCGGCCAAAGACCACCTTACATCGCAGAATTCCTCGAACAGCAGTGCAGACCGGGCCCATCGCAGCGGCAGTCACGCTCACCCTCACCGCGTCGATATTTCCCTGCTCGCGATACCACCTCGAGGACGACGCAAGGGCGATCACCAAGTCCACGCCGGGAAAACTGACGTCAGCGACCTTCCGAGGCGGGGCCGCTGATACTCGATGCGCTCAAGACCTCGTACCGTGCCGACCGCAGAATAACGAAAACACGATGACGCCAGAACCAGTTTCCTCGAACAACATTTCACTGGACATACCTGTGTTGATTGACGGCAAAACAGTGAGTGCACTTATAGATACCGGCGCCGATTACTCTATTCTTTGTGGAAAACTGGCAACCGTTCTGAAAAAAGTTACGTTGTTCTGGAACGGGGCACCAGTTCGTACGGCAGGTGGCCACGTCGTCACACCGCTTGGCCTATGCACGGCCAGAGTAGAAATTCGCGGTGCTGCTTTTCTCGCCACTTGTCTGGTTCTACGCGAGTCTTCCCGCGATTTAATCCTTGGGATGGACTTTCTCCGGGAATATGGTGCCATTATTGACCTCCGCGAGCGCTGCATCACTTTCTCGACACAAAGGGCAACACAGACCGACGCCATTGGACACAGATCTGCACTTCGCGTTTCGGACGAGAGCATCACGATACTGCTGCGTGCGAGTGTTATGGTTCCGGTCAAGTCTGACGAACTACAAGACAGTGAAGCCATTGTCGAAGGCAACATTTTTATGTTGCTGGCACAAGGTATTTGTGTAGCGTGAAGCCTTGTGGAACTTCGTGAAAGCCAGACAACGGTCCTCATTACCAACTTTACCTTTGAGCATCGGCACATTTTTGGTGGCACTGCCATCGCCTACGCTGAACCATCAATGGACATCGTCGAGTGCTTTGCTTCTGAGGTGGACACAGACGACGGTTCGCTCCGAAACATCAATGTAAATTCCGAGCTTACGGACGACCAAAAGAGCGCACTGCAGGAACTCTTGACCGAATTCAGCACGTGCTTCGCTCGGGCTACTAAGGTGGGCCAAATGCCAATCACGAAGCACCGAATAACGACATCCGCCGACGCACGTCCCATCAAACAACAGCCTTATCGTGTCTCGCCGAAAGAATGTGAGGCAATTCAAGCCCAAGTCAAGGAGATGCTAGAGGATGGCGTCATTCAGCCTTCGCACAGTCCGTGGTCCTCCCCGGTCGTTCTAGTCAAGAAAAAAGACGGAACGCTTCGTTTCCGTGTTGATTATCGACGCCTCAATGATGTTACCAAGAAGGACGTGTACCCACTACCACGTATCGATGACTCTTTAGACAGGTTGCGGTGAGCTAAGTATTTTTCGTCTCTCGATCTAAAGAACGGTTACTGGCAAATCGAGGTCGATGAATAAGACCGTGAAAAAACTGCTTTCGTCACTCCAGATGGCCTTTACGAATTCAGAGTACTTCCTTTCGGTCTCTGTTCGGCACCAGCAACTTTCCAGCGAATGATGGACACTGTTCTCGCTGGTCTGAAGTGGCAAAGCTGCCTCGTCTACCTGGACGACGTGGTTGTTTTTTCGGCGACATTTGACCGCCACCTGAAACGACTGCGGTAAGTTCTCGAAGCCATCGGATCGGCTAACCTCACCCTTAAGCCTCAGAAGTGTCATTTCGGCTACAAGGAGCTGATGTATCTCGGACACGTGGTCAGCGCAGAAGGCGTTAGCCCCGATCCCGCGAAAACTGCCGCTGTAGCCTCGTTTCCAACACCGACCGACGAGAAGGGTGTCCGACGCTTCCCGGGCCTTTGCGCATACTACCGGCGTTTGATCGAAGATTTTTCAAAGATGGCGAAGCCACTGACTCGCCTCACGAGGGACGATGTATCGTTCGTCTGGTCCTCAGAGCAAGAGACTGCTTTGACCGAGCTTCGACAGCGTCTGGTGTCAGCACCAGTTTTGGCCCACTTTGACGAGGAGGCGGACACGGAAGTCCACACAGACGCCAGCAACGTTGGTCTTGGTGCGGTCCTTGTACAACGGCAGGAAGGTATTGAAAGAGTGATCGCCTACGCAAGCCGCACACTATCGCGTGCAGAGAGCAACTACACCACCACGGAGAAAGAATGTCTTGCCGTCGTATGGGCGCTGGCCAAATTTCGACCTTACCTTTACGGCCGCCCAATCAAAGTTGTAACTGATCACCACTCGTTATGCTGGCTTGCAAATCTCCGGGACCCTTTTGGACGATTGGCACGGTGGAGTCTACGTTTGCAGGAGTACGACGTGACCATCGTGTACAAGTCGGGCCGCATACACGAAGATGCTGACGCACTCTCGCGCGCCCCTATCTACACTACCGACCACGACATTGAGGACGACGGCGCTTTCCTTGGGGCCATAAGCGTTACTGATCTGTCCTCACGGCAGCGCGCAGACGACACACTACGGCCTATATTCGAACATCTGGAAGGACGAAACCCAACAATACCCCGGCATATCGCTCGAGGATTGTCGTCTTTTTGTTTACGACATGGCGTCTTATACAAGAAGAGCTCCGCTGCCACCAACAAGACCTACCTTTTAGTCGTTCCAGCCGACCTCCGTGCCGAAGTTTTCTTCGCCTGTCATGATGAGCCTCTGTCTGGCCATTTGGGTTTTACGCGAACGCTTGATAGAGTGCGCAAATCCTACTACTGGCCGAGACTTGCCGAGTGGGTTAAGCGGTGCGTCCAAGCCTGCCGTGAATGCCAGCGGTGAAAATCGCCAGCTGTGAAGCCTGCGGGATTGCTGAATCTGATTGACCCACCTGGCAAACCTTTTGACCAGGTCGGCATGGATCTTCTGGGCCCGTTTCCATTGTCATCTTCTGGCAACAGGTGGACAATCGTCGCCACGGACTATTTAACGCGATATGCTGCGACAAAGGCGCTGCCTTGAGGCACAGCTTCCGAGGTTGCCCAGTTTTTCATACAGAGCATCGTCCTACGGCATGGCGCCCCATTGCACGTCATCACAGACCGAGGCAAAGCCTTTACAGCACAGCTCATTGAAGACGTTTTTAAACTCAGCTGCACGACCCATCGAAGGACAACTGCCTATCATCCACAGACAAACGGCTTGACCGAACGACTGAACAAAACGATGACTGACATGCTGTCTACGTACGTAGACCTACAGCACAAGATGTGGGACGAGATACTCCCTTACGTAACGTTTGCCTATAATACTGCTACGCAAGAAACAACACGCTTCACGCCATTTTACCTCGTTTACGGCCGTGAAGTGCAGACTATGTTAGAAGCATTGCTGCCGTGCGACAACATCGATCATCTCGACCTCGCCCAAGATGCCGAACTTTTCGTACAACGAGCGGAAGAAGCCCGTCAGCTTGCCTGAGTGCACATAAAGCAACAACAGAGCATCGATGCGCACCGTTACAATCTCCGCCATCGACATGTCGAGTTCCAACTTGGTGATCAAGTTTGGGTCTGGACTCCCGTGCGCCGAAAAGGACTATCCAAGAAGCATTTGAGTCGCTACTTCGGACCTTACAGAGTGTTGCAGCGAATTAGTGACGTGAACTACGAAGTCCTTTCTGATGGAAGTCAGTCTCCCCGACGTCGACAACCGCAATCTGAGATTGTGCACGTTGTGCGGTTGAAACAGTACTATAGCCCTTAATATTCGACGTTTTCAGCTGCTTCGATTAGTTTTGTGGTTGCTCGTCCATCAGTGCCTTGTGACTATATCGCACAGCACAGTGATTGTGACTATAGCCTATGTGTTCATCCTAAACCATCTCGGCGCTCTCAGGTCAAGGCTATGCATGCTTTCCTTCTTTTTTCTTTTTTGAAGAGGGGGTAATGCCACATGGTGTGGCGCAGCAAGAGACTGAAGAGGAGAACGAGGTTCGTCTTGGCATCGCGCGTCGCCGCTTGCGTTTTTGTAAAGTGCAACCGCCTGTATCTGATTCAGCTTGTATACCCCAGCAGGGTATACGTGACAATATCATAGCCATGGCATTCGTCCTGTTGTCGTCTTCGGCAAAAACGTGGTATGTGCTCGCGAATACCACAATAATAACAAATGGGGTGGGGTGTAGGCCAGGTAGTTTAAGATGCTGTGCAGGCGGGCGGGGTGCTAGAGTCGCCAGATGGTTGGGAGCAGTAGCAGGTGCAGGAGGCACTGTCCGAACGAATGCTGGTTGCATAGCTGCAACATGAGCATACAAGGTTGACTATGTAGAGCCGTGGTAAACGAGACGGACACACGTCTTTTCGGTAACAAGGTCTAGTTTATTCTGTCAAAAGAGAGAATTGAGCGGGCGCGCGCAGCGCGCTGGAAGTGGCGAGGGATTTAGAGAGCGAGAGGAGAAAAGAGGGAAAAGGAGCATAGAGAAGTGCGGTGCACGGACCTAATGCGAAAGGAAGGCAGTAAACACAGTAACAAGAAAAGGGAGCTCGCGCACGACGTTCGGCACAGTGAGTCGGATCATGTGTCCGTGTGCCTGGTGTCCAACACTCGGGAAGGTCCGCTTACGGGAGGCCCGCGGGACGCCCCGCGGAGTTGTTTATGGCTGCGGGGGTGGTGCGCAGCTCCATCGCCGCGCCGCTACAGATTGCTCCCCCCTTAGAGAGGAAGCTGAAGCGATGAACGATGCTCACAATGCACAAGTGGCAGCCCAGTGAACGCGACGAAGAGGTGACGAACCGCGCACTTGCAAGGAGGAGTCCGCGTGTTCCGGGGAGTCGAGATAATTAAGCGCGGGTGCCTCGCTGAATGCTGGCTTGAGTCGCTCAAGCGCGATTGTATCTCGTGTCCCATTTACGTCGACGACGAAGTTAGAAGGAAAACGTTCTAAAACGGGGAATGGCCCGAGGTAGTGGGGCTGCAGCGAGCCGCGCACAGGGCCGTAACGCACAAAAACATGTGTGGCTGTCTGCAAGTCCGAAGTGATGTACACTGCACGGGGTTTGTTAAAACGCGTAGGCTGCGGACGGAGGTTTCGGAACATATCTCGAAGCTGGTCGACGTACTCGCTTGCTGTTAGAGAGGAGGTGAGGGTGTTTTCTTCGAAGAAGTCGGCTGGCAGGCGAAGCGAGGTGCCGTAAACAAGCTCCGCAGTAGCGCAGGAGAGGTCCTCTTTGAAGGCAGATCGAATTCCGAGAAGCGTGAGCGGAAGTCTGTCAACCCACTTGTTTGGGCAGCCGTGCGCTGTGAGTGCTGCCTTGAGATGGCGATGAAATCTCTCGACGAGGCCATTTGTTTGAGGGTGGTAGGAGGCAGTTCGCAAGCGTGCTGTTCCGAGAAGTTGAAGTAGCTCCGTGAAAAGGGACGATTCGAATTGCCGGCCTCGATCAGTGACAACTTTCGTTGGACAGCCAAATCGGGATATCCAAATGGAAACAAAAGCTGCGGCGACAGTAGCTGCAGACATGTCGGGGATAGGTGTCGCTTCGGGCCAGCGGGTGAAGCGGTCGACACATGTCAGAAGATAGCGATAGCCTTGGCATGGGGGTAGCGGGCCGACAATGTCGACGTGCACAACGGAGAAACGTTCGTCGGGTTGCAAGAAAGGCTTTGTGGGGGGGACAGGGTACCGCTGAACTTTCGCGCGCTGACAAGGTGCGCACGAGCGGACCCAGTCCCTGATATTTGCGTTCATGCCCGGCCAGACGAAGCGTGATGAGATAAGCTTTTGAGATGTGCGAATGCCTGGGTGTGCAAGAGTGTGATATGAGTCAAATATTTGCTTGCGGAAAGAGGTGGTTAGGTAAGGCCGAGGTGTACCCGTGGAGGTGTCGCAAACAATTGGCACATCTTCAAAGGTAACTGACTCAAGCTGAAGAGATGTTGACGCGTCACGTAAGTGATGGAGCTCAGAGTCATTAGCTTGTTGTGTAGCCAATTCTTGGAGGTTGAAAGGAAATGATGTTGAGATAGAGCTCTTGGAGCGACTGCGTGTGATAGCATCCACGCGACTGAGGGCGTCAGCTGGTGAGTTGTCAACGCCGCTGACGTGGCGTATGTCAGTTGAAAACTCTGAGATGAAGGCGAGCTGGCGCACCTCGCGTGGAGTGTATAATGATTCAGAGCGGCCGATTGAGTAGGTGAGAGGCTTGTGGTCAGTGAATATTGTGAACGAGCGGCCTTCAAGTAGGTGTCGGAAATGCCTCACGGCGAGAAATATGGCGAGCAACTCACGGCCGAAAACACTGTAGCGTGTTTGTGCGGGGGTCATGCGTTTTGAGAAAAAGGCAAGGGGCTGCCACCCACCGTTTACTTTTTGTTGCAGTACCGCTCCGACCGCAGAGCTGGAGGCATCCGTCATGAGCGACAACGGATAGTTGGGGTTGGGATGAGCTAGCAGTGTGGCATCGGCCAAAGCGCGCTTGATAGAATTGAAAGCTTCATCTGTTGTGCTGTCCCAGGACAGTGCAGTTGACGATTGTTTGCCGCAGAGCAAACGCTCGAGGGGTTCCAGCAGCATAGCACAGTTTCTAATGAATCGGCGGTAAAAGTTTACCAGGCCTAGAAACTGGCGCAGCTTAGTGATTGAAGCTGGCTTGGGGAACTCCATGATGGCTTGCACTTTGTGGGGAAGAGGGTGGATGCCGTTGTTATCCAAGCGATGGCCGAGAAAATCAAGTGATGGTACTCCGAACTCGCTCTTGGCAGTGTTGACGACGATACCATTTGCTGATAGGCGCTCAAAAAGCTGGTGGAGATGTTGGAGGTGCTCTTCGTGGGATGAGCTTGCCACAAGCAAGTCGTCAACGTAGGCGAAAACGAACGGCAGACCACGTGTGACTGTGTCGATGAACCGCTGTGATGTCTGTGCAGCATTCCGGAGACCGAAAGGCATTCTCAAAAATTCAAAGAGGCCAAATGGGGTAGTAATTGCTGTTTTTGGAATGTCTTCTTGTGCGACAGGAATTTGGTGAAAGGCTCGCACCAGGTCAATTTTGGAAAATACTGTAGTGCCATCCAGTGCCGACATGAAATCTTGGATGTTAGGCAGAGGGTACCGATCCGGAATGGTTTTTGCATTCAGGGATCGGTAGTCCCCACACGGCCTCCAGTCACCTGATTTCTTGGGGACCAAATGGAGCGGGGACGCCCAGCTGCTGGACGATGGTCGTACGATTCCAAGTTCTAACATGTGTTCGAACTCTGCTTTGGCAATTTTGAGTTTGTCCGGGGCGAGTCGTCGTGGGCGAGCAAATACAGGTGGACCAGTTGTTATGATGTGATGACGTACATCATGTTGTACGGGCTTTGTCCAGTCTGCTGGTCGCGTGAGGTTGGGGAACTTTTGAAGGAGGCAAGCAAAAGGATCACCAGCAGTTGCTGTGGTTGGGGCGACTATAGGCGAGTCACAGGAAACGACGCCATGAACAGAGAGCAACGTAGCAGTGTCCAGCAGGCGTTGGCGTTTCACATCGACCAGCGGTCCAGGAAATCAGCGCCAATAAGAGCACGGCGAACATCAGCGGCGTGGACAACCCGGGGCGGAGGTCAGCATTATTCCCGCGCAACGTTCCAACCGGACTACACCGCCAACCTCCTATCTTCAAGCTGTCAACGGTAGCAGGATACCTGTTTACAAGTCGCGGTCCCTCACCCTGAACCTTGGCCTGCGCCGCGTGTTCCGTTGGGTTTTCCTCGTAGCGGCGCGGCGATGGAGCTGCGCACCACCCCCGCAGCCATAAACAACTCCGCGGGGCGTCCCGCGGGCCTCCCGTAAGCGGACCTAATGCGAAAGGAAGGCAGTAAACACAGTAACAAGAAAAGGGAGCTCGCGCACGACGTTCGGCACAGTGAGTCGGATCATGTGTCCGTGTGCCTGGTGTCCAACACTCGGGAAGGTCCGCTTACGGGAGGCCCGCGGGACGCCCCGCGGAGTTGTTTATGGCTGCGGGGGTGGTGCGCAGCTCCATCGCCGCGCCGCTACAACTACGAAGGAGGGGCAGAGCTCGCAGCACAGGTCGTAGAGGACAGCCCCTCTTTGATGATGCCGCGCAGGCCAGGAAGCAAAGGTTGAGGATGGAGAATGAGAGGACTGAGCAGGCCACACACTTGGAGCTCTTCGCGTATGAGAGTCCGAATCAACAGGTCCGTATCCGAGGGAGAAGGCGCGTCAGCGGTGACAGGTTGTAAACAAATGGCCTGCAGTGTGTCCAGGTGTTGGCAAGTCGCAATCACATTGTTAATGGTATTCGGATTCTTGATCGCCAGTGCGTTGAATGCAACATGGGCAATGCCCTTTAGGATATGACGAACACGATCAGATTCCGTCATGGTGGCGTCAGCACGGCGGCAAAGAGCGAGGACGTCCTCGATATAAGAGGTGTATGTTTCCCCGGGAAGTTGCATGCGTCCATCAAGCTTTTTCTCGAAGACCTCGTTGGGGGCGCCAAAAATCTGCCGAAGCTTGTGTTTGAATGCCGCCCAGTCAGGCAAGGTGCTCTCGTGGTTAAGAAACCAAGTCCTGGCAACATCAGTGAGGTGCAATGCGACATTGCGAAGCTTGTGCATATCATCCCACCAATTACACTCACTCACGCGGTCATAATTGTCCAGCCAGTCGTCAACGTCGTCACTACGAAGGCCAGCAAACATGGTGGGATTGCGCTGCCGCTTGCTTACGGTGCATGAAGGAATGGCCGGTGGGGCAGAGACGGTGACGCCGGAGGCTCCTGGTGGATCTTCTTGGGGCATGGTGGCGGACAGGCGGAGCAAGCGGCGACCTGAACGAAGCTTCAGGGAAACTCAAAGGCGTAGAGGACCAAGGGATCGAGAGCAGCCTCCACCACTTGTGAGACAGCTGCTAAGCCTCTACAGTTTATTTAGCAGGTCGCACGTTGAAGCTGATGACGCTGGCCATGATGATGAATATATACAGATGAAGAAGATGAAGGGGTAATATAATGCTCAAAGATTCTACAAATTTGAGACAACCCATTGAAATTAGTCCGATATAATGAGCGTTTTTCAGTGCACCATAGTTTTGCAGTTAATAGTCTGAGTTTGCCAGATGCCAGTATAGCACATGTAATCGCTTTAGGAATGAGTACTCAAGTATAGGTTGTGTTGTATGCTTAGTGCAGGAAACGCAGTGAAGCACGTGTCCGTTGAACCATCTTTTCACTGTTTACATGTGGATGTCACTGGGTCATTCCATGCCAACTGTACCAACGTTGGCGGCCAGCATCATTAAAAACAGGATCGTTATCATGAGTCGGTAAAAAAAATGGGAAAGAAGAAACAGAAAAGACATTAATTGGGGAAAAGAGCAAAAAGGCACAAGGTGGGAGAGATAAAGAAAGATGGGAGAAAATAAAAAAGTCTCTGAACAAAAAAAAAAAAAGAGGGAATGAATATACGAATGAAGAAGCTTAAAAATACATGTGGAGCTATGTGGCCAATGCTGCAAAAGGACACATAACAAAACGGAGCAGCCGAGCTATGCTCTGGAATGATGGGCACGAGAAAGAGCTGCCAGCCGGACGTACTGGATGACTCGTATTGACAGTGGCAATGGAGCACAGGCTGTGCTTCAGCTGTGACCCATGAGCTGAATGGGTGCCCCACCAGATAACTCGGCGACAGGCTCATGGCATCGTTTCTGAGTCTCTCTGACTAAAATCTGCAGGCTAGCTAAGTTAGCCGGGTGATTTTAGGTGCTTCGGTTGTCCCACTGTCATGACCTTCTGGCCCAGACAAACCATGATTATGAAATGCTTTGTGTACATGCAAACAGTCATGTGTTTTCAGTTTGTTATCGCCCACCAAATGGCAATATTGCAACGTTTCTTGAATTTTATTATCAATTCCTTTCATATGTGGCAGAAAATAAGTATACATTAATTGCTGGGGGAGACTTTAATATTGACGTCAGTTCTACAAGCTCTGTTCGCCGTGACTTTAATACTATCATACTGTCTAATGGTTTCATAAGTACAATTAACATACCCACGAGAGTGGCACTTGAATGCGAGTCGGTCCTAGATCTTTTTATTACAAATTTGTCTGAGAATAATATTAGGTCAGGTGTTTTGTCATGTTGTATCAGTGACCATATTCCAATATTTTTATGTTATGTTATGTGTTTTATGTTATGCAAGGTAGAACATAACAAATTTGCGTGTTCTGGCCAATTTAAGAATTAGGCATTTAAATTATCCCACGCGTCATGGAGAAAAGTGGGAAGTAGACACACTACGATTAAACTCCGGAAAAGAGCGCTTGTCTTACACTCTTCCGTCCCTCCTCAATCACTATGACCTTAACAATTTTGACTTATTTGATTGTTCATATCAGGATATCCGCAAGTTATACACAGTGATGTATAGCTCTGATATTTCTACTACTTAACACTGGTTATACTACAAACTTTGTCTCGTTTATCAAATCCATAACCGTATCGAATTGTTTCATGTGGTTGTATCTAACTATTTGTAACAAATTGATTTCTATATTGTTTTTTCCTGTGCATTCAGTGTATTTATTCTAGACATTTGTAAATTGATAGCATTTCAGATATTCATTTTTCTAAGAAACTGTTTTGTATTTATTTTTTCACGACTGTGAAAACTGCCTTCTGTATTGCCTTAGCATTTCCTTTACTTAATGTGTGCCCTGTAGTACTATGCTGTCTGTTAAGTTTAAATTTTTTATTTATTTTACGGTAGTGCTGTTACCGCTCCGAAATTTTTCCATGGGGCTGTGGCCTAGTCAAGCTGTTCTGAAAAACAGCTTTTTGTCACAGTCCTTCTTTCTGTATCATTGACAGAACGAAAAGTAAAGATTGATTGAGATCGGCCATGGGGCTTGACGGAGGAGACAGTGACGTTAAATCCATCATGCATCGGTGGGCCCAACGACTTTTCATTGGAAACAATGGCGACGTGGCAGAACCAGCGAACTCGATGAACTTACCAATACATTGTGTGTGAGGACTTTAGGGAATGCGCTGAATTAACTCGCATTGTGCATAGTTTGTTGTTTATTAGAGTTACCTATTGGGTTTTTATTGTGTGTTCATTGATGACGGATGTATTTATTTGATGCCCATGCCTTATAAAGGCTTTTGTAGCTCAAAAGATGATTGTGTCGTGCTTACCACCATAAGACCTTGACATTTCTGCTGGGACGCTTTGCCACGAACACGAAACCCGGTGCAAACATTGGGACTAGTGTGACACAACTTTGAGAATGTCTTTCTCGCCTAAATGAAAAAGTAATTTCATAAAGCTTTCTTAGTTCATAGGCAATGAAATGGGCTAATAAATTTGCTATTCGGCATATTGTTACTAAAAGGAAACTTGATGCACAAATGTATGTACAGCTATTTACATGGAGAAAAGTTAGGGATAATCGCGCAGGCTCGTACAAAGGCCACATCTCCAGTAGACAGTCTACCACTTCTTCTGTGTCTCCCTCTTGCACGCACAGTCACGTCCAAATGCACCGTAACATAACCCCTGAGGGCTGGAGCGCCGTCCCAGCGCTTGTTATAATGGTGGTGAACTAGATTAATAATATGGTTTTAAATGGGACGCGTGGACTATGTCAGTTTGTAGCAGTGATGAGGACGGAATGTCTTCAACAGGGGCAATTTCATAATTTAAGTCACTTAATTGTCGCAATACCCAGTACAGTCCGGTTTAGCTTTTTCAGACAGGCTGTAATGGCGATTTAGAGCCCACAGAAGAACGAGATTTCGGCGAGAGAACTGAAGGTTCCGGTGGCGACAGTCGTAGCGAGTCTTTTGTGACGCCTGAGCTGTTGTAAGTCAATCACAGGCAAACTGGTGAGCCATACAAGCCTGGCTAATGGCGTTGTGGGCGTATTCTGTGGCTTCTTAGGACACCGGCAGGAGCAAGGTGTCAGAAGGCAGAGTGGAATGACGACCAGACAAGAGGTAGGAAGGTGAGAAACTGGTCTTTCTTGAGTAGGTCGGTCAGTGGCTGGGCGATGTCCACAAAATTTTTAACGAACTGTTGAAAGTAGGAGCATAAGCCCACAAAGCTGCACCAATCTTTCGCTGAGCAGGGTACAGGAAAGTTATTGACGGCGTAAATCTTATGAGGATCAGGATGTATACCGGCAGCACTGACAAGGTGGCCAAGAACTTTGACTTCATGGTGTCCAAAATGGCATTTACAAGAGTTCAGTTGAAGGCCAGGTTCCCTAAAGACTTCAAGAATAGCGGCCAAGCTACTGAGGTGCCTGTCAAACATAGGGGAAAATAAGAGGACATTGTCCAGATAACATAGGCAGGTGGACCATTTATAGCCCCGAAGGAGAAAGTTCATCATTCTTTTGAAAGCTGCTGGGGCATTACAAAGTCCGAGAGGCATAACTTAAAAATGGTGAAGGTGTAATGAAAGCGGTCTTTTTACGGTCGAGTTCGTGAACCGAAATCTGGAAATAACCAGATCGGAGGTCTATTGAAGAGAAGTATTTCGATCCGTGAAGGCATTCAAGAACATCACCAATCCGCAGGAGAGGGTACACTTACCGTTTCATGGTCTTGTTTAGTTGATGGTAGTCGACACAAAATCACCAGCTGCCATCCTTCTTTTTGACCAAGACAGCCGGCTATGCCCAAGGACTCGGAAGAGGGCTCAATTACACTTTTTGTTAGCATCTTGTCTACTTTAGCTTGGATAATGTGGCATTTTGTGTGAGACACGCGATAAGGTCGTCGGCAGATACGACTAGCATCACCGGTTCCAATCTTATTGTTCACAACGGAAGTCTGTCTCAGCTGCCAATCCTCAAAGTCAAAGACGTCGCTATAAGACCCCGGGACGCGACAGAGATCTGTAGCCTGTTTTGGAAGCAAGTAATGAGCAAGCGTCTTTGAAGATATGCCGGAATTGGACATTGCGGAACTGATCGGACTGCAGATAGTGGTATCGTCGATGAGATGAGTGTTGCCGAGCGACATGCCTTTTGGGATAACTTGCATAAATAAACCATAATTTAAAACTGGAAGAAATACATGGTTGTCGGTGATAGTCACCATAATATGAAAAAAGGTAACTGCGCGTAGCAGGAGAACATTCGCATTAGGAATCAGCACATGGTCACTGTCGGGAACAGATGGGAAGTCATCGGGTGTGTGCCACTCTGCCATGTTGCAAGAACCTCAAGGGATCCATTGATTTTGAGTATGCACAAGCAAAGGACTTTCGGTTAGCTGAGAACTGGCCACGATGCAAACTGACTGAAAGCCGACATTGGCAAGTTCTTGGCGCATAATAGCGTGAACAAGGCAAACCATAAGAGCCCATGTATCGTTGACAGTTGGGTGCAGAGCTGCAGGACACATATCTTCCAGCTCACGCCACACAATTTTCGTCAGCTGCTCTGAAGGCTGCTGCTGCCACAAAGTGGACTCCTGTCAGTCATCACAAGCAATGTTGCAGCTGTATTGGGAAGCCGTGCAAATGTCTGGTAAATACGATGACTTTTCACCTGCTCAAAATGCTTGCACTCCGTGATAATGTCATCAGCCAAAGTGTAGTGCTTACAAGTCAGTAAATTGAAGGCGCATTGGCAATACCTTTTAAGACATGCCCGACTTTGTCAGACTCCGGCATTTCAGCATCGGCCTAGTGCCAGAGTGCCAGCACATCTTGTATATAGGTGACATAGGCTTCAGTGGATATCTGAACTCGTGATGCCAACTGTTCCTTGGCAACAACCTTCCAACCCAGTGGTTTTTCGAAGAGATCTTGCAGCTTCTGCTTGCAGGTCTCCCAGTCACAAAGTTCTTCTTGTGGTTTTGAATCTGCACACATGCTATTCCTGCCAAGTACAAAATTATGTTCGTCCGCATCACTGTTAGATCCCATTTGTTGTGGCAATTCACCCGCTACTTCATCTCCAGCCAGTCATCGACGTTGGAACCATCGGTGCCACAGAAGGTTTCTTGTTCTTGCGGATGCAACACGGGCATTGTAGATCTAGGCACCGTTTCGTACGACATCAGTCAAAAACCAAAGTGGTGGTCACTGTGAAGCTCTGTTCAGAGTCGTTACACAGCACCTCCACCAAATGTTAGGAAGAGGAAACCCAATGCACAAACTTATGTACAACTATATTTACATGGAAAAAAGTTAGTGGTAATTGCGTAGGATGGTACAAAGGCCGCAGCTCCAGTAGACAGTCTACCACTTTCTGTTTGTCGCCCTCTTGCGCTTCATCATCATCACCATCATCATCATCATCATCAGCCTAGTTACGCCCACTGCAGGGCAAAGGCCTCTCCCATACTTCTCCAACTACCCCGGTCATGTACTAACTGTGGCCATGTTGTCCCTGCAAACGTCTTAATGTCATCCGCCCACCTAACTTTCTGCCGCCCCCGGCTATGCTTCCCTTCCCTTGGGATCCAGTCCGTAACCCTTAATGACCATCGGTTATCTTCCCTCCTCATTACATGTCCTGCCCATGCCCATTTCTTTTTCTTGATTTCAACTAAGATGTCATTAACTCGCGTTTGTTCCCTCACCCAATCTGCTCTTTTCTTATCCCTTAACGTTACACCTATCATTCTTCTTTCCATAGCTCGTTGCGTCGTCCTCAATTTGAGTAGGACTCTTTTCGTAAGCCTCCAGGTTTCTGCCCCGTAGGTGAGTACTGGTAAGACACAGCTATTATATACTTTTCTCTTGAGGGATAATGGCAACCTGCTGTTCATGATCTGAGAATGCCTGCCAAACGCACCCCAGCCCATTCTTATTCTCCTGATTATTTCCGACCCGCCGTGGTTGCTCAGTGGCTATGGTGTTAGGCTGCTGAGCACGAGGTCGCGGGATCGAATCCCGGCCACGGCGGCCGCATTTCGATGGGGGCGAAATGCGAAAACACCCGTGTACTTAGATTTAGGTGCACGTTAAAGAACCCCAGGTGGTCGAAATTTCCGGAGTCCTCCACTACGGCGTGCCTCATAATCAGAAAGTGGTTTTGGCACGTAAAACCCCATAATTTAATTTTTTTTTTATTATTTCCGTCTCATGATCCGGATCCGCCGTCACTACCTGCCCCAAGTAGGTGTATTCCCTTATGACTTCTAGTGCCTCGCTGCCTATTGTAAATTGCTGTTCTCTTCCGAGACTGTTAAACATTACTTTAGTTTTCTGCAGATTCATTTCTTGACCCACTCTTCTGCTTTGCCTCTCCAGGTCAGTGAGCATGCATTGCAATTGGTCTCCTGAGTTACTAAGCAAGGCAATATCATCAGCGAATCGCAAGTTACTAAGGTACTCTCCATTAACTTCCCAATTCTTCCCAATCCAGCTCTCTGAATACCTCCTGTAAACATGCTGTGAATAACATTGGGGGGATCGTATCTCCCTGCTTGACGCCTTTCTTTATTGGGATTTTGTTGCTTGCTTTATGGAGGACTACGGTGGCTGTGGAGCCGCTATAGATATCTTTCAGTATTTTTACATACGGCTCGTCTACACCCTGATTCCGTAATGCCTCCATGACTGCTGAGGTTTCGACAGAATCAAACGCTTTCTCGTAATCAATGAAACCTATATATAAGGGT
Source organism: Dermacentor albipictus (assembly GCF_038994185.2). NCBI lineage: Eukaryota > Metazoa > Arthropoda > Arachnida > Ixodida > Ixodidae > Dermacentor > Dermacentor albipictus. The sequence continues at coordinate 581,986 of NC_091826.1, read as the reverse complement.
TGGTTATATTCCGCACATTTCTCTATCACCTGATTGATAGTGTGAATATGATCTATTGTTGAGTAGCCTTTACGGAATCCTGCCTGGTCCTTTGCTTGACAGAAGTCTAAGGTGTTCCTGATTCTATTTGCGATTACCTTAGTAAATAGTTTGTAGGCAACGGACAGTAAGCTGATTGGTTTATAATTTTTCAAGTCTTTCGCGTCTCCTTTCTTATGAATTAGGATTATGTTAGCGTTCTTCCAAGATTCCGTTACGCTCGAGGTCATGAGGCATTACGTATACAGGGTGGCTAGTTTCTCTAGAACAATCTGCCCACCATCCTTCAACAAATTCGCTGTTACCTGATCCTCCCCAGCTGCCTTCCCCCTTTGCATAGCTCCCAAGGCTTTCTTTACTTCTTCCGGCGTTACTTGCGGGATTTCATATCCCTCTACACTATTCTCTCTCACATTATCGTCGTGGGTGCCACTGGTACTGTATAAATCTCTATAGAACTCCTCAGCCACTTGAACTATCTCATCCATATTAGTAACGATATTGCCGGCTTTGTCTCTTAACGCACACATCTCATTCTTGCCTATTCCTAGTTTCTTCTTCACTGTTTTTAGTCTTCCTCCGTTCCTGAGAGCCTGTTCAATTCTATCCATATTATAGTTCCTGATGTCCGCTGTCTTACGCTTGTTGATTAACTTAGAAAGCTCTGCCAGTTCTATTCTAGCTGTAGGGTTAGAGGCTTTCATACATTGGCGTTTCTTGATCAGATCTTTCGTCTCCTGCGATAGCTTACTGGTTTCCTGTCTAACGGCGTTACCACCGACTTCTATTGCGCACTCCTTAATAATGCCCATGAGATTGTCGTTCATTGCTTCAACACTAAGGTCCTCTTCCTGAGTTAAAGCCGAATACCTGTTCTGTAGCTTGATCTGGAATTCCTCTAGTTTCCCTCTTACCGCTAACTCATTGATTGCCTTCTTGTGTACCAGTTTCTTCGGTTCCCTCCTCAAGTCTAGGCTAATTCGAGTTCTTACCATCCTATGGTCACTGCAGCGTACCTTGCCGAGCACTTCTATATCTTGTATGATGCCAGGGTTCGCGCAGAGTATGAAGTCGATTTCATTTCTAGTCTCACCATTCGGGCTCCTCCACGTCCACTTTCGACGAACCCGCTTGCGGAAAAAGGTATTCATTATCCGCATATTATTCTGTTCTGCAAACTCTACTAATAATTCTCCTCTGCTATTCCTAGAGCCTATGCCATATTCCCCCACTGACTTGTCTACAGCCTGCCTCTTGTCATGTCCAAATGCGCCATAGCAGTATTTTTACATGGACCGCCTGAATGTTCAACTAGCGGCTAAACGTCGGCTAAAACTGAGTTAGTTGCAAATCTGTCATCTATGCACACTACTGCAGACTATATTTGTCACAAAATAATTCTTGCAAGCAGGAAAACATTTAAGTTATTAGTAAAACAAGAACTTAGACTGGAAATTATCTTTCTAAATAAATTCTCAGAATGGACAATTTTCTTCATATTTAAGGTCGTATATAAACGTATAAACAAACAGGCCACCATTGGAATCTGAACCTTTCAACGTTTAACGTTAGAACGTTATCTAGTGAGGTGAGTCTAGCAGTGTTATTGGAGGAATTAGAGGGTAGTAAATGGGATATAATAGGACTCAGTGAGGTTAGGAGGACAAAAGAAGCATATACAGTGCTGAAAAAGTGGGCACGTCCTGTGCTACCGGGGCTTAGCGGAGAGATGAGAACTAGGAGTCGGATTCCTGATTAATAAGGATATAGCTGGTCACATACAGGAATTCTGTAGCATTAACGAGAGGGTGGCAGGTCTTGTTGTGAAACTTAATAAGAGGTACAAATTGAAGGTCGTACAGGTCTACGCCCCTACATCCAGTCATGATGATCCGGATGTCGAAAGCTTCTATGAAGACGTGGAATCGGCGATGGGTAAAGTCAAAACAAAATACACTATACTGATGGGCGACTTCAATGCCTAGGTAGCCGAGAAGCAGGCTGGAGACAAGTCAGTGGGGGAATATGGCATAGGCACTAGGAATATCAGGGGAGAGTTATTAGTAGAGTTTGCAGAACAGAATAATATGCGGATAATGAATGCCTTCTTCCTCAAGCAGGTTAACTGAAGAAGAACTTCACTTTGGCCTAGTTGGTGTTTACTGCATATCATATTGACCGCAAATAAACACGGGGACAGAGGGAGAGAACACATAAACACCGCTTGTGCTTTTTATGTGTTCTCTCCCTCTGTCCCAGTCTTTATTTGTGGTCAATATGATATGCAGGTTAGCCGAAAGTGGATGTGGAGGAGCCCCAATAGCGAGACTAGAAATGAAATAGACTTCATACTCTGCGCTAACCCTGGCATCATACAAGATGTGGACGTGCTCGGCAAGGTGCGCTGCAGTGACAATAGGATGGTAAGAACTCGAATTCGCCTAGACTTGAGGGAACGGAAGAAACTGGTACATAAGAAGCCACTCGGAGAGTTTAGCGGTAAGAGGGAAAATAGAGGAATTCCAGATCGAGCTACAGAACAGGTATTCGGCTTTAACTCAAAAAGACAACCTTAGTGTTGAAGCAATGAATGACAATCTTATGGGCATCATGAAGGAGTGTGCAATAGAAGTCGGTGGTAACTCTGTAGGCAGGATACCAGTAAACTATCGCAGGAGACGTAAGATCTGATCAAGAAACGCCAATGTATGAAAGTCTCTAACCCTACAGCTAGAATAGAACTGGCAGAACTCTCGAAGTTAATCAACAAGCGTAAGACAGCTGACATAAGGAAGTATAATATGGATAGAATTGAACATGCTCTCAGGAACAGAGGAAGCCTAAAAGCAGTGAAGAAGAAAGTAGGAATAGGCAAGATTCAGATGTATGCGTTAAGAGACAAAGCCGGCAATATCATTACTAATGTGGATGAGATAGTTCAAGTGGCTGTGCAGTTCTATAGAGATTTGTACAGTACCAGTAGCACCCACGATGATAATGTGAGAGAGAATAGTGTAGAGGAATATGAAATCTTGCAAGTAACGCCGGAAGAAGTAAAGAATGCCTTGGGAGATATGCAAAGGTGGAAGGCAACTGGGGAGGATCAGGTAACAGCAGATTTGTTGAAGGATAATGGGAACATTGTTCTAGAAAGACTGGCCACCCTATATACTCCATGCCTCATGACCTCAAGCGTACCGGAATCTTGGAAGAACGCTAACATAATCCTAATCCATAGGAAAGGGGGTGCCAAAGACTTGAAAAATTATAGACCGATCAGCTTACTGTCCGTTGCCTACAAAGTATTTACTAAGGTAATCGCAAATCGAATCGGGAACACCTTAGGCTTCTGTCAAGCAAAGGACCAGGCAGGATTCCATAAAGGCTACTCAACAATAGGCCATATTCACACTATCAATCAGGTGATAGAGAAATGTGCGGAATATAACCAACCCTTATATATAGCTTTCATTGATTCCGAAAAAGCATTTGATTCAGTCGAAACCTCGGCAATCATGGAGGCATTACGGAATCACGGTGTAGACGAGCCATATGTAAAAATACTGCAAGATATCTATAGCGGCTCCAGAGCCACTGTAGTCCTCCATAAATTAAGCAAGAAAATCCCAAGAAAGAAAAATGTCAGACAGGGAGATACTATCTCTCCAATGCTATTCACAGCATGTTTACAGGAGGTATTCAGAGACCTGGAGTGGGAAGAATTGGGGATAAAAGTTGATGGAGAATACCTCAGTAACTTGTGATTCGCTGATGATATTGCCTTGCTTAGTAACTCAGGAGACCAATTGCAATGCATGCTCACTGACCTGGAGAGGCAAAGGAGATGGGTGGGTCTAAAAATTAATCTGCAAAAAATTAAAGTATTGTTTAACAGTCTTGGGAAGAGAACAGCAGTTTACGATAGGTAGCGAGGCACTGGAAGTGGTAAGGGAATACATCTACTTAGGGCAGGTAGGGACCACGGATCCAGATCATGAGACTGAAATAATCAGAAGAATAAGAATGGGCTGGAGTGCATTTGGCAGGCATTCTCAAATCGTGAACAGCAGGTTGCCACTATCTGTCAAGAAGTGCATAACAGCTGTGTCTTACCATTGCTCACGTACGGTGCAGAAACCTGGAGGCTTACGAAAAGGTTTCTGCTTAAATTGAGGACGACGCAACGAGCTATGGAAAGAAGAATGATGGGTGTAACGCTAAGGGATAAGAAAAGAGCAGGTTGGGTCAGGGAACAAATGCTGGTTAATGACATCTTAGTTGAAATCAAGAAAAAGAAATGGGTATGGGTAGGACATGTAACGAGGAGAAAAGATAACCGATGGTCATTAAGGGTTACGGACTAGATTCCAAGGGAAAGGAAGCATAGCAGGGGGCGGCAGAAAGTTAGGTGGGCGGATGAGATTAAGAAGTTTGCAGGGACAACATGACCACGATTAGTATATGACCGGGGTAGTTGGAGAAGTATGGGAGAGGCCTTTGCCCTGCAGTGAACGTAACCAGGCTGCTGCTGCTACTGCTGCTGCTGCTGCTAATGATACACGTATGAATGGATAATAACTGATAAAACCAATTTTATGTGTAAGGCAGGGGCATTATATAGCCCGAGAGCTGCTACATGCACTTGTGAAACCTGCTGTACTACATGGCCAAATGTGACATCGCCTGAAATTCCTATTTCGTGCTGTATTTTTGTAGTTCGCTCCTCTCTTCTATTAGGGGCGGTACCAGGACATTTTGACTGGGAGAGCACCCACAATGAGTAGTTTTTTCGGACGGGGGGTGGGGTGGGGGTGGCAGGGAGGCAGGGAACTTACGCGTTGTGTTTTGACTATTAATAACTTGGCTGAGGCTGAAGGCCTTATAAACACATCAGTGTGAATAAGCTATTCTATCATCGCAGTAAGATACAAATAAAATTTTAGCATATTTACATAGCAGTACTTCTGCTAAGACAATGAGAATTTATATAACACATGGTAAAGCACATAATCAAGAATCAAGAAAATCAAGAAAAAGAAAACAGGTACCCAGCAGCAACAAGATAACATCAGTTAACTAGATTGCAATATAGCTTCAGAGGCGTATATTTCACAACAGGAGAGAGAACTAACACCTCTAAGCAAAATGCATATCAATTCCAACTTTGGTAAAGATGCGCTAGATTTAAAAAAAAAAAAAATCAGTGCACTCGTGTGGAGCTGACTGGTGATTCTAAACACTGTAAATAAGGAAAAGATTAACAAAAAGGTATATGGCAAAAGAATAACAAAAACAAATAGAAGAGAGGAGAGAACCGCAAGAATAGAGCACAAAATAGGAATTTCAGGTGATGTCACATTTGGTCATATAGTACAGCAGGTTTCACAAGTGCATATAGCAGCTCTCGGGCTATACAATGTTCACTACGCAAGCTATGCCACCGACGTGGCCTCAGACAGCACCCTATAAGGAGTCTCTTTTAAAGCGATGACAGGGACAGAAGAAGGTTTCATCACAACTATAGATGCCTTAGTAAGATGTTGATGAGGGCTAGTTGGTTCGTACTTAGAACTGAGGTGAAACAATGCGAAAAAGACGAGGACACAAGGAAACAAACAGCGCTTGTCTGTGGTATTTGTTTTCTTGTGTCCTCGTCTTTTTCGCGCTGTTTCATCTCGGTTCTAAGTACAGATGCCAATGCCTGCGCTGTGACAGTACAAGACAAAACACAGCTGGGATTTATTGGATGGTGAAGCGGGTGCTCCGATATCGGTATAGGTGTCGGTTCCACGTCTGTGCTGCATAATTGTTCCGCGAAAGTGCGACATATATGATGGGGTATCATTACACTGGCATACTAGTGCAGACATATATGTAGATTACTGTGCACAACATCAAACATGCCAACAACACGCTGAAGATCTATCTTATTGACAAGAGATCGCTCGACTGCAAGCACAGCTAGGTCGCTCAGACAGTTATTCATCATCTTGCTGCGAAGATAAGTCTTCAACCTTCGAAGGCACGAAAACTGTGCGCTTGCAACATAATGACAATTCAGGTATCGTTACGGCAATAACACCTAGTGTGTGCAGTTCGTGGAAGGCTAGTTTATATTCGCTCAAGACAGTCACTAATTGCAGCAGTGTCTCTATCTTGTGCTTCCTTTCGGCTTCGATGCACTGAAAAAGTTTTATCAGCTTGCACTCAACTTCAATGCTTTCAATGTGTCATGCATAGTGCTCGGCGAAAGGCTTGAGTAAGGAGATGTCCATAAAATTCTCACTCCATGGGTGGAGGGCGCTAGCTCCCCATAGTACATCATTATTCTCTGTGAACCACCTAGTCAGCCCCGCAATCAGGTGGTCCGAAACGTGTAGAAAAACTTTGACTCTGAATATTTCTTTTGAATCTGGAGACTCTTCTTCAACGGGCCATCCTTCGCTCAATACATACTTAGTAAATGCAGCGGAAGATGTATCATTGTATGCTTTTCTTTTTGGGACACTCTGTTCTCCTCAGAAACACTGCAGGTTTGTGCCCAGGCAGTGTCAAATGCGTTTTGTGATTTTCTCATTTCGGAGAACTCGTCAATGACTGTGCGTGCCGTGAGGCATGCCTAACTAATATTGCAGTGTCTACATTGCAACAAGTCTGAAAGAACCTTAAGGAAGCTGAGTACCTTGGTAAATAAGCTATGGAAGAGAAACGAGAAGTTCATTTGCTCAAGCTGACCATTAGCTTCCGTTGCCCACCTGCTGTTTGTAGCAATGACTTCGGCAAGACATAAAAGGATAGCAGGAAAGCTTTTCGTTGCCGCTGTGCAAGCTGCTATCTGGCAGGCCCATTGTGTATTGCCGAGATGCTGCAGCTCTGTCACTGGCAAAGACAACCTTTTCTGCACATCTACGTACAGACAGTGAATTGCAGATCCACTCAGGAAAACATAGAAGCATTCTAAAAGAGAGAGAAAATCCCTCACTGGTTTTATCACTTTGCAGACATCCACGGTGACTAGCTTGGGGCGGTGGTTCATACAGTGGACGTACACTATCGGCGGCATTTCCTGCCTGACCACTCCTGGACGCCCCTTGAAGTACATACAGCTCATGACACTCCCACCATCATATTTTATTATTTTATTTTATTATTTATTAATACTGTAAACCCACAATGGGTCATTACAGGAGTGGAACAAGTACAGATAGAATATACAAAGTGTTACATACCTTGGCAGGTAGTGGAACATCATACGTCAATGTTGATTTTCAAGGTACAAGAATATTCTTTCAGATGAAAACTTAGAGAAAACAGCAGGTACTAGGTATACAAGATCAAAAAAGTGTGTGGTACACTTTCTTGCACTCAAAGTGGCATACAAAGGTGATGCATAGAAAGACATACAAAGAGTGTTCAGACCCTAGCAAAAGTAACATGCGGTATGGATCGGAACATTGCACTTCTAATACTGTTTTCATAGTTGAGTAAATATTCTAAAGAACGAACACTTTCTGAAAGATGCAGTATAGAGGTATACTCATGAACAAATTAAGGTCACAGAGGACAAACTATGTAAAATATGTAGACTTAACTTTTACCTGAAATTCACCTATTGATGATAGTTTCACTGTAGTGTCTGGTAGCCTGTTCCATTCATTGATAGCCCTAGGGAAAAAACTAAATTTAAATGAATCAATAAAGACAGAGGGAGGGGCCATGTTCTTACTGTGTCTATGCCTAAAATAGGTGTCTGGTTGCATGATAAAGTAATCGTTTTTATTTATGCTAACAAGAATGAGAAATTTTAGTCTTTCGAGGGAAGTTCTAGATTCTAGAGAGAGTTGATTGGCAATTTTGTTAAGTTCTGAGGGGGAGTCATGCCGCCGATACTTATTGTAAAAAAAAAACCTTAAAGCGAGGTGTTGAATTTTATCAAGTTTAGATTTATTCATTACCGTGTAAGGGTCCCATATTATTTTCACGTACTCCAAGATTAGTCTAATGAACGTTTTGTATGCCAGAATCTTTATTTCGGGAGTTGCGCTGTGAATGTGTCTTCTTAAGGACCATAGTGCATTGCGTGACTTGGTACACACGTCATCAATATGAACATTCCATCTAAAGTTGGGACGCAATAGTAACACCAAGATATTTATGAGCGGAAACCCTTGTTAAGGTAGTGTTCTCAATGGAGTACGTATAAAACAGAGGTTTCTTTTTTCTCGTAACCATCATGAGAACAGTTTTTTTTTTGTGTGTTTAATACCATTTGCCATGTGTCACACCAGGTCTTAATCTTTTGCAAGTTTAATTCAAGAAGAGTCTGGTCGTCGGGTTTTTCTACTTTATTATACAAGACACAATCATCTGCGAACAGCCGAATGGGTACTGTGATATTATTGGGCATATCATTAATGAAAATTTTAAAAAGTAGCGAACCCAAAACGCTACCCTGGGGTACACCGGATAGTACCCCTGAGGGATCAGAGCGACAGTTTTCAAGCACAACGTACTGTTCTCTGTTGGAGAGATAGGACAAAAACCATTTTGTGATCATCGGATTTTTGAAAGTTTTATCAATCTTTAGGAGCAGTTCAGGGTGGGAAACTTCATTGAAAGCTTTGGCAAAGTCAAGGGATATTACGTCTACTTGTTTGCGTTCATTCAAGGCACTTGCGAGATCATGTGTTAATTCAACCGAGTTATTGTCAAGTGCTGCTTACGGAAACCATAATGGCAGCGATCTAGGATATTGAAATTTGTGAGGTATATGGATAATTGTTTTGGAGACAATACGTTCTAGTATTTTCGCACATGTACTAATTAATAAAATAGGTCTATAGCTATTAACATCCAATTTATTACCACTTAATGAATCGGAACAATTTACACACACTTCCAAGCAGATGGGAAGCAGCCAGTAGAAATTGAGGACTTATAGATAACTCTGAGGTATTTAGCGGTCCACTCTGCATATCTGTACAAAAACTCATTAGGAATGTTATCGGGTCCTTGGCTCTTTTTGCTATCAATGTTCAATATGAGACAATACACCCTGTTCATTTGCTTCAATGTCATTCATAGGGGGTTGATTTGGAACTTCGTCAAAATTAGGTGTGGAGCAATCGTCTTTAGTATAAATGGTAGAAAAAAAAAACTGTTAAAGGGAAGCTGAAAGCTTTTCCAGAAAAAATGAGTGAACAGCAGTACGTCATGGTTTTCAACCCTCTGAATTCGAATATCGCATCGAAATTGACAGAAAGGAAGCGCAAACAGATTTTATTTCGACGAAAAGTGTAGCAGCAGACTCGGGGCAGCACACGTGCCTTGTTTCCGCCTGTGATTGGTCGGGCGCCTCGTGACGTCAATAATAGTGTTTGTGCGGACCGACTGCTGCCGCTACACATGAAGCACGGTGCAAGGTAGTTTGGTGCTGTTTTGCTGAGACGGTCATGGAAAATTTCGAAAGCTTGCGTTTCTCTGAGGAGTTCGGCATTAAGTCCAAACCACACGAGAGCGATTTTGTGCGCGACGGTGACGGCTTCGAGTGACAAAACAGGCCGTCGCTTGAACAGATTGCTCGGTGTTATCGCTCGATCGCTCGTTTCTAGAAATCTAGAACTCGTCGCCCGGAAGTGCTATGAGCGACTAGCCAATAGTGCGAAGCTGGAACTGGATGTACATAACTCAAATACTACTGTTTGTCGCACAGAACGTGTAAATTATTGAATTATACACGTGCAAGAATAGGAACCTAATGCAAGACCTTTAGAAATATTTTATGCTCCTTTTTACAGGACAATACATCAACTTAAATTGATAAAGCATGCGCCACGCTAGTTTCGGCACATATATTGCTGGCTTCATACCGGGAAGTCGTCGCTCGAAGCCGTCGCTCGCGTAGAGTTCGGCTTGTAGGTGACGAGTGAACGCGACAGCCATCACCTCGCTTGTTGCTGTCGCGTGCAAGATCACTTGTATGGGATTTATACTTTACTCCCTACATGTACGAGCCGGTTGCGAAGAGCCGGCCTCTCCAAGAAGCAAAAAATGCTGTGCAAGCAGTGCTTTCCATGCAAACGAAGGCGAAGTGTTAGCATCTTTACGTGTTCGAAATGTTCTTTGGCGAGTATGTTTTTTGCCAAGCTGCTCTCGGTGATCCAGTGAGTACGTTTCCGGGCAAACAACTGTAATGTTATGTTCCTGCTTGCCTCCTCGTAGAATGTAAGCGATGATGCGATCTTCGGCATTTGTGTGCTGCCTCAAAGCACACACACAATCTACACAGACGGTTTAAACGCGGGAAAAGTTTACCGCCTGTTGTAGCATGTGTAGTATAGAACCTTCATCAGCGCGCCATTCGCACGCTACTCGTAACCAGTGAATTCCGTCGGCTACGTGAGATGGTCGGTTTCTCTATGTGTGCGAGAGAAGGGGGAGCACAGCGCCCTGGCGTGAGCCGGCTTTCCAACACATGTAAACTTTACAATTGCACTGCGTTATGGTAGCTGCATGCAGGCTGTTTCACAACACACGTGTGAATAGAAAATTAGCGGCGCTTGGCGATGAAACCTGCGTCAAGGGTGGGAGATAAACATGCACCTTCCGTTCAGCGTGCTAACACGAAGGAGAACCCAAAGCACGCATTATTGATAAACTCTGGTAGTAATCGTCGTCACTGAAGTGGTTAGAGCACATCACTGTTGTTCTTGAGCGCTTGAAGTTCTTTCGCTTCACAGCAGCCTCCCACTTAGCTGAAAGCTTCTTGTCTTACGGGAACTAATGGAACGTTGGAACATCGTTGCAGCCGCTGGTGTTCGTGCAACCGCAGGCTGCATAGAACGCCGGCATGATCGGCCTAGATGCTGCGCACATCAACTACAGTGAAATCTCGGTACAACGAACTTCAGGGGACCGCGGGAAAATGTTCGTTATTCTGAAAGGTCGTTATAGTGAAAGCCCAAAAATTAGCCATAACAATAGCATTTCAGTAACGCAAGCGTCCTACCTTTGAAACGGTACCTCCTTGAACTCGTTTCTCGCACAATGCACACGTGATCGTCAGACAAGGCACATTTATTTGAAATAGTCCGTGATCGTCTTCTGACGGGTGCACCACAGACTCTGCAGCACGAACGATTCCAGACCGTCCGCATTCTTATGCACGCCTTCGGCCGCTGTGCCGCGTTTGGCTATAAATATGCGGAGTTTTCGCAAGCAGTCCAACGCATCTGTGGCCGACACGGACTCGTCGCGGTCTTCAGGTGCTACCGTAACGTGCTGGTGCTTAAAGATTTTCTCCTTATCTTTGAGAATCGTGGCGATCGTCGACCGCACCACTCCACGTTCTTTAGCCACGACGGTTTGTTTCTTCCCGTCTTCTATCTCGCGAAAAATCTCTACTCTCTCGCTCAAAGAAAACTGCTTTCGCTTCTTCACCGTGCTTAGAGACGCGAACGCCGGCACGCACTTCTAACACAATAATATAACCAGAAGAAAAACAAGATGGACAGGCCTGATACGGGTGACAGCGCGCGAACAACTGAGAAAACAAGAAAAACGTGATGCGTCGTCACCTCCGCAACAGGAAAAAAAAAAAAAGCCCACTTCAGCGTTATTTACTACTTTTTTTTTTTCTTCTGCCGCACCGTCTCAGGTTTTACGAGCCCATGCTCCCCGCCTCTCCACTCACAAAACCTGGTGCGTCGTTGCCTCCGCAACGGAGAAGGGAAAAAAAAAAAAAGTCTCCGCCCGCATCTTTCTCGTTCCGCGCCATCTCAGGTTTTTGCGGGAAGCAAGTTGCAAGGAGGCCCGCTCTTCGCGCAGCGTCGTCTGCTAGCTTAGAGCTCCGACTGCCGTGACGGATACACGGAAATCTAAGAATCCTCGCATTTCGGGATATGAGTTCGTAGTACTGAGGTGTTGTTAAGATGACACGGAAATTAAATAACGATCGTTATTCTGAAATGTTCGTTGTTCTGAAGTTCGTAGTAGTGAAATATTTTTACATTGAAACTATAAGCAGTCGGCACGGGATTTCATAAAAGTTCGTTAATCTGAAATGTTCGTTAATGTGGTGTTCGTTGTAACGGGGTTTGACTGTACCACTCTACATGCACACAAACAAAGGAATGTAGGGTCGAGCGAAGCAGATTAGGATGGCATGCACGCAGAAATAAGCACGGTCAGGCACGGTCACGGAGACTGCGAAGGAATGGAACAACAATGCTGACGTTACTACGCCGTGGTTTCCGGTCTCTGCTCGCATCGTCAGCGTCAGTAGAAGCGCGCGGCGCTTGACGAGAGGGGGGGGGGGGGGAGCTACAGCGCAATTTTTACCGACGATTACTCGCTCCTAGACGAAAAAGCCCCCCAAAATTTTACCTGCATGGTTCGTAAGGTTCCGGCATCCGTATATGAGCGTCTTGTTGAATTCGACAGATTCTTCAGCTTCCCTTTAAAAGACTGAGCTCTATCTAAAGTATTATCCTTACAGTCAGTGTGAGGCGAGGGGTTGACATATCTCCAGAATTTACTAGGAGCATTCTTGAGTAATGATACCAAGGTGTTGTTGAAATAGTTAGTTTTTGAATCTTTAATAAGTTGCTTGAATTCCTGGCTCATAGTCTTGATAACATTAACAGAATGTTAGCTACCAGACTGTCCAAGCACCTGATGCCTAAGCTTTAATCTTCTTTTTCCATGGATAATGTCTCTGGTTATCCATGGATTTCTTTTTCTAGTGGTCTTAAGATGGTGCTTAGCATAGCACTTTATGCAGCATTGAACCATGTTGGAAAAATGATCTCGGAGTTTGTCAATGCTCTCACCAGAACAGTGCATAGTAATGAAGTCTTCAAATGATAAGGCAAGGTGATCTAATCTGCATACATCATTGGCATCTTTAAAATTTGGGATCAACTTTCGCAAGCGGTCCTCTGAGATCCTTGCATCGAGCCTAAAGCATGTGATCACCATTTTGTGGCCAGACATTCCATCCTCAACCGAGCAGCTAGAAAGATAGGGGTGTAACGGCTCAGGAAGAAATACAAGATCTAAGATTAAGGAAGTATCCGCACACACCCTAGTATGTTCTGAGACAATCTGGGATAAATTAAAGCAGAAGGTCAAATTAAGCAGTTCTTCACAGGATCAAGGTTCAGATGAGCCAGGATCCATTGTTACCCAATTGATTCCAGGTAAATTAAAGTCACCAATCAAGCATATATTGTCTGTGTGGCAAAAACTTGCTTCCATAAATGCTCTAAGGTTTCCCATTACACTGTCGGTTGAGCCAGGAGGTCTGTAAAATACACCTACGCAAAGTGAACGGTTTGGAAGTTTTACTTTAATCCATAAAGCTTCGATATTTCTGAAATCCGGAAATATTCTGTACCTAATGGAATTTTTTACTAGTAATCCTACACCCTCTCCTCTACTGCATTGGTCCTTTCTCAAAAGAGTGTAACCACAGGGAGTAACCTCAGCGTCAGAAATGTCATTGCGGAGCCATGTTTCCGTAATGCCAAGAATATCTGGCAATACTTTCTAACACATCTAATTTATTCTGTATGCTGCAGGTGTTAAGATTTATGATCTTTAAAAATGCAAGGTCGTTTGGTTGAAGTCACGCATCCCTGCTTATTGAAGGATCCAAGCACGCGTACCATTTATGATTTACGTCATCCCAAGCGTATACGGTGTTATTAATTTTTATCTTTATCAAACATGAGCTTAACTTTAGCACCCCTCTTTTTTTCCTCAAGTGCCAAGTTCCACAGGCCTTTGCCCGCGCTATTCACTCAATATGTTTGAGCAATGCACAGCTGAGTATCTATACTGCAGTGATTCAATGTTTCCCTTACGTAGCCTGGGAGCGAGCTTGCATCCAAGTGCTCAGTGTTGTTGAATCCGAGAAACTGGTCAAAGACAGCCCTACTTGCTTAGTACTTTACTACAACTGATAATTGTTCTGTCTTGCTTAAGTCCTTGGTTTCATCAACAGTAAGTGCAAAGTACTTGAAGCTTTTCATCTCTTCCTTTATACTTGTTAATGTGACATGGCTGAGAATTTTGAGGATGTAGTCTTGTATCGAATGGTGAATGTACTTCGCGTTCGCTGCTCCATCGTTCAGTTTCTTTCCGACAATATCGTCATATTTGCCAAGCAAGTTCAAGAGCTCAACGAAGTTTCCCTTGTTTTCACTTGTGGCATTTTCATTGTGGCCCCTCTGAGTGATTCCCTGAACAGCAGTGAATCGCAAAATATACTTGCTATATAGAGGCGATATTTCTGCACCTTCTGTCTGCACCGTTTCTGCACTGTCACTAAGATATGTTGCAACTGACTTGGTCTGCCCTCCCCACTTCATCTGCATGTAGGAAACCCACGATGTCTGGCAAGACTTATGTACGAGTGAGTTTTCGTACTTTCTGAAACTAGCATCTTTTTCTATGGCTTTTTTCCAGTTACTGTATTCACCATTGACAAATTCAGATTCCTCATTGTCACCAGTAGAAAACATTCTGCAGGGGTAACAGAAAGATGCGTCAGCCTGCACGCTGTACTCCAACCAACTAAATAAGCACTACCAGTCCAAGTGGAAGCCTCTGTTCAATTTGCCGTACTTTAATGTAAATGGGTTCAGTGTTGCCTGTGTGGGTGACTGTCTTAAATTTTGAAAGATCCAACTGGCTTGGATAGTTGACATCCACATCCGAGGCGGTGAATTCAGTCGCGGAATCAGGTTCATCCCTTGCTGCACACGATGCGGAAAGCTCGTTGCACTCACTGTTCATTTGCACCGACAAGGACGGACAAAAGTCGTTGGAAGTGTTGCTGTTCAGTCTACAAGAAGAATCAAAACAGAGCGCTGAGGATTTTCTTGTTCATGGAGCGTCTCCGAATCTTCCATTGTTGAAGCAGAAAGCTCAGTGTGGATGCACTGTTGCTTGGCCCGCTTGCTTGCATTAGAAAAAAGTCTGCAATGGACATTTTCTGCGACATCCTAAGGCAACCCAAAGGTCCTGTGATGTCAACCACACGTTGGAGCTTCTTCTGGTGGCGAGATAGGCTGGCATTTCCGCTCGCGACACGAGCACTGTTTGCGGGCGAGCAAACAAACTGACTGAAGTGGTTGGTGCCACCGCTGTAGTGAACTAGAAGACTTGAAGAGGTCAGTGCAATGAGTGGGACGGCTGCACCGCAGCGCGAAGAGTGCGGCCAAAGTTGATCGTAACCGCGGCGCTGTCATCACTCACTGAAGCTCCTGTTACATCTCAATACGAAGAACATTGCCTAGACGTTTACCAGAGGCAACCCACCACATTCATCACCCGCTTATCCAGAAGTCAACACAACTTTGACACTGACCGTTGATGGGTCAGGTAAAGACTCTCTACCTGAAATTGACAATCGGAACTAATGGATGAAAGGGGCCCAAGTCGACGGCTACCAAAAAACAGCGCTGACCTTGGATTCCCAAATTGCTATACGGTCACATATTTTATACCATCGGAGGCGGAGTTCGGCGAAACGGCGTGAAATTCAGAGGGCGTGTATACATGACAGTAGCGGTGCAGAGAAGATGATGTGAGAAACTCGCTTGGACTTTGCACCGCATTGAATCCGCACATACCCTCTGCAGCTCCCTGGGCGTTGCCACATTAGCAGCTTGACAGCTGCAATTATCCGCGACACCCCCCCACAAAAGCATTGCAGAAACATTAGCGCCTACCTTTCTGCTAACGTGCAAGAGAGGAGGGGGGGACAGGAAGCAGAGATAGGGTAGAACAGACGCAGTCGATTAATGAGTTAATAACAGCCTTGCCACTTCATAGTAAAATATTCTTGCGCGCACAATTGACAAGGACAAAGTGAAGGGGACACACGAGCGCTTACTCACAACTATTTTATTTTCGGAAAGATACAGAACATATATACCTTAGCTATCAGCGCTGAGCATGTGCAAGAAGAGTGGTCAGTAAAATATAAACAGATTAAACACAGATTAAGAAGGTTCAACCAGTATTTAAGAAAGCGAATTCATTTTCAGTGATTACAACCGATGGCTGGCTTATGCATCGTTCAGCGCACTTTTTGATATGAAATGCTTCTGCGATTTCACGTGTTAGTTTATTATTATCTGAAAACAAAATGTCAGTGTTAAAAAATATCGGATCACAATGACATAGAATGCAGTGGTTCGACAAGTGCGAATGATTTTCTTTACCAAGGGAACGCTCATGTTCTTTTAGACGGGTGTTTATGCACCGACCGGTTTGTCCTATGTACATGCTGCCACAGGTCAATGGAAGCCGGTACACAACACCTATTCTGCATTTTGTGAATTTTTTATCGTCTTTTATACCGCAGCTGCATTTTTTTACCTTATTGTCTAATTTTCTGGAAATAGCTTGACACAGTTTTTGCACCTTGTTAGGAGCGCTGAAAACTACTTCAACGCCATACCGGCTGGCAACATTCTTTAGCCCATGGGAAAAATAATGTACGTAAGGTACAACTGCAAGGCGTTTTTTGTTTGTGTTAAGCCTGTTCCTTGAATCTGTATGTTGTACACCCTTTACTATTCTTATTACCTTTTCGGCCGCTCTGACTATAATGTGTTCCGGGAATCCCACCGAGGCTAGTCTAGTTACCTGATTAGCAAAGCTTTCTTTTAGTCGGTGGCAACAAGATTTTACCAACGCTGCCCGAAGGCAAGACACTGCAATTCCGCTTTTTACAATCTTCGAATGTCCTGATTTGAAGTGTAATATGGGCTTTTTTGATCTAGGGCTGTACATCCAGCATGTGTGATCGGGTAGCAATCGCAGAGAAAGATCTAGAAATTGTAGTTCATTTTCTTTAGCAATCTCGTGGGTAAACTTAAGGCCTAGGCCACATTCGTGGAACACTTTCAGTACATTAACCACATTACATCCATGTTCATTCCCATCAAAAATAACCAAAAAATCATCAACAAATCGGAAAATTTTTGCCAAGCTTCCTAAAGCACTGTGAATACTTTTGTCAACATGAGCTAGAAAAATGTCGCTTAGTATTGGCGCTACCTTGGAGCCTATACATATACCTGATTTTAGAACATTTAGAACGTAGAACATTCCAACCTACGTTTGTTGGTTGGAATGAAGCAATGTATGTGCAAAAATCAGGTATATGTATAGGCTCCAAGGTAGCGCCAATACTAAGCGACATTTTTCTAGCTCATGTTGACAAAAGTATTCACAGTGCTTTAGGAAGCTTGGCAAAAATTTTCCGATTTGTTGATGATTTTTTGGTTATTTTTGATGGGAATGAACATGGATGTAATGTGGTTAATGTACTGAAAGTGTTCCACGAATGTGGCCTAGGCCTTAAGTTTACCCACGAGATTGCTAAAGAAAATGAACTACAATTTCAAGATCTTTCTCTGCGATTGCTACCCGATCACACATGCTGGATGTACAGCCCTAGATCAAAAAAGCCCATATTACACTTCAAATCAGGACATTCGAAGATTGTAAAAAGCGGAATTGCAGTGTCTTGCCTTCGGGCAGCGTTGGTAAAATCTTGTTGCCACCGACTAAAAGAAAGCTTTGCTAATCAGGTAACTAGACTAGCCTCGGTGGGATTCCCGGAACACATTATAGTCAGAGCGGCCGAAAAGGTAATAAGAATAGTAAAGGGTGTACAACATACAGATTCAAGGAACAGGCTTAACACAAACAAAAAACGCCTTGCAGTTGTACCTTACGTACATTATTTTTCCCATGGGCTAAAGAATGTTGCCAGCCGGTATGGCGTTGAAGTAGTTTTCAGCGCTCCTAACAAGGTGCAAAAACTGTGTCAAGCTATTTCCAGAAAATTAGATAATAAGGTAAAGAAATGCAGCTGCGGTATAAAAGACGATAAAAAATTCACAAAATGCAGAATAGGTGTTGTGTACCGGCTTCCATTGACCTGTGGCAGCATGTACATAGGACAAACCGGTCGGTGCATAAACACCCGTCTAAAAGAACATGAGCGTTCCCTTGGTAAAGAAAATCATTCGCACTTGTCGAACCACTGCATTCTATGTCATTGTGATCCGATATTTTTTAACACTGACATTTTGTTTTCAGATAATAATAAACTAACACGTGAAATCGCAGAAGCATTTCATATCAAAAAGTGCGCTGAACGATGCATAAGCCAGCCATCGGTTGTAATCACTGAAAATGAATTCGCTTTCTTAAATACTGGTTGAACCTTCTTAATCTGTGTTTAATCTGTTTATATTTTACTGACCACTCTTCTTGCACATGCTCAGCGCTGATAGCTAAGGTATATATGTTCTGTATCTTTCCGAAAATAAAATAGTTGTGAGTAAGCGCTCGTGTGTCCCCTTCACTGTGTCCTTGTCAATTGTGCGCGCAAGAATATTTTACTATGAATTCGTACCAACTCGCCCAACTATCAGTTCTGCTACAGCCTTGCCACTATTTGCTCGCAGTTCCCATTCAGCAGGAAGGGAGAGGGGATAGAGAAATGATGACATGAGAAGGCATCGAAATGCTACTTCTAGAGACACGACAGCGGTTGCGGGGAAACCAGATAAATTTAAGTTCAAGGTACAGTAAGATATGTCCCTGCATGTAATTCTGAAAAATAAACGCCATGCAAATATGTGAAGCAGACGACTTACGCAGGGCGTGCAGAAAAAGAGCTGCATTAATTAAAGCACATCGCGAGGTCTAGGCAACACCACAGAAGCATCGGCACACCAAATCAACACTTCAGTGCCTGCCGCGGTAGCTTTGTGGCAACGTCACAATTCGAGGTCGTGGATTTGATCCCGACCGTGACAGCCGCATTTTGATGGGGATGGAATAAAAAGATGTCATAATCTAATTAAAGGTTAATACTTCTGCCATGATGCATTGTGCCATGAGAGGCAATGACAATACTCAACCCTCTCAGACGTTATAAAATTAGGCGCACAACCATGCCTCAAACAAACACCTCTCCTTGTGTGTTCTGTGTACTACGCAGACAAACAGCAGGGGTGCACGCAAGGTAACTCGGCACTCTCGCGTTGGACTGAACATTGAAAAAATGAAACATTCGCCGTCAACATCACCACTAATTATTATCAATCAAAGCAAACAGCACAGAAAGCTTCGTGTACATCAATTCCCACGATGCGTGGGATCTGCATAATTTAACGGGGATAAGCGGGCTTGTTGGTGGTCGTTATTGAAATGCATCATGTAACCGCACAAAAACAAGGAACAAAGAAGGAACACACAAGACAGGCGCGGAGTCTTGTGTGTTCCTTCTTTGTCCCTTGTTTTTGTGCGGTTACATGATGCATTCCAATCTGCATAATTTTTCCTTCTTTCCTACTACTGGATATACTCGTCTATGGGCTTGGTGTATTCCTGGCCCAAATGCCACTTCGAGCCACAACACTTCCAAGTGCGTCAGCATTCGGCGCGTGTTTCTTTACCGACAAGGGTGGCGGAGCGGATGGCTGACTAAGTGGTGGCATCCTGCAAGGGTGGGTGGCTTACTGGGTCTTTTTGAGAGTGGGTAGCGTTGTGCCGACGGTTTTATGTGAGAAAAGAAGAGAAAAGAAAAGAAGCCACTTTGACCAAGTGTTTGAAAAATTCAAGAGCATCTAGCGAGGTTTGACGTTCAGAAGGGAATTGCCTGAAGAAGGCCAAATCCGCTTCCTTGACCTTGCACTACACCTCCAGGAGGGGCACACGTGTTGGAAATATGCTCTGCGTTCCAAAAAACACCTCCTCTACACATCCAATCATTCAAAAGTGGTGAAGCGCTCCATCGTCCTAGGGACCCTTAGAAATGCGGTCGTTTGCTCTTGCTTCCACTCGATGTCCTGCAGCTTCTCCAAACAAGTCAAGCAGCATAAAGCAAGTGGCTATTTTGCATGAGTCAGCCTTCGATTAATTTACATAAGGAAGAGATTAAGTGCCTTAACAGTTGTCTCTCACGTAGACAGACACATGTACCCGACTGACATGTGGTGATACCATTCCTGAGCTTGTGCAGATGAGTTTTGTGTCTTCTTCCTTTTTTCGCCTCAGTGCTGCCTTCAGTTGATAGTCGGCCTTCGTGTTGTCCACTTCTCTACTCTTGTGTCCTGTCTGCACACCTCACCTCTTTTTTGCATGATGAATAGCTATCCTGGACAACTGCTGTCATCCTTGACGGAAGTTTAATTCAAGAAGTTCGTTCCCCCCAAAAACAGCGCAAAGCAGCTGTTGACTTAACCAAGACTGTTGCGATCCCATATATACATGGTGTGTCCCATTGCATCAAGAAAGCTGCAGGCCAGGCCGGTGTAAAGGTGGTGTTTACCGTGCTAATGAGTTGGGAAAGTTGTGCAAAAAAGTTCAACGAAAGCAGAACACCTGGACTGTGCAATAAGCAACATGTCGCCAAGCCTGTAGATTGCAGTACCAATGTAGTGTATTCCATTCCAACCTCTTGCGGCTGCACTTACATAGGGCAAACAGAATGTTGTATCAATGATCGTTTGCATGAGCATGCGCACTGTGTCAAGATTAAGACTGGCAGTAATCTGGCTTTTCATTGTGCGAAGTGGGGCTGTTCACCACTCCTAGGACAACACACGCATGTTGAAAAGGTACAGCAATCAGATGGCCAGAGAAATCTTTGCGGCATTTTCAATGTGTCAGTTAGGAGCCACCTGTGTTAGTTCCCTTTCCATAGCTCTTTGTGATAAAGAACTTAAGTTCCCTAGAAGTTAATCAGTTTGGCATGTGTCCACTATATGTATGGTTACATTTGTATTGTTTAATGATATCGACACATTCGCAGCAGTAGTTAACCTACGACTTGCCTTCCCTTTCTTCTTTTACTCTCTTTATGCCGGTTGCGAATTGTGTATATTTGCGCAGTCTTCAATAAAGGTGTTGTTGGCAGTTGGCGCTCGTCCTGTGTCCTCCCTTGTCCGTATTTTTGGCGCTGTTTTAAATATGAATGATCTGTACCAACTAGCTTGCACCCAAACCCTTCTGAGTCATGAATATACGGTTGTAAGTATCGGGTTCACTTCCTACATTGTGTTTCACAATGTGTTGTACCAGGCATAATTTTTAAGTGGCTGGATAAGTAATTTTCAAGCCTGATAGACATGAAATAGTTGATACTCTTATACCTACTGTTCCTGTAGTGAGTCCTTGCATGGAGCGCACAATCTGTGCAGTTGACGAAGCTCACTAAATAACAGAAAATTCCTAGAATATTCTACAGCTGTACATTAAAAAAAAATACATCTTAAGGTGCAAGAAATGTGAGGAAAGTAAGTTTTCAATCAATATAGTTAATTGGTGCCTGAAAGGGTTATGACATGGTTGGCGTGGCCCCCAGTATTTGACCGAAGTTCGAGTGAGCCCATTAAACCCCATTGTCACCCCATATGCATGGAAGCTTTTGAGTGAGCACCAAGCCCACTTAGAAGGGTCCAGTCACATTGTGGTGTGCTTCCTAAATTCGGCACTTTTCAGTTTAAGCCGTATTCCTAAAATGGAAATCAGCAAGTATTTTTCAGCATTTATCAGCAAAAACTGAGAACTCCAAACCATAACTATGGACCATGCCTTTTGCCATATGTTTCATTGATGTGGACTCTGCTGATGCACTGAGCTCGATCTCCTGGACATGAAGTGTTAAGTGGCTTGTGGACGACAGCACAGCATAGCATGACCTGCAGCCACAGCAGCAGTAGTACCAGCATAGTATCTCCGGCTACTGCTCTCACCACTGACAGCAAGGGTGGTCGTCACCTCACCTGGTTGTCTAGACCAGCAGAAGCCCTTGATGGTTTGAGAACGATGTGGCAATGTGTCTTTGGTGCGGTATGGCCTCAAATGCCAAGCAGCCCAGGACACCAGCATGCATCATGAGTCTGTCAATTTTTTGGCCCCTTACTGCAAATGCTGCATTTTTCTACGTTTTCCTAATGTATTATGGCAATTACCCCTGGTTTTAAGAAAGTAATTCACAACATCTTTAATAGATAAGAATAGTTGTAAAAACAATTTAAAACAGTTGCATGAAGGTCCACTTGCAAAAGAGGTTATTAATTGCAAAGGTCCATGTAGATACATATGCAACCACCGTTTAAGAAGAAATGTGGATGAATGCTTTTGTGTCGTACATTACACCAAAGGTTAAACAAATAACCACTAGCTTATTATATATAGGTTGTCCCAAAATTCACACAAGGTTTGAATTTTGCACCATTTGTGCATTAAAGTGTTGCGAGCGAAAAAGACAGCATGACAACTGATAGATCAGAATTATTAAAATGGAGCACTGCACAAAAGAACAAAGCGTTGTTATTGTCCTGCAATATTTTTAAAGTAATGAAGGTTTGGCAGGTTTCCCATTTTAGTGATCAAATTGGCAGCCCAGACCATAAGATTTAATGCCATTGGACTTTTTTCTTTGGGGTTTTTTGAAGTCTAAGCTTCAATACCAACAAGCCCACAATCACCCATGCCTTGAAGGAGGAAATTTAGTGCTGTATCAACGAAATTCAGAGACTTTTAAGCATAATGTGCCAGCAAAGCTGTGAAGGCCATTTCCCCATTGTGCTATTCCATACATAAGCCTTTATTGCATATTTTTGAATCAACACAGAATTTTAAAAATTTATTTATAAACTGTGTTTTCTATCAAAAATTACTTCTTGCATGAATTTTGGGGCACCCTATTCTTGGTAGTCCAAGGAAATGAATATAACTCAGATAACATGCTCCAACTTTATCAGAGCCTTTGGTACAATCAACGAAAAAGAAAAGAGTACTGAAAGAGTAAGTTGCATTGCAAAACTCCATTTAGATATTTGGCTCTGTGCAAACATTGCAAAGGTTGATGTTCCGATTGTATGACAAATGGTTTGCTATATGAATACAGATAGTATTTTTCTACTGCCCATACAAGTGCCAAACACTTCCATTGTATAGTGGTATACCATGTTTCCCTAGGCTACAGGTTCCGGCTAGCTGAGCAACAGGATGCAAGACCTAATCATTTCCTAGCATGAGCAGTACGGCATCACGACTAGTGTTTAAGGTGCGGGTGGCAGAGGAGAAATAATTTTGGCACGTTGGGTGCTTGCAAAATGGGAGCGTCGCCAAGCTTAAAATAGTATTCAGAGCGGTGAAAGCTTTAGCTTGAGCCGGTGCCCATGCAATATCGTTGTTCTGCATGTTTTGTGCGAGATCTGTTAAAGGCTTGATGATCGTGGCATATTTGGAAATGAACTTTCTGTAGTAGATCATAGTAGATGGTTTCTTTAGTTTTCGAAGGATCTTGTTAATATTGGCGATGTTAGAGACCCACTGCATTGGTGCATTATTCATGCATCAATAGAATATTGCTGTGAAATATTTTTTTCCTCATTGTTATTCCGTTTGTTTACTTCAAACGGTCTCTTCTGTTGCATCAGCAGTTTGCTGGAATCAGTAGACTGTGGAACAAGTACTTTGTCGCCGATGGGTAACTTGCAGGGATGGCTCGTCAGGTCATAGGAGGTCTTGTATCGCGTGTGCCTTCTCCAGTTCATTATGGGCGAGTTTACACGTCTTTTTGAGGCGATTCTGTTGATCGACCAGGTACATGTAAGCTGTGCGAGTTTCAATGTCGATGTCTTCATTAGTCCACAGCTCCTTAAGCATTGTCAGTGGTTCTTGTACTTGCCAACCACAACTCCGCTGAAAGGGCGAGGAGCCCAGGCTTGCCTGCAGCACTACTACATAGGTGAAAAGCAGTGGCACATGAAAGAAGACAGTTCGTAGTTTGACAGTATAAGTGATTGGGGCTAGAATAATGTAAACATAATGATCACTTCGTTTTATTCCTTTTTTGCCCTCCATTCATGTCCGCCCAGTCACGGTGACAGTGTGATAAAGTGCCCTTTGTACCACTAATGAAGATTGAAAATTTATAAGACTGCGATTGAATCATCTCATTAGTTCAGCTCAAAGCTTTGATTTTTCTTTGATGGATGTGTCGATGTCATTGCAACCTTCTGTACCAGCCCCCACTCTTCTGTCATTCTCTATAATTGGATGCATGTCAAACACAGAAGTGCTGCTGAACCATTTTGAATTAAATTTCAACGTAAAAATTACCTGTATTCTAGCAACTGAGCAGATGTTCTCAAGCATACTTGTTTTAAAGCTGTGCCATAGGAATGTGTGTCTCGTGTACTACTGCACTGTTGTGCTTGCCAGATTGCAGGCCGACAGTGCGCATCCATAGGGATTTTACTTGGAACACATATTGAAACAAGCCTGAAATTTTTGTTGGTGTCCCAAAATGGTGAATAGAGCACAGCAATCCTCTGGTGTCCCCAGGGTGCGCATGTGGGACCTGTGCATCCTGGTGCCCAATGTGGTCTTCCTGCTGTTCATGGCCCTGCGCTTCAACCGGGCACGGCTCAAGCTGCGTGCTACCAGCAGTCCCATCTTCTCCACTTTTTACATCCTTGTGAGTCATCAACTTGAACGCATGCATTCTGTGCACGATTCTTCCATGCAATTTCTGTGGCATTTTTCATATAGAATGTAAGCATGCAAGCAAATATTCAATTGAATGTTTATGTTCATGTGTTATACATAACGAATGGTGTGAGTAAATAGCACAATCTAGCAGCCTGACCAGTTTCCACTACCTGCAAAGCAGTGACATCTTATTTTGGAAGAAATAAAATATGGAATATGCAAATTGATACAACAGCAAGGAGGATGACAACACAAAGGACCTAAGCATTGAGGAATGAATGTTCAACTCGATTTGCAATGGGTTTTACCATTTCGAAGATATTTTATTCATTGTGCATTTTACTAACCTCCCCCACCTGTATTTCTTGAATAAAATAAACACTGCTCATTACTATTAAAACTGGATTAAGTAGTTTTTTTTTTGTTGTTGTTAACTTGCCTACTAAAGAATGACAGCATTGAGCGACATAGTGTCAGCCTGTCTTGACATAATACAAAGGTCTGTGTCACTCAGGGAAAACCTGGAAAACTCGGGGAATTTGGTAATGTCAACTTGTTAGACACCCTTGTGTACACACTTGTGTCCCACCTGTTTTCACCGACAGTCGCCTTTGAAGGAGGAGGAGGAGTTGATTTTAATGAAGAGAATGGAGGAGAGGTCGGCCTGTAGAAGAAGCATTGCGAAGCAATAGGGGGACGCAGGTAAAGCTACGAGGCTGCATAGCTATGTGAAAGGAAGAAATGAAAGTCATAGCTGTAGCAAAACGCACTCGAGGATGGCGATAAGTAGGTTCGAAGCAGTTTGTGGTGGTGTCTGTGCTTATCGATTCATTGTCTGTAGGAGGCAGTTTAAGACGGTCAATGGATACAGTGTCTTCGCACCAGTTGATCATCACTGTACGTCACATCATCACTGTACTGTCACAGTACAACACAGATAGAAGACCGGAAGACGTTCTTCAATAACAGCAGGACAATCTGTTCAAGAACAAACAGGACAGAGATACGCCTTTTTCGTCCTCGCCGGATCTCACTGACCCACTAGACAAAGTCCGTTAAGCTCCATATCGTCGTTGTCGTCTGCATAGAATACACCCGTCATTTGTCCCTCCCTAAAAGAGCATCACCCCGATGCTAGACCAGAAGTGTCACTTGCGGAAGTAAGGGTCTCTCCCATAGTTAATCGCTCACACACAGCTTCATGCGGACAACGTATGTGACATCACTGAGTCGGCGCAATACTCAATGTGGTCCGAAGTATTGCCTTAACAGCTTCTTGGAGAGGCCTTGTTTCCGTATGGGTGTCCAAACTCACTCTGTTGCCGACGTCATAGGTTACCATGCTACGATGAAGATCATAGCCCCCTGTGCCATAGTCTTGCTGCTGGCAGATCCGCAAGCGTGCGAGCTGTCGAGCCTCTTTTGTGCGTTGCGTAAACACATCGGCATCTGTGTCAGTGTCATCAAAGTCGTGTGGAAGCATCACATCCAACATCGTTCGTACATCCCGTCCGTGAACAAGGATGAACGGAGTAATGCACGTCGTCTCTTGTTTTGCAGTGTTGTATGCAAAGGTGGTGTAATGTAGGATGTCATCCCAATTTTTATGTTCAACATCCATGTACATTAAGAGCATGTCTTCAGTTGTTTTGTTTAGGCACTGTGTTAATTCGTTGATTTTTGGATGGTAGGCGGTTGACTTCCGATGAGTTGTTCCACTTAGCAGCAAGGCGTAATGTAAAAGTGCAGCTCTGAATGCGGTTTCTCGGTCTGTTATTATGGCGGTTGGTGCGCCGTGTCGCAACACAACATGCTCAATCCAGGTGCGCCTTCTCTTGATTGCCTTTGTTTCAGCATAACATGTGAGATAGTTGGTTGCGACGATAACAAAGCGATTCCCTGCAGTAGAAGTAGGAAGTGGGTCCAATATATTCATTCCAGTTTGATCAAATGGTCTTCGAGAAACCTGGACGGGTTGTAAGAGACCGGCTAGTTTTGACGGAGGCGACTTGCGCCTCACAGCGGTGGTAAGTCGCGACCAGTAGTACCTCTGCTGCACTCTGGCTAATGTTCTCCTGTAGCCTAAGTGACCAGAAGTCACCTCGTTGTGACAGGCTTGAAGTACTTCCATACGAAGAGCTGCAGGAATGACGAGCAGATTGGGGGACCCATTCGAAGAAAAGTTTCTTTTGTAAAGGACTTTGGCGCGCAAACAAAACGACAACAGTCCTCTTACGAAAACTCTAGGCAGTTTCAGAGATCTGCCCTCTAAGTAATTGATGAGTTCAAGCAACTCAGGGTCACCTCATTGTTGTGTGATGGTGGATGTGTCCAGAACACAAAGAAATGCTGAGTATTCTTTGGGTGAAGCAGATAACTCTATTGGTGATCGAGACAGGCAGTCAGCATCCGTATGTCGTTTCCCTGGCTTGTACATGACAGTCATGTCAAACTCTTGCAGCTGTAGGCTCCAACGCGCCAATCGTCCTGAAGGATCTTTAAGGTTTGTCAACCAATACAGTAATTGGCGGTCGCTGATAACTGTGAAGTGGCGGCCATACAAATATGGGCGAAATTTCATAACGGCCCATGCTACTGTGAGGCATTCATTCTCAGTTGTGGAGGAATTAGTCTCTGTGCGTGAGAGTGTTCTACTTGCATAGGCAAGCACTCTGTGCCCTCCTGCCACTGCACAAGAACAGCTCCTAAGCCAACATAGTGTACGAGCAGTCTCACCAAAGTGAGCAAGCACTGGAGGTGTCTGGAGACGTTCCCGCAAGTCGTTGAATGCACCTTGCTCTTCGTTGCCCCATACAAAAGCAATGTTGTCTCTCGTCAGGCGAGTTGACGGTGACGCAATGGGAGCAAAGTCCGCTATAAACTGCCGGTAATAGGCACAGAGGCCGAGGAAGTGCTTGACACCCTTTTTATCAGATGGTATGGAAAACTGTGCTAGGGCGGCAATTTTCTCAGGATCCAGGCGAACACCTGCGTGGCTGACGACGTGACCAAGAAACTAGTTCTGCAAAGCCAAAGTGGCACTTCTCCGACGTCAGGGTGAGGCCGGCAGATTGTATGGACTGCAGAACTGCTTAAAGCCGTTCGAGGTGTTCTTCAAACGCTGCGAGAACACGATGACGACGTCGAGGTGCACTAAGCAGGTTTTCCACTTCAGACCCGAAAGCACAGCATCCATGAGGCGTTGGAACGTAGCAGAGGCAGAGCACAAGCTGAAACGCAAGACATTAAATTCATATAGGCTGTCTGGCGTCACAAAAGCAGTTTTTTCACGCTCTCTTGGATCTACTTCGATTTGCCAATATCCGCCTTTTAAGTCCATTGAAGAGAAGTATCGTGCGTGACGAAGCCTGTCGTGTGAATCATCTATACGGGGAAGCGGTTACATGTCTTTCATTGTGACCTGATTTAGTTTTTGGTAGTCCACACAGAAAGGCAAGCTGCCATCTTTTTTCTTGACTAGAACTACAGGAGATGCCCAGGGATTGTTGATGGTTGGATCATGTAGTTTTCCAGCATTTTTGTCACTTGTTGTATGGCTTCACGTTCTATGGGAGCAACACAAAAAGGATTTTGGTGAATTGATCTTACCGTATCCTCTGTAATTATTCGATGCTTCGTTAGAGCCGTCCGACAGGTGCTGGGCATCGACGCAAAGGAGCCGTTGAACTTGAGCAATAGTGTAAGAAGCCGTTCTCGTTCGTACTGCGACAAAGCAGTGCTGACATCAAGTGCAGGAGCTGGGTCTTGCTTAGACACTTCTTCAAGTAGTGAACAGCAGCCGCGAACATTCACAACACCATCAAAATAAGCCACAGCCATGCCCTTCTGAAGGTACCGTTGCTCTGTGCTAAAATTGGCTAGCAGCAGGTTCGTGCGCCCATTGGTGGCATTTACTATTCCTCATGCGACCGAGATGCCGTGAGTAAGCAACAACATGGTTATTTGGTCGGCAACTCCCTCGCAATGAAATGGTGCATCACATGCTACCGAAACAAGGGTACATGATCGAGGTGGGATGACGACGTCGTCTTCTGCTAGATGAAAGGAGTTGCGCTGCAGCGATAAGCAATCGACTAAACCAGGGCTCTAATAAAACTTCACCATGCGGTCTGGGTTGTTAATTACAGCGCCATACTCTTTCAGGAAATCCATTCCAATAATCAAATCTTTATAGCACACAGGAAGAACGATGAAAGTGGCCACGAAAGAATTCCCAATGTTAATTCTAGCAGTACATCTTCCAGTAGGCATCAGTAATTGCCCGCCTGCCATCCTTATGTGAGGTCCCGTCCATTGCGTCTTTACTTTTTTCCTGCACCCCGCAGGGGCGTCTGCGTAAGCAGGCGTTTGGTGTGTTGCGACACCACATACCCGAGCACACGAGGGTTGGACCCTCCCGCGAGTAGCCATGAGGGCTTAGCCGTGTCTGGGGAAAGGGGGATCCTGGGGGTTGAGCCGATGCTGGGTGCTTGGACCGTTAAAACCCCCAGCGGAGGCAACACACCTCTTCGGCCTTGGCTTCACATAGACGGCACCTCCAGACTGACCCACCTGGAGGAAATCGGCAGTCGCCTTTTCCTGTCCTCCTCTTCAATCTTCGTCTTTCTCTCTAGCCTTTTCATCTTTCCTCTCTTCTTTTCACTTCTTCTTGCTTCCAAATTTCCTGGCGGCAAGAGTTAACCGTGTGTAGTATATCCAGTCTTGGTTATATGCATTGGGTTATAGTGGCAGTGCATAGCTGGCATGTGCAGGTTGCTCAGAACCTGTAGCGTCCCCTTGTTGGGCTCTATGGTGGGTGGCTACCACCGCTGCCGAATTTTGAAACCATGTCATGGCAGAAGCTTTCCCACGACTTCCAGATCGGCCCCCTTTCAGAAGCCGCCCCGATGCACCTTTTCAATTTGCCCTCTGAAACAACCTAGACAACTTTCCACGTTACCACATCTTGCATAGTGAAGGAACATTAAGTATGCGTAAGTTATCCCCTTTCTTGGTGGTGAAATGCCTCATAGAAAAAATTCGAAAAGACTACAAAGCCTCGAAAATGGCCATTGGAGACCTGTTAATTGAATTGAAGAACAAAGAACAAGTGCAAAAGCTGTCCGAACTCACCAGCATTGGTGAAATCAAAGTGACAACTTCTCCCCATCGCTCATTAAACACTTGCAGGGGCGTTATTTCTGAGGAAGATTTTCTCAGCTTGAGTGAAGAACTCCTCGAGGGGTTCCAAGAACAATATGTGATCAAAGTGCAAAGAATTACAATCCGAAGAAACAATGAACTCCCCACCAAACATGTGATCCTCACATTTGATACTAGTATTCTCTCCACCTCTCTCGACACAGGATACCTAAAGATAAATGTCAGACCCTACATACCGCATCCAAGGCGGTGGTTTAACTGCCAGAGGGTCGGTCACGCATCACAATCATGTAGAGGCAAAGAAGCATGCGCGAAATCCAGCCCCAACGATCACCCATCTGAAAACTGTAATGCTCCCCCACGCTGTGTAAACTGCAAAGGGGATAATCCAGCGTATTCACGATCATGTCCCTGTTGGAAGATGGAGAAGGAAGTGATTTCTCTCACAGTAAAAGAGATTTCATTTTTCGAAGCAAGGAAGAAGCTTTCACTCTTACCTCAAATAAGCTATGCCAATGTGGTGCGGTAGGGGGCAGCACCACATCGGTCCTGGGAGTCTGCAGGGGTCACAGTCAGTGGTCCTGTAGCAACTCCATCCGCCCCCTCAGTGGCAGCAGCTAGTGCTGCTCCACCATCATCCAAGACGGCCTCGCAGACAGTTGTTCCACAGGTCCCAAGACTAACCAGAACACCAAGGCCCAAGGTGCGTGTCTCGGTGCCTGGCTCTCGATCATCCAGCGCCTCAGAGAAGGCTATGGAGGTCGATACCAAAACTCGAGTGTCATTGATGCCAAAAGAACCAGCGCTCTTCTGAGCGCTCTAAGAAGGACAAGGTCCTTATAACTATACACAAAAAGGGTCAGGCAACCTGAACGGTTACCGCCCATTAAACATGTACTGTCCCATATCGTATGTCACTTTTAATTTTTAAGTTCGCAAACATCACTATATTTTTCATTTTACAACCCTGGCTTTCATTGTACACTGGAATTGCAGAGGTACACAATATAGGTGACATCAAAGAGATTATCAACACTTTTTCGCATCCGCCGTGGTTGCTCAGTGGCTATGGTGTTGGGCTGCTGAGCTCAAGGTTGCGGGATCAAATCCCAGCCACGGCAGCCGCATTTCGATTGGGGGCGAAATGCGAAAACACCCGTGTATTTAGATTTAGGTGCATGTTAAAGAACCCCAGGTGGTCAAAATTTCCGTAGACCTCCACTATGGTGTGCCTCATAATCAGAAAGTGGTCTTGGCATGTAAAACCCCATAATCTAACACTTTTTCGCCAGTTGTAGTGTGTTTTCAAGAAACGAATCTTGGTCCAAAAAATAGCAAAATTCTCAAAGGTTTCATCGTTGAGGTTGAGGTTTCAGCGATCCAGTCCTAAAATTGAACGACACCATACTGCCGGTGAAACAAGACCATAAGTTCTTAGGAGTAACCTTTGATGCCAAACTTACCTTCCTAACTCACATAAAAGCACTAAAGATTAAAGCAAATAAAGCTCTAAACATTCTTAAAATTTTGTCTCATAAGCACTGGGGTTCCGACCGAAGGTGCCTTTTACGTGTTTACCGATCTCTTGTGCGTAGCCTTTTAGACTACGGCTCTGTGGTTTACGGCTCAGCCAGATAGTCCTACATCCAACGACTTGTTCTAGTACATAACCTTGGACTGCGACTGGCAAGTGGTGCCTACAGAATTTCACCTATTCAAAGTTTATACGTCGAGTGTAACGAACTCTGCTTACAGCAGCGCAGAGTATTACTCACTTTTTCTTATATACTAAAAATTCAGTCATCACCACAACACATATGCTACAACATCCTCACACAATGCAACTCACGCTTACACTATACAAATAAACCGAACATGATTAGGCCACTTGTTCTGCAGTATGAGCAATACTGTCGGGATTATGACATTCCCCACGAAGTCCTCCAGGTTGCCAAAAAGCCACAACGGTTGGCCCCGTGGTACGATTTCACACAGTTATGTGATTGGACGTTAACACATCTAAAGAAAAGAGACATCCCACCCGAACACATTATACAAGAATTCCGTGCACTTCAGGACAAATATCAAAATAACATGCAATATTACACTGATGGCTCTAAAACGAAAGATTACTTAGGTGTGGGGGCCGTAACGGAAAATTGGAAAACAAGTATTCGATTGCCACAACACGCCTCTGTTTTCACGGCAGAAGTTTACGCTATATGGGTTGTTAAAAAGATTATCACTGATAAACACAAAAATGCACTCATATACACTGACTCTTTAAGCACACTGAAGGCTCTACAGCTGAAATCTGAGTGTGAACCCTTGATAGGAGACGTTTTAAACATGGTGGCGCTTACCAAATACGGGAGGTCAATTCGTTTCTGCTGGGTTCCAAGCCATGTTTGGATGCCGAGTAACGAAGCAGCTGATAGATGTGCATCGATGGCAGCGTACAAAGAGATAACAAACACAACACTTCCATACCAGGATAGCATCCGCACGATTAGAAAAGCCTTAACAGCAAAATGGCAACGCGAATGGGACCGTTGTGCCGACAATGAGCTACATCTCACTAAACCCATAGTTTACGAGTGGAAGTCATGTTATCATCAGGAGCGGTTCATCGAAGTAGTTTTATGCCAACTACGCATTGGGCACACACACCTCACACACAATTATTTACTTGCGAAAGAGGACACACCAACATGCGAGAAATGTCAAAAGCCACTGACAGTTATACACATATTACTGACATGTACGCATATTGAAACACACAGAGGAGCATGTTTGCACAAAAAATATCAACTACACATACCTTTACACCCTGCTCTAATTTTAGGTGATGATCTGCTAGTTCCATTATGTGACGTCCGTAAATTTCTAGATGACACTGGATTTTTACTTAAAATATAGATTATTAACAAAGCCTTTTCCTTCTTCAAATGGATTGTAAAACACCTTGTGTTTGGCGCAGCATAGTCTTAGCCGCTTTTGCGCCAATAAACCCCATTTAACTAACTAACGAGTTCCTGCCTCATTATAGAGAAATCGGCACCAGTGTTGACCAACGATGTCACCAGCTGCCGATCCACGAAAACATTGCTGTCAGTGCTCACAATTTCTTCGGTGTCAGTGTTTATCTGCTTCATGTCGTTCTGCGGCGAGAGTGTTGGGGGCTTTTCATTGTCTTGTGGCGCACCTGCAACCTTACTCCCAGAGGTCGCCGCCTTCAGTTTCCCCGGCGTGGGCTGGGCCACTGACGGCTAAAATTAAGACCGATGATTGAGCATGGATTTGTCACTTGGGTGCATTGTTGTACGTCCCTGAAAAGCAGCGTCATTACGGCGTAGCATGGAGTCGTCATTTGCACATGGACCATAGGACCACGGACGAAAAGGTCGAAATGATGTGTCGCGATGCCAGCAATGACACTAAATGTGGGTGGTGCCTTCGCAGTGAAAACAGAATAGGCGCCTATCAACGGTGCGCCATACGTCGGTTCTTTGAAATTGTGGCTGCCCGTAGCGCCGTTTTGCGGCGTTGACCAAGGCGCAACGAACGGCGGCTAGTGGTATGACTGTAGCGGCATAACGGGTGCGCCCCTCAAAGCCTCCTCTTGCGGCGGCGACCAAGGAGCGACTGTCGGTGGCTGGTAGTGCAGTGGTGTGGTTGTAAAGTTCGGCTACTGGGAATGCCTGCCTGGTCGCCCCGCACTGCTCCGCCGATTGACGCTACAAGTCTCTCTGCTGTCGGTGTCGGAATCTCTTGAATTTCCTCTCTGACGAGTTCTCTAATCAATTCACGCGAGGGGTTCTGATACTCGCCAGTAACTGCGGCGGCATTGATTGGGGTGCTCACGGAAAGTCGATCGTGCTGCCTGCATCATTGATAAAGGGCCCGCTCAATAGCTGTAGCCTCTTTGATAAAGTCAGCGACGGTGACTGGTGGATTCCGCACAACACCCGTGAACAATTGCTCTTTTACACCTTGCATGAGGTAGCGCAACTTCCTCTCTTCAGTCATGTTCTGGTCGGCTCTACGAAAGAGGAGGGCCATGTCCTCGGCAAACATCGTGACCGACTCATTAGGTTGTTGTACCCGTAGCTCCATCATCTGCTTGGCGCGGTCGCGTTGGTCGGCACTCGCAAAAGTATCCGTGATTTTCTGACGAAAGTCCTTCCATGTTGTTAGGCTAGCTTCGCAGTTCTCGTACCAAGTTCGGCCACTGTTGTCAAGGGCGAAATAGACAGGGAAGAGCTTTTGCTGCTCACTCCAGTGGTATCTGTGGGACGCGTTCATGCTTGTTAAGCCAATCTTCACTGTCTTCGAAGACTGCACCGCAATAGCGATCTGGAACCAGAGAATGCAGAACAGTTACTTGTTGTGGACTGGAAAACTGGCTGCTTTGGAGTGCTTGCAGTGGGCTGGTTTCGGCCATTGCAAGGTGTGTAGAGCTACTGGAGAAAGGTGCTTGAAGAGGGGAAAACTCTGGGGCAAGGCCTAGCAGTCGACGACTGAAGCGAGGCGCAAGTGTTGTAACTGGTGGTAACGTGTCCGGGCTCAATTAACGACTCCCAAAAGGACTCCGAAGCATCAGGCGCGGTCAGCACCCTGCACCTCCACCACTGTCGCAGTACAACACTGATAGAACACCAGGAAACGTTCATGAATAACAGCAGGACAACCTGTTCAAAAACAAACACGACAAAGACACGTCTTCTTAGCCGAATCTCACTGACTCACTAGACGAACTCCATTAATGCCCATATCGTCGTTGTCGTCTGCGTAGAATACATGCCTCAATATGCTGATTGTAGTGGAGCACAGACTACACCTCGGTGTATGAAGAAGTGTGTGCAGTTGCTGAGGTGTGCGCTTACAAACTAGTTCTGATGAGTGGGACAAACAGGTAGTGGAACAATGGTGTCCATCATTGCTCGGAGTTGGCTTGCGTAGTTGCTGATTTCAAAGGGTACAGGTGATGACTGCTTACCAAAAAAACTCTCCGGGCACGCAGAGTGTTGTGCCAAAATCAAGTTCTGCCATAAAGCACTGCATGTCGCTCTTTAGTGCAGTACGGAGACCGAGGAGCACAAGAGGAAGTCCTTTCATTCGTGGCATGGTATTGTCAGAACACATTAGGGCACTCTTTAACTGTTGATGAAAACATTCGGCCATTCTGTTAGACGCGAGATGGTAGGCAGTTGTCTTAATGTGTGTGCTAACAAGTGTTTTCAAGATGTTACGGAAAAGTGTGGACTCGAACTGATGACCACGGTCAGTGGTTATAGTAGAGGGTATGCCGTATTGGCTGATCCAGACTTTGGCAATAGCCTGTGCGACTGTTTCTGTGGTAATGCTCGTAAGTGGAACAGTTTCGGGCCGACGAGTAAAACGGTCGACGCATGTTAATATTGATGACAGGCCGATCTGCTTCCACTGCTGTCGCATTGGCCACGTCGCTCGTCACTGCCGCAATTGATGGCCACCACCTCCTCGGACATACGCCGCCACTTATTCCCGCACTTTTGGATCTTCTGTTCCCTATGCCACCTGCCATGAACCCACTGTTGCTGATGCCCCTGCTCCGAACCTTCGCTACAGCCGCTCGCCCTCACCTCGGCGTCATCAGTCTCGTTCGCCCCAACCCCACCGCTTCTCTTCGCCGCCTATCGCCTCCCGGACCCAGCCGGAAAACTAGGCACTGCAGCTTCTGGAGGTGAAGCTGCGTTGTCGACCGTGCCCTCAAATCCTCTGCTCACGCTACCAACGAACCAAAACCTTCTTGATGTTGACGTTGTGGGGTCTGATGTGGGATATCTCTCACACCGTACTCTTGGGACAAAGGAACGACAACACAGTAGGGCAAACAATCACAAGGGCATTTATTGCACCTTTCATACATCAATGCCTGCTAGCCGAGTTACTATCCACAAAACATGCCGATGGGCGCGCGACAAATCTAGAAGTCCGACTCACCGCGTCCTCGCGAGCGAATATGTTCGCTCCATGCTGGATCCCAACGCCTGGTCGTTCGCGTGTATAGTCACGCGAATCGTGGCGTGTTCGAAGGCGGCCAGGCGAGAGGGTCTCGCCGAAGCATCGGTCGGCGCGCACGCGGGAGTCGTCCCCTGCCGCGCGCCGACCCGCTGGGAACGAGGGCCGCTGCACGTGCGGCACGGCACGTCTCGCTCGCTGTCTTGAACCCAAGAGAGCAAGCGCCTTCCTTTCGGCGCCCAAGTAACCTCGCGGCGTTAGCCGCGCAACACTCGCGCCATCTCTCGGACTGCGCTTCAACCACATCGACCGCGCTGACGTCACGCATGCCACGTGGCAGAGCGGGATTACAGGAGACGCGCTATGCGGAAAAAACATCAGGGGAGGCGCGAGGGTCGCGTATCCCCACAACATTGATGGCTATCCTGTCACTGCACTCATCGATATAGGCGCACATCTTTCTGTTGTGAGTGCTGCCCTCCGACGACGACTCAAAAAGCTCCTCACCCCAGCGTCAGCACGTGTCGTCCGCGTTGCGGATGGCGGTACTGTGCCTATTATCGGCATGTGTACGGCACGAGTCAGCATTGCCGGCCGCCACACCCCTGTCCTCTTCACCGTGATTTCTCATTGCCCTCACGACCTAATATTCAGCCTCGACTTTCTCTCCGCACATTCTGCTCTTATTGACTGCTCCGCCAGTCCCCTTCGCCTTGAGTTGCCGATTCTCGCAGAACCTTCTGACGCACCCCAGTGCCGCCTACGCCCCACCGGCTTTATTCCCCTGCCGCCAAAGCCAATAGCCTACATTGAACTGTTGTCTTACCCACCAGTCCCTGATGGCGAGTACCTCGTCACTCCTCTGCCCGACATTCCAATAAGGTATGACGTTACAGTGCCTCACAGTATACTTAATATTACTGAGAACCGCACTCGCATGCCTGTCTGTAACTTTGGATTGGCAAAGCAAATTCTACCGCAAGGTATTTGCCTTGCCACCGTTGATTGTCTCGGCGACCAATACGTGGCAGCGTTATTGAGCGATGCTTCTCGCGAGCTTAGCAGGCCCCTCGCGCCAGCCTCGGTTGCCGATCCCAATATAAAGAAAATGGTTGCGACGGACCTGTCCTCGGCGCAGGCTGAAGAGCTTTGCCAAGTATTATCATCCTACCGAGATATTTTCGACATCGACGATCGCCCTTTAGGCCAGACGCTCGCGGTCAAGCATCGGATTCTTACTGGCGATGCTACTCCTATTCACCGACGACCGTATCGAGTTTCTGCGTCGGAACGCCGAGTAATTCAAAGCGAAGTCAACAAAATGCTAGACAAAAACATCATTGAGCCTTCTTCGAATCCCTGGGCGTAACCTGTAGTGTTGGTTAAGAAGAAGGATGGCACGTGGCACTTCTGTGTTGACTACCGCCATCTGAACAACATTACTAAGAAGGATGTCTACCCGCTCCCAAGTATAAACAATGCCCTTGACTGCCTCCATGGTTCCAGCTATTTCTCTTATATCGTTCTTCGTTCTGGATACTGGCAGGTTGCTGTTGACGATATGGACAGAGAAAAAACCGTGTTCATCACACCTGATGGCCTATACCAATTTAAAGTAATGCCGTTTGGATTATGCAACGCCCCTGCCACCTTTGAGTGTATGATGGACTCCTTGCTCCGTGGTTTCATATGGTCCACATGTCTCTCCTACCTCGACGACGTCATAGTCTTCTCGCCCACGTTCGACACTCACCTTGAGCGTCTAACAGCTATACTTGATGTATTTCGAAAGGCGAAGCTGCAACTTAACTCGTCTAAATGTCGTTTCGGCCGCCGCCAAATTACTGTTCTGGGCCACCTTGTTGACGCTTCCGGAGTACAGCCTGATCGCGACAAAACTCGCGCTGTCCGAGACTTGCCTGTTCCGAAGACAGCCGTAGACGTTCGCAGTTTTGTAGGGCTATGCTCGTACTTGTGTCGTTTTATTCAACATTTTGCAGCAATTGCAAGACCCCTCACTAATCTTTTGAAGAAAGGTGTACAATTCTCGTGGGGTACTGCAGAAGCCGCCGCCTTCTCTCGTCTCGTCACTCTTCTCTCCTCACCACCCATTCTCGCCCACTTCGACCCTGATGCCCCTACAGAATTGTGTACAGATGCCAGCGGTCATGGCGTAGGTGCCGTCTTAGCCCAGCGTCAGCGTGGCCAGGACCGCGTTATTGCTTATGCGAGCCGCCTCCTCACACCATCGGAGCGCAACTATTCCATTACGGAACGAGAATGCCTTGCTTTAGTCTGGGCGGTTGCGAAGTTCCGTCCTTACCTCTACGGTCGCCCTTTTTCCGTAGTCACTGACCATCATGCTCTCTGCTGGCTCTCATCCCTAAAAGATCCTACAGGCCGGCTTGGTCGATGGGCTTCGAGACAAGAATTTTCGTATTCTTTGGTCTACAAGTCTGACCGCCTGCACCAAGACGCTGACAGCCTGTCGCGTTACCCTGTTGACGACCCTCATGACTCTTCCAATATTACCAGTGCTGCTTGTGTATTCTCTGTGTCGCAGCTGCTTCATTTCGCCGACGAGCAACGTCGTGACGCCAACATCAGAGGATTCATCGACCGTTTTGACCACTCTCCGGCCGACGCCACTCTACGCCTCTTCGTCCTCCACGACGGTGCTCTGTACCGTCGTAACCTTCATCCGGACGGCTCTGAGTTGCTACTTGTCATGCCTAAACACCTCCACTCGACCGTTCTAGAAGAGCTCCACGACGCACCAACGGCAGGACACCTCGGCGTATCTCGAATCTATGACCGCGTACGTCGCCGTTATTTCTGGCCGGGCCTTGCCCATTCCGTAGGACGTTACGTCGCCGCTTGTGAACTTTGCCAACGATGCAAGAAGCCTTCCCAGCCCCCCGCTGGTTACCTGCAGCCGCTCGACATCCCTGTCGAGCCCTTCCATCGTGTTGGCTTAGGCCTTCTTGGCCCATTTCCGGAATGTACATCAGGAAACAAGTGGGTTGCAGTTGCGGCTGTATACGCGACCCGCTATGCCGTAACCCGCGCTCTTCCGACCAGTTGCGCAACTGACGTTGCGGACTTCCTTCTACATGATATCATTTTGATGCATGGTGCTCCGCGTCAATTTCTAACAGACTGTGGCCGTACATTTTTGGCTAAAGTCATTGACATCATGCGGGCCTGCTCCATTCAGCATAAATTTACTACCTCCTACCACCCTCAAACGAACGGCCTCACTGAGCATTTGAACCGCACCCTTACAGACATGCTATCGAAATACGTTTCAGACGACCACCGTGACTGGGACCTGGCTCTACCCTACATTACCTTTGCTTACAACTCTTCCCGTCTCGAAACTGCCGGCTTTTCCCCGTTTTACCTCTTGTATGGCCGCGAACCGATGCTACTACTAGACACCGTGCTTCAGTCCACCACAGCTTCAACTAGCGCTCATGCCCGTGATGCAATCGCCCGTGCTGACCATGCTCGTCAACTTGCGCGCGTTCGTCTACAAGTCTCAAGACAAACAGAAGCGACGTTACGACCTCCGTCACCGTGATGTCCATTTTACGCCCGGCACCCTCGTGTTGCTTTGGTCACCATCGCGTAAGGTTGGCCTTTGTGAGAAACTGCTTTCCTGTTATACCGGCCCATATCGCATGCTCCGCCAAGTGACCGATGTCACCTATGAAATTGTTCTAGCCACACCCACTACGTCCTCCGGTGTGACAACCAGTGACATTGTCCACGTCACCCGACTCAAGCCGTACAACTCTCCACGTGCCTTGGATATTTAAAAGCACCGTGACGGCGCTTTTGCCGCCGGGGGGTAGTATTACGATATTATCGGTAAATACCCGAGAGACGAGCCGCCGCGAGAACGACGACGAAGTGGGGCTGTGCCCTTGGCGCGAGAAAAATGTCGGCCTGGCGCTCTGGCTCCAGTCTAATGTAAATAGCTTGTAAATAGCCTCTTCCGTCTGTATCTTTCTACACGTAACAATATCGGTACATGCATATTGCATGTTTCTTGTGGAGGATGTACGCGGGCGCCCCGACAAAGATGACAAACGCTCTTGAGCTGTTGGCTGAACTGGCCAGCGCTGCAGTTATCCTTTGTAAATATACTTTGTAAATAGTCTGCAGTTAGTGGGGTTCTCACCCGTACTCTTGGGACAAAGGAACGGCTACACAGTAGGGCAAACAATCGCAAGGGCATTAATTGCACCTTTCATAGATCAACGCCAGCTAGTCAAGTTGCTATCCACAAAACATGCCGATGGGCGCGCGACAAATCGCGGAAGTCCGTCTCACCACGACCAAATAATGAGTGATTATGTTTGCCCCCATCCTGGACACCAACGCCTAGTCATTCGCACTTACGGTCACGCGAATGGTGGCACGTTCGAACGATCGTGTTCGTCCATTCCAAAGTAGGCTTCGTGAGACGATCTCGCAGAAGCATAGATCGGCGCGCACGCAGAACGTCCGCGCAGCTTGCCGATTCCAAGCCAAAGAGGAGGAGCCTTATCCTTTCTGCGTCCAAGTAACCCCCGCTGTTAAGTGGCGTTAGCAGAGCCGCACTCGCGCCATCTCACGCAATGCGCTTCAACCACACCGACTGCCGCAGGCACCAGGCCACGCGGCGAAGCCGGATAACAGGAGACAGGAGCTATGTGGCAAAACAACATATCACGGGACACGTGAGAGTCGTGCATCCCCACATCCCCCCAACCTTAAATCACTACATATTCCGGCGAAACATGTCACATGGTCTAACATCAACGCGTGCTTCACGAACAAGGTGGTACATGCAACAGTGGCCGCGCTGAGGAAATGTCCACATGCTGTCCATAACATGTGAGCCGAAATATTCCTTGAGGTAGATCGTTGGCGTCCGCTGGACACAGCAGCGGCTCTGCAGACTCGACGGCACGATTCCTGGCCAGGACTACGGCAACGGCGACGCAGTAGTCGGTATGAGCAAGCATCGCTCACGCCCTGCTGGCGAGAGCCACAGTAGCCGGCTCCTTTCTTTGCCGCCGAGGGTTGCAAGCTGGATAAAGGCGGCCACCGAAGTGGCCTCAGGGTGGCTCGATCGTCCGGGGCAGCAGCGCAGATGATGTGCAGGTGACAGCAAACTAGAGATGACTCCACTCACGGTGCGTGCACTCAACGCACTTGGCAAACACTAAAGTAGTGCAAGGGAGAGGAATTCTGCATTTGCATCGCTCACGTGATACGATGTTCAACTCAGCTAGCAAAAGATCGGGCGGCTACTCAGATGCTAAGTTCAGGTGAACGAAGCTCGCTTCCTTGAGTCGAATGAGTAATTTCAATTCGTGCAAGGCCAATTGGGAGTAGGGAAGCAAAGTGCAACACCTCAACACCACGGTCCACCAGGTTGTGTCTCTCCACGTGCGACAGGCATCTTCGTAAAGCTTTAGGCCTAAAGCTTCACTACCCTGACAACAACCGGCATCCAAACAACACCCAAAATGGGCGCAAAACAGGCAGCCAGGATGAGACGTGTTGATGGTGCCTAGTATCCCAGAAGGTGTCGGAGTGCCCTGTGCCAGGCTGCAATACCAGTCAGCCCATAGTGGCACCTGTGGCCTGCCAGGTTGTGTCTCTCCACGTGCGACAGGCAGATTCGTAAAGCTTTAGGCCTAAAGTGTCGCTACCCTGACAACAACTGGCATCCAAACAACAACACCCAAAATGGGTGCAAAACAGGCAGCCAGGATGAGACGTGGTGATGGTGCTCACCATCCCAGACGGTGTAGCTGCGGTGTAGCCTCCCCAGCCGAGGATCATCAGTGCACGCCAGAGTGTTCCATCTGCGGGGGTCCTCACCTTACTGCGGACTGCAAGTGCAAGCAGCGATTCCAGCTGCCCTACATAGTACGACAAAGATGACGACGGCGCAGGCGCGCCAAGATGTCACAGGTGGCCCAGGAAGTTCGTTCACGTGACTCCAGTTTGACAAGCGCGCCTGGACGTGCACGTTCGCTGACTCCAGCGGATCGTCAACGCAGCCTCTCCAGAGGGCGCCCCCGGTCTCGCTTCAGGGACCGCTCCCACTCCAGAGGACCTTCCCGCTCCAAGGGGCGTTCCCAATCTCGGGCGCGCATCCAGGAGGGACCTGGACCCTCATGGGCGGACCGAGTCAATCCCAAGACTGACAAGGCACCAAAAAAGGTAACGCAGGTAACATTGCCAGAGCATAGGGAAGACCCCCGAGTAGCACAGCTCTTGCAAGAAAACCTACAGCAAAGGCAAGAGTCCTCTTCGGCAAACGGAGAAGCGCAGGCGCGTACTGCTAAACGTAGGGCCACGTCCTCGCAGGAGGCAGCCGAAGAAACTGCCACGACGGAGGCAGCGATGCAACGCTCGCTGGACCGTTTACAAAAATCAGAGAATGAATTGATCAAGGGCAATCAAATGCTGGTCTTCAGAGTACAAGTTATAGAAAACAGGCGAACTAAGCGCGCTGAACCAGTGTGTATGGAAGTCGCTCCAGCGGCAGCTAGAGAAGCTACAGGTAGCGTCCTAGAGGCCCTCTCAAGCCTTAACAATGGCGGGCCACACTAAAGAACTTATCATATGGCAGTGGAACTGCGCCAGCTTTCAGAGGCGAAAGGCCCCACTGCAGCAATTTATCGCGACAGAGTCGAACAAACCACATGTTATCTTACTACAGGAAACTAGAACTGAAATTTCGTCATTTCCAGGTTACCGAGCTATCTCGGCAACTGGAGAGGGCAAACTCGACCTGGCGGTCCTAGTTGCAAAGAAGTGTTCCTTTCGAGAGCACAAATTGCAGTTGGGCAACACGAGGGCCGAGGTAATGCTTATCGAAATCATTCCCAGCAGCTGGCTTAAAAACAGCGTTTTCATTTTAAACATTTACAGTTCCCCGAGGGACCGTCACCAGGCATTCTTGTCGATTATAGCCAAGGCGGCGGTGAAAGCAAGGGATGCTCCACTTGTGGTAGCTGGAAACTTCAACGCGGCGCATCAGGCGTGGGGTTATGTGAGACACACCCCTAAAGGAATCAATCTACTTCAAGCGGTTACAAACTGCTCATTAGAGCTAGTTACGGACCCACAGTTTCCCATGCGCATTGGTAATTCAGTCTCGCGGGACACCACGCCGGATCTGGCCTTTGTTAAGAATGCCACCTGGCACAATTGGCACAATAAGCAAGAAAACCTGGGAAGTGACCATTTTATTGTGGAGATTTCTCTGGAAGTTGCCGCAGCCCCCCTTAGGGCGTTCACCGTAGTAGACTGGGCCGCGTTCCGTAAACGCCGGGGAGAGGACTTGGAGGAGTACGAGTCCTTCGAAGACCTCTTAAGGAGAATCAAAGAGGACGTCAAGGCTGTTATTAAAAAAGTCGAAACTGATTTAAAAGTAAACAGGATGGATGTGCACTTGGCGCACCTGGTAGAGGCCAAAAACTCATTACTCGCCAGATGGCAAACACAGAGGCTCAATCGGAGGCTGCGTAAGAAAGTAGCGATGATAAATCGTGAAATCGAAGCGTATTGCCAAGAGCTGAGCAAGCAGCAATGGAACGAGGTTTGCTCGGCAGTCGACGGACAGATGCGCACGGGAGGCAAATGGAACCTCCTGAAGCAACTGTTAGATGACTCCCAATCCAAAAGCAATCAGGCCCTAGCTGTTGATACAATAATTCATGATCTTAAAGGAAAGGGGCTAACAGATGCAGACATACTTCAGAGCCTAAAGGACCGGTATCTCCCCCTAGGCCCCACGGGGAACGAGGACTACCCAGAGTATACAGGCGAACCCCTGGAGGAG
Organism: Dermacentor albipictus; assembly: GCF_038994185.2. Taxonomy (NCBI): domain Eukaryota; kingdom Metazoa; phylum Arthropoda; class Arachnida; order Ixodida; family Ixodidae; genus Dermacentor; species Dermacentor albipictus. Next base: position 538,386 of record NC_091826.1, on the reverse strand, counting down.
CTTGATGCCCCGGTGACAGAAGCGGAAGTCAGAAAGGTGCTACACGAGCTAAACGGCCGCTCGGCGCCTGGGCCGGATGGCATCTCCAACAGACTCCTGCGTAACCTTGATGAGAAATCAATTGAGAAGCTTACGGAACAGATCAACCGCACGTGGGAAACTGGCTGGGTGCCACAGGACTGGAAAACGGCCTCTGTTGTCCTTATCCCGAAATCAGGTAAAACACTGACACCCGAGAACCTTAGACCAATCTCGCTCACGTCCTGCGTGGCCAAGGTGGCTGAGCACGTCTTCCATGAGAGAGTAACGAGATACATCGAAGAACAAGAACTGTTCCCGTATAACATGGTAGGCTTCAGGCCCTCTCTATCCGCGCAAGACATCATGCTTCTCATCAAAAGGCAGATTATCGATGTGAACACCAGAAATGTTAGAGGCATTTTAGCGTTAGATCTCGCCAAAGTCTTTGACACCATCACACACAGATTCATTCTGGAATCCATCTCGCACCTAAACTTAGGGAAACGCTTTCACGCTTACGTCAGCTCTTTCTTAAGGGACCGTAAAGCCACTATTAAATTCGGTCAACTAAGATCCGACGAGTTCAAGTTAGGGGCTAAGGGCACTCCGCAGGGTGCAGTAATATCACCCCTCCTTTTCAATATAGCGATGAAAGGCCTCTCGGAAAGACTGGCTAGGGTCGAGGGCATGAATCATGCGCTCTATGCGGACGACATCACCGTTTGGACCGGTGGGGGGTCCGAGGGGGCCGTTGAGCGTGCCCTTCAGGAGGCCTTGGATATTACGGAAGAGTACTTAAAAGGGACGGGACTCTATCTATCACCCTTAAAGTCAGAACTACTGCTTTATAGACCGGATCGCAGGGGCAAGAGGCACTCTACCTCTCTCGAACAGATTCCTATTAACCTATACGCAGAATCTGGTCAGATGATTCCTAGAGTCAAATCGGTCAGGATTCTAGGTCTGATCCTAAATGCAAAGGGAAGCAACAATCAAACTGTTGTCCGCGTCAAGGCAAAAACGGAAAACATGCTCCGATTAATCGCAAGAGTCTTGAACCACAGAGGCGGCCTCAGTGAGAGCAATCTTCTTAGGCTGTATCATGCGTTCCTGATGAGTCACATAAACTACGTAGCATCGGCGCTCAATTGGTCCCACTCAGAGGAGGCCAAAATTGATGCGCTGATGAGAAAAAGCATTAAACACATACTGGGAATTCCCACTAGCACCAGCACGGAGAAGCTCCTACAATTAGGGGTTCACAATACCCTGACGGAGGTAGTCGAAGCACAAAGAACGGCACAAACCGTCCGCCTCTCGTCTTCGAAGGCAGGGAGAAGCATATTAATGTCCGCAGGTCTAGCCCCCTTGGCAGTCGACGAGAATGCCATCATGCTCTCTCACACCGTTAGAGCAACCTTTCAAGTTAGCCCTTTCCCTCGGAATGTACACCCCCAATATAATGCAGCTAGACGCAAGGCACGAGCCCACTCTCTCATAGACTTTACGCACAAAAACCTGCAATTAACCACCTATGTAGATGCTGCCCAGTATCGGTGCGCGGATTCATTTGTAGCTGTTGTAGCTGATCCTCATGGGAAAATTCTTAATGCAGCTTCGGTAAGACACACCACGGTAGCGGCGGCTGAACAGGCTGCCATCGCGCTAGCTATGAATGACCCCTCGCGGCCTTACATCTACACTGACTCGAGATCAGCCATACGAGCCTTTCTATCTGGCCTAATCTCGAAAGAGGCGGCGGCTATAATCAAGCAAAGACCGCCTGATGCTGTTCACACTATCGCATGGTTCCCTGCGCACATGGGATCCTATGTACATTCCAGCAAACCCAACCCGAATGAGCTAGTTCATGACCAGGCGCGAGGTCTAACATTCCGCCATGGTCCTGATACGCTAAGCAGTCGGGATTGTGAGCATAACTCTGATCCTCTACTCTCTTTTAATTAAATAGTTAAACACTATCAGCTTGGGTGCAGGCAATTCCCGCTGCCACACCCACAGCTAACTAGACTTCAATCTTCCACATTGAGAATATTACAAACGGGATCTTTCCCTTCGAGAGGAAAGTTTAGCCGCTTTGCTCCGGACATCGACCCACACTGCCCCGAGTGCAATGAAGAGTATTGCTCGTTAGCACACATGCTCTGGCAATGCTCTGCGTTACAAAATGCATCTTTTAATCAACAAGAGGACTGGGAAGAGGCCCTTAAAAGCGGTGATCCCCAGGACCAACTAAGGGCTGTCCAAAGGGCCCACGAACGGGCGGAGGACCATGGTCTTCCGGCCCCAACGTGGGAGCGGCCCGCAACTACGACTTAGTAGTTCCTTAGGACCTTAATAAAGTTTGTTGACTGACTGACTGACCATCGAAGCACCCTACCTTGTGCCTTCAACCGCTCGACATTCCTTTGGAGCCGTTCTTTTGCGTTAGCGTGGGATTACTTGGCCCTTTCCCTCTATCAACATCTGGCAACAAGTGAGATGCTGTGGCAACATATTATGCCATCACCACAGTACAGTGAACTAGAAGCAATTCACTGCAACGAGCGGAGGGGGCCACGCCTTGCGGTACGTGTCACCAGAAGTGGCACCCGAAGTGGTGGTGCTGCTAACAGTGCGAAAAAGCCATCGCTATTCAAGGCGCTTGCAGACCCAGAACGGAGGTGCACGTGGGAGAGAAAACTACATAAAGCCGACGAGCCACTGACCACGGACTGTGCAGTATGAGAACTGCATTTTGAGCAGCACTTCATTGTTAGCAACTATGTGCACTGTTTAAATGGTGAGGAAGTTCGCATCCCACGCGGTACACCTACGCTTACTCCAGACTATGTCCCTAAAATTTTGCCAAATCTACCAGCTTATCTGAGCAAGCAGCCTGCTCCCAAGAGGAACGAGAGAAAAAGGAAGGGCGATGACGAAGTCCCACCATGAAAAAAGGCACGAGGGCAGCTTGCAGAAGCGACAGAGGTTGACGAACCTATGGGTGCTATGGTTGACAACGAAATCTGTGCGGCAGTGATTCACTGCGGTGATGAACATCGAAGTGCCTGGGAAGCACTGGATGCTACATGAACTTCGTGACACAGATGGAGTATGTTTTACTTCATGTTCCCTCGACTCGCTCTTAGGTAAAGTGACTGTGGAAAAGTCTGTATTCTTCACTGCAAACAGTGCTGATGCTGACCACTTGAAGATGTTCGTGCTGGGTAAGCTGGTGGCTGGCGCGTCAGTGCCAACTATTCAAGATGCTATAACCACTCTACAGGAAGCGCATGATATGCATATCTGCAAAGGCGCAGCATCAGGGGATGAAAGCTGCCTAACTACCAGCTTAACAATGAGATTGCAAGGCCAAATTAAGCGCAAGGCAAGAGCAGTGTAGCACTAACTGCCAAGGCAAGACAACAAAAGAAGAAACTGCCGGGGCAGCAGTAGTACAGATGATGTGCAGGTGCCAGCAAACCAGGGGTGACTCCACTCATGCTGCGTTCACTCAACGCACTCTGCAAACACAAAAGTAGTTCCCTAGAATAGAATACATTTCTAGCACCTCAGGCCCTTTTCAATGTTTCACTCTCGATTTCTCAGCCCTCATTGTCCTCATTGTCAATGCTGTCTGCCGCGCGAGAACCATGTCGTTCTGCACCCGTATGAAGATTCTTCCGCTTGAAGTGAATGCCCTCTTTGGGGGGGCATTCACCCTCTGATAGCCACGGGCCAAGATGTTTGAAAATTTTAAAGTCTGAATGGTACCGCCATGCCCATCTACAGGGATTGCTTATGCCTCCATGTCTCCAGCAGCACCCGGCATTGGTGGGACACGTTGCGTGTCATCGACAGGTCTACCGAGGCTCTGTGGAGCGTCACTTTGGCGAAGCTGCGCGCCGACACTACCCTGAAAAGAAGAGCAGCAGAAACACGGACTCCTGGAAGCAGTGTTCATACCAGCAGAGTTGAGGCTCTGCCTCACTCTATCCTGGAGGTTCTACGTCATGGACCGAAATTCGCCGTTGAGCTAAGGACTTCTACACCGAGGACTTCTACACCGGAACTACTGGCAATGGTGCGACGAGTCACACGTGCAGGGTCAGAGTCAGAAAGTGCCAGGTGCGTGTCTGACGGAGTTGACGTGGTCGCCCGCTGCAAAATGCACACGAAGATCCTACCTGTGCGACAAGTCTTGACATATTTGAAAGAACATTCCCTCTCATTGCTTACTTCTGACAAGGAGGGGGGGGCTTCGCTGCGATGCCAAAAGACGTCTGCCAATATAAGGCGTTATAGGCCATAAGTTCTGTTTTTATCAGTTATGAAAAGTCTGTTCTGCGTAAAGCAAAGTCAGCTGCAAAGAAGCTATGCAGAAACCTCAAGCTCGACCACCTTGTGCGTAGCATCGAAACTAGCAAAAGATAATCCCTTGACATGTTTTTAACTGTAAAAATGCATAAACCTGAGTGGCCCCTCTAGGTTATAGTATCTGAGAAGGGCACTTGGCAGAAAACAATTGCCCTGTTTTTGCAGGAAAAATTAAAACTACTAACTGTTGATGATCCTTTCCAGGCAAAAACCTCAGACGTTGTAATAAGGTTTTTAAAAGACAATTCTAGCACTGACTTTGCAACATGCTCTCTAGGCTTTAAAGATTTATATTATTCGATCCCCCAAGATGAGATATCGGAGTATGTGGAAAAATTACAGATGCACACGGTGCTGTCGCTTTTCAAAGTGCCTGCGGGGTTTCAACTGGTGGTTTCCTGGAACTCCTTTCTGTATATTTGAAGTCAACTCTTTATGGTGGGAGGGGAACGTGTACCTCCAGAAACCCGGTGTCTGTATAGGGTCATGTATTGCGCCAGCACTTGGTGATTTGTATCTTGCCCAGAAAGGTAGATTACTTCAGAATGCCCTAACCAGAACAAGCATCCGGAAAGTCTTTCGTTATGTTGACGATTACTTATTTCTGTGTGATAGCTTTGACGCGAATTCAGATGACGCAGTTTCGGAGGCAGTAACATGCTTTAGTCGTGTGCTTCAGCTGCTTGCTGTTACCCACAAGGTCCCCACGCAAGGATCTTTGAGATTCCTTGATCTCAGACTCAAGCTCTACACGGGGAATGTCTGCTGGGCCTATGTACCCAGAGGCGACAAGGCGTCACTGTCATTCCAAAGAGCGCATTAAAAACTGCTGAAGAGAGCCATTGCAAACCTTTCTCTAATAAATGCGCTTAAAAAATCGTGCATCCACGTGTTGGAACAAAGTTTTCGTTGGCAGGTTGACCGTCTTACTAGGGCTGGTTACCCGTCGCATCTTCTTGCGTCTGTTGCAGAACAAATGAGCAAGAACCTAAAACTCGAGCGTGTCCATGGCGAGCAAGGTGGCGAGAAGCTAAAAATGAAAGAAAAGCGAAGGACCATGGCCCTACATTATGTGCACAACTTGTCTCACCGCTTAAAAAAGATTGGGTGCAAAGCTGGAGTTAATGTAGTGCTTACTGCCCCGGAAAAACTGAAAAGCCTCTGCTGAGGCGTCAATGCAGAAGAGCCGATAAAGCAGCAAGGGTGCACGATAAATCACCAGAGCTGTTTTGTGGATTGCGCAGAAGCCATGGTGTATTCAATACCTTTGGAATGTGGAAAAAAGTATATAGGGCAAACTTCAAGATGCACAAACGAAAGACTAAAGAAACATAAGCTTAGCGTCGAGCAGGTTAAAAGGAATCTAGGTATCCATGTCAGGGATTGCCCCTCTAAAGCTTGCGCCGCAGATTTCAGATGCTGTGAAGTGCTGAAAGAACACAATGACGAGCTGGTTTGTGAGATAATTGAGGCAGCCGAGATTGACAGACTTCGTAACCAATGCGTTAGCATGCCATGCTTGTTATTAACAAAAAAATAACTTGAGCTTTTGCACCTACAACCGCTATCTTGAGTGAAAAAAAAAAATAAGAAAAAGTGCGTGTTTCACATGATGTGCAATCACGTGACTGCAACACGTGTGGGTAATGGTATAAGAAGCCGTGTTTCTTTCAAATAAATGTTGTTTAAAGTCGGCACTTGTGGTGTCGTCTTCTCATCTCGTGTTCCATCGACGTTTTGCGCTGTTAACACCAAGAACAAAAGTTGTGTAAGTGAGAAGAATTCTGCATGCGCATCGACCACATGGTATGATGCTTGATTCGGTGAGCAAAAGATTGGGCGGCTGCTCAGATCCTAAGTTCACATGAACGAAGCTCGCTTCCTTGAGTCGAATGAGTTATTTAAATTCGTGCGAGGTTAACTAGAATGAGGTAGGCAAAGTGCAAAACCTCAATGCCACGGTGCACCAGGTTGTCTCTCTCCATATGTGACAGGCAGCTTCTAAAGCCTTAGGCCTAAAGCGTTGCTACCCTGACAACCGGCATCCAAAGAACAACACCCAAAATGGGCGCATACAGGCAGCCGCGAGGACATGTCAGCTCTGTTAGGTGGTCCTACCCCCTCAGTGCGCACAGCATCCTAGTTGACGGCGCCCACCATCCCAGACTGTGTCGGAGCGTCCGGTGCCAGGCCGCAATACCAGTCAGCCCGTAGCGGCACCCGGGGCCCGCGGCCACCAGGCTCCCAGAGCCACGACTTCATCAGAGTTAAAGAAATAGAAGAAGCTATTTACATAAGAAATTCGGACCACCCAAGAGGCTTCCATACTCACTCGCTTCAGGCGTGCCAATGCTCCGCAGGTGCTAGGCCTCGCTCGCCCAGGATGCAGACCACGTGGCTCTCCTACCGACAAATGTCGTTACACTTGCGAAGAGCGTACCTGCCAATCCTCCCGATTCGCCCGAGAGACTCCTGACTTCTGACTGAACTTTCACTGTCTTACGTCTCTCGAAAAGGGGTCTCTGTTCGCGCAATAATGATTTTTGTTAAACCGGCACCGCGGAATCTACAGCAACATTGTAATCGTCCGCATTTCCAACAACGGCCGCACCAGCACCATTGGTATCATCGACTAAGTAGTCGACTACAGTGCCTAGTAAGCCGACCAAAGCCAGAGCCAATGTAGCTCTTGCATTTTGTGCATGCCTTCTTCTATGGTGGATCTTGTTGCTGCTGCTTGTGTGTTTGATTAGTGTTGGCTAGGCCATGTGTGTGTGGTGCACCGTGTAAAGTTAGAATCCTCGTGTGCTTGATGCCATGGTGATATCAAAGCCCTAGAAAAAGTATTTGCAGCAGTTTTTGCAATCTTATACTTCTGAATTTCTCTGCTTTTTGACATCATGAAAAGGAAAATGCGGTAACCCATGAACATGACAAGCAAGCTATTTCTTTCAGTGCGCATGTGCACACTCTTTCTGTCACACCTTCCCTCTCCCCTTATCTTTTCTTTATATTTTCAAGCGGGAATGGACCCGGCGTTCTTCGGCTGGAACGACTGTCTCGTTTACTACGGGGGGGGGGGGGGGGGCGTTGCCTCCACCCGTCAACCATCGCAACAGTGGCAATGAGAACCGCCACAGATATGCAACAGTGACCGGGCACCAGCCACGACACGAAGACGCCCATCAGCCCAGCCGCGACCGTGGCCCTCAAGCCACTATGAAGGCAAAAGCCAGGTCTTTATTTTGGTGGCCCGGCTTAGACCACGACATCGAGCGCATTGCAGCGACCTGCCACAACTGCGTGCAAACGTTACCGATGCCTCAGGTGAAAGAACCAGTAAGTTGGCCCGATACGCGCGAAAGGTGGTCGCGCTTGCATATCGACTATGCGGGACCAATCAAAGGGAAAATTATTCTGGTAGTTGTCGACTCACACACTAAGTGGATTGAGGCGGTTCCCATGTCGCAGGCTAACGCTCACAGCACAATTAATGCCCTCAGGACAATATTTAGCCGTTTCGGTATACCGCGCACGGTCGTGTCAGACAACGGGACGCCATTCACAGCATGGGAGTTCCGGTAGTTTATGAAGCGAAATGGAATAGTGCATATTCGGGCACCCCCCTATCACCCCCAGAGTAATGGCCTAGCCGAGCGAGCCATGCACACCGTCAAAGAAGGCTTGAGGAAGATAGGAGGCAGTTGCGTCATAACGTCGTTGGCCCGGCTATTGTGCAGTTATCGAAACGCACCACACCAAGGAGGCCCTTCTCCTTCAGAGATGCTATTAGGTTACCGGTTGCGCACAAGACTGGACATGTCTTTTCCTCCCAGAGCCTGCCCTGCTAAAGCTGTGAACCACCCGTCAACCATCGCAACAGAAAACATTTTGCATCTTGTACAACGTGTGGATGCAGCGTCAGCATGTCTCACGGTCACAAAGGCGACTTGAAACTGCATGTTTCCACAGTGAAGCATCAAAGCTATGTTCGCACCGCTGATCAGCAAGACAACATAGTGAACTTTCTCCTTAACAACTGTGACGACAGTGTCATACTTGTGCAGTGCCTATTTATGGGATTCCTCATCCAACACAACCTACCCCTTAGTGTCAGCGACCACGTTGGGCCTCTTCTACGGAAAATGTTTCCGAAATACGGCTAGGCGAAGCGTTATGGATGTGGACGCAACTCAGAAGAATGCAGAGGTGGCCAACCTGAAATTTCAGGCATCGCTCTTCAGTTTTTGTTTCTTTATTCAGAGTTTCCCTCAGCTGCTGCCCTGAGATTCCAATGAATCTGCTGAAGACGCTTTAGCTGCTCTCAAAGCTGAATTTGTCAATCTTCCAGAGGACATTCTGCATGATCAAAGGTGGGACTTGCAGTGGTTGGAAAAATGAAAAACAGTGATGGAAAACAGGTTTCACCTAGTCACTAAGGTGATGCCGGATTTACTCGTGATACTGCATAGCAATGCAGTGTGTGAGAAGATATCTAGCGTGGCACGAAAAACTAGGACTGAATTTCGCTCATCAATGTGCAGCGCAACCCTCCAACAACTGCTATTGAAGGGCCGTCAGTCTGGACCATGTTTTGAGCAAAGCTACACCGACACATATTGGAAGTAAGCAAAGTCTGCTACTTCAGGGTCCCTGCAAAAGGACTCAACGCACAGTGCTTGAAAGTTTAAACGACTCCCCCCCCCCCCCCCCTAGTCCCAGCGAAAGTTGAAACAGGGGGTCAGTTCGATTCGCCTGCACCACTGTGAACCAGTTCACGGCGGTTCACGAGAAGTTCAGAAACTGTGCAGCTCGATTCCGGAGATGCAGGCCCAACGAAACACTCGAAACGAATGCAAAGGTGCAGACGCGGTGTAGACGTTATGCTATGTCAGACTAATGTGCACGGAGTGCGTAAGTTTGAGAGGTCCTGAACTGCGGGTATGATCGGTTTCTGGGGCGTAAATACATACTACAGTTGCATAGACACATCACACGTGTGTAAGCGGGCTTTTTACGGTGCTCGCGCCCGTGTGCTGCGTCGTCTGCTGCGTCACTTCTTCGCACCTTTATGCCTGCACCAAGTCGGCACCGACAGTGGAGCGAGTGCAGCAAAATCATGAACCAGCCCTGCACCTTTCCTGCACCTTTTGAAACGAACGTCGTGGTTCTGCGGGCGTGATTGCTGCACCGCTGAAACGAATGGCAGGGCGCAGCACCTCGTGAACTGGTTCAAGTGGGGCAGGTGAATCGAACATACCCAGGGAATGCAACGCCCCCACCCCGTTGGCGTGAACAAAAAGTCTCCCGATTTTTTATCTCGGCAGGTTGCCGGTATGGAAGAGGCTTAGCACGTTGAAAAGTTCAAACACACTACAGCAACCACCGCCTCGCTCAAGAAAGCATGCCACCAACGCTAGCGATCAAAATCCACACTAGCCCTACGCTTCAGTTCAAACAAACGTCTCAGATGAAGCAAAACTGTTAAAACTATCATCCGATGCCCCAAGAGGTCCACGTTGGGCAGCCAGATGTGGGGTTCTCACACCCTTGCTCTTGGGACAAAGGAACGACAACGCAGTAGTGCAAACAATCACAAGGGCATTTATTGCACCTTTCATAGACTAATGCCTGCTAGCCGAGTTGCTATCCACAAAATATGCTCATGGGCGCGCGACAAATCTAGGAAGTCCGACTCACCGCGACCAAATAGCGAGTGAATATGTTCGCCCCATGCTGGACACCAATGCCTGGTTGTTCGTGCGTACGCGGTCACGCGAACGGTGGCGCGTTCGAACAAGGCTTCGCAAGACAGTCTTGCAGAAGCATGGATCAGCGCACGCGTGGAACGTCCGCGCCACTTGCCAACCTCGAACCAAAGAGAAAGTGCCTTCTTTCCACGCCCAAGTAACCCCGCCGTTAGGTGGTGTTAGCAGCGTAAACTCGTACTGCACTTCAACCACACCGACTGCCGCAGTTATCAAGCCATGCGACGAAGCCGGATCACAGGAGATGGGAGCTTTGCGGGAAAACAACATATCAGGGGACGGGTGAGAGTCGCGCATCCCCACAAGTGTCTGTGTATCTTCACACCAGGGACAGTTGCCTTCGTGTCGGTTGGGGTACGTCTTGTGTAGCCTGTGCAAGTTAGGTAAGGTGTTCATCTGTAGTTCATTTGTAGTTCATCACCAGATCCTTGCCTGCACCCTGTTGAGCTTGGGATGGGGAGGAGCCTTTGTTTGTCGGCCGAGTCTTTGCATCTCCAGTATTTCTTTTGGCTTGCTGGGTGTGTGTGTGTGTGGGGCGGGGGGGTTCGTTTTGGCGGAGTGATGCGTGGCTCGACCTGTCATATCTCGAGCCAGGTGGTCGATGCCTTTGTTGCCGTCCATTTCGGCATGTGCTGTGCACCAGGCACGGAGCAAGAAATATAGGAGTGGAAACTCCGCTGTTTGCGGCGACCAGAAAAGGTCACAAGCCCGCGGATATATTTTCATGCTGGCGGCACCTGGCGGCATGGGAAGAAATTACCGCTGTTTCGGTTGCCAGGGCAACCGGTCGAGTGTTTCTCCCGTTTGGCCGCGCGCGCCTGACTTCTACTGAGGACACTCTCGCGCGCTTCTTTACCGCTTGTAGCCCGAAGAGCAACTGCTGCTACGCTTCAGCCATTTGAGCACAGTAAAAAATAAAACGCGTTTTCCATGACAGCTATAAGATGATACGTAGCTTCTGGTTGTAGCCAGGGCGATCTTGCTCCGTGGCGGGCGGTTTTCGGTTTTTTGCGCTTGCGAAACTGATGGCTATCTCGTTCCTAATCGCTCAAAGGGCGACCGCTTCTTTCTCGCTCTAGTGCTCACAGGGGTGCGCTTAGGAAGGATGCCGCCGTGCATGTGTTTCCGTTCCTTTTTTTTTTTTATAAGACTCGCGAAAACTAGTTGCCCTAGCTGCTTGGCGATAAGAGGAAGATTAGCGGAAGTTTGCCAGACGTGTTGCTTTTTTTGATGGGCACACAACAAAGCAGTTTTCTTGAGTGCGCGCACCTACGCAGTTCGGTTACGGCGTGCCCGCTGAAGCAAACACCCGTATCGTCTGCTTGTCGTCTGCTTTGAGCGGGTGCCGCCGGAGTGAGCGCCGGGCGCTGCTTTTTTTTTTTTTTTTCCCCGCTGCTGCTTCTACGACGCGCCGCATGGTGCCGCCACTGCATAGGGTAGCGTCGGCGCATGCAACAATTGTGACTTTATCTGGTCGCCCGCGCTCGCTCGCGCTGACAGGAGTTTCACCTCCTATATGTCTTACTCCGTGGCACCAGGTGATCCCATGGTCTTGTGTTAGTCATGGTCACAGGATGCGCATGATGGTAGCCGGCGAAATAGCCGCAGGTATAGCTGGCCTGTGTCCTGAGAGTCCGTTGGTACGCGAACCAATCAGCCGTTTGCTTCAGTGGCTCTTACGGCTAGGGCAGTGGCATCAGCCTCCACTGTTGCGCTGGACGAGGTGTGCAAGGGTGTAGCCACGACCATGCGTGCCCTATCTGTCGCTACTGCCACGAAAGCGGGGGTCTGTGTTGTTGTGCGGGGGTATAGACTTACGTCCACGAAATACATGTCCGGGTGACCCTGCCTTTGTAGCAGGGCTGTTGCCCTGGCTCGTCTTCATCTTGCATGGTATGTCAGGTGCATGTTGCGTGGAATGGGATCCACGTGTAGCCCTGTTCGCAGAGCAAGTGGTATCAGTCAGTCAGGCAGAGCAAGTGGTATCAGGCAAGTGGTGAGTCACGTCCCTGCAGATCTCGTCCTTTTGTTAGCCAAGACTCACTTCGGTCGTCCGTTCTTTACTGGCCAGGTTGTTAAAATTTGGTGCTGAATGTCTAGTCCCAGTGCCGTGGCGCTGGTGATGGCAAGGTCTTTTCGAGCCAGCGTTGCCACCATTGGGTGCTCCGGGTCCATGTATGGGCAACCTGCAATGAAGTTTCCCTGCGCATGTCGCGGTAGCTAGCAGCGGCGGTGAGCACCTGGGGCTAGGCCCTCACCGTCATTCCACCATTGTCTGTGGTGCACTTAGGCATGCCTGAAAGCCTGCTTTCCCAATTTTCCAGTGGATTCGCCGCGGCCTCTTTCTTGGCAGCTCCTTTGTGAAAAGTGTGAACAAAAAGAACAAGCGCAGATACTGCTGTGTTGATTGTCACAACTGTGAAGGGGATGTTGGCATCAAATTGTACTGCTTCCTTTCAAAGCCAAAGGAAGCAACCTGGTGGATGAAGTGGATCGTTGCGGTTCTGTTGAATTGTTAGAATTTCTGTTAAACAAACTAAGACGTAAATGCAAAAACAAGAAAAATAAATCGAAAATAACCAACAGTGGCATTCCTAAAAACACGATAGAGCGTCAATTGCATAAACGCGTGAACTGATTTCTGCTGTTGTAAATCAGTTTACATAGTTGTTTAGCTCGTCTTGCTCCAAAACAAACGCGCAGTGGTTGTTAAATGTCAAATTTAGCTTCGTAAGCGCTCCATGCTGGAGCTTTGTAGGCACTGTGCTTCTTCCTGCGCCACGTTCAAGATGTGAATGCTGGAACCGAGCTCAATCATGCCGATGTTTTCTTGCACTTAGAACAACAGAACTAAGGCTGGAGTACACTGTAGCATACATCGAGTATTCGAAAATTAGCATTTCTCTCGCGCACGCTAGTGCATATATTTGTTCAGTCTTCACATTGTTTAGTCTCAGCTGATTGCTCTCTATGATGCTTCAGCGGTAATGCCCTCTCACATTTGAGCCCGAACGATAATACGAGAATATGGTTCACCTCAGCACAACCATGTTACGTGGTGTGGCATACGTGAAGTATTGTGGCAAAGCTTAGCAAGCGTAATTGTCACAGGACAGTCGTACTCCCTAATCATACATGTGTGCACCCACTGCCTCCTGTCAAAGTACAAGCCTTATTATATGCCTAATAAGTGTGCCAGCAGACCTTTAGAGCTTTTTCGGACGTGCCTATGGCAATATTGAGGAAAGGGGCAGCAAAAGACATGGATTCATTTTTTTTCGGACTGCCCGATTTTGCGGATGTTTTTGCGGCCCCTAGGTAGTCCGTCAAATCAGACGTTGACTGTGCAACTGACCGAGAGGACGCTTCAAATGTTCTGTGCGGCAAATGCGTAACGGTGCGAGGGCGAGAACAGAAAAGACCGTCGCATTGAGGAATGATCGGGGAAGGAACTGTGCCACTTCTTTGAAGGAGCTTGAGCTCAAAAAGCAAAGTGTTGGCTTACGCCAAGATACACAGGTGACTGTCATCCAAACCAAAATAAACTCTTTAATGCAGTGAAACACAACATTGAGGCATTGTGCACAGGCTGAGAGTATGTCAGGACAGCTGAAGTTGACTTTCCAGTTGCTGAAAAAATCTCACTTGTGACAAAGTTCGGGCCTAATACCAAAGAGCTTGCTATCTGTTGTAGAAATAGCTCATAGCTCATTATCGAAAATATTAGCTTCTGTATGCATCTTTTTTTATTCGTATTTGAAAATGTTCTACTCAATTTGCAATGGGCTTCTCGTGTGCTTTACTGCAGGTGTCTCTGAATGCTGTGATGAGTGTCATCCGGTGCGTCGTGTCCATGACAGTCAACGCAGCTGCCCCTGCTGGTGGCATAGCTGACAAGGTGAGCGACAACCAAACATTGAGTGAAGCTCCTTTTTCTAACATCATACCCTCGCCTGCAGTCATGCAAGGTACTTTGAGAGGAAGCGCTGATATTCAGAAGCAAACTATCTATGCTGCGTGCTCGTCTTTAGCACACAGTGTGCTGCAGTTTGGTATCTCTTGCTGCTTTTATTTTTGTTCCAATAATTGGCCACGGTGTCTACCAACCGGGAAAACTGGGAATTCTCAGGAATTTTTAGTTGTCTGAAAATACTCAGGAAAAACTCAGGGAATTTGTGCTTCTATCAGGGAAATTAACTTTTTTAAAGGGAACGAAAGTCGCTGTAGTGCTGGCTCGAGTAAGAGAGAGAAATTGCAACGAATTGTCTTTGACGCCGTGTCATCGGCTGGAGGAGTTGCCATTCAACATCCGACTTTCTGGATGCCTTATAATTCAGACTTCGCAGCACCACCACGTACCCCATAGTATGTCTCTGAAAACGTATCTGAAATTTTGGATGCAAGAACTCTTCGCCGTCCGATTTGCCAGACTTTTTGCCGTGACCAAAGGTCCGAAACGTCAATAATAAAAGCCACCACCACTGCCGTTTTGATTGCCTCGCCGCCTCGAACCCGCGCTCTCGCATGCAAATCCAATGGCAGCCGTAGCCACCACCGCTGCAATGCTAGGCCTAGCTGCTTCGACTTTCACTACTAAGCTTTTTGCCGTTCGGTGCTGTGTTTCTATGGAAAGAATTGCTGCTGCTGACTCTGCCTTTGTGGTCCTCACGATTGGCTTAGAAGCTTGGAAAGCACGGTGCGTTGCATAATGCCGGTTCCTGAAAGTCAGCTTTGTCTCTGTACAGAAATGTTACTTGGTGACGCATACGCAAAAGCATTCCAGTGAAGTATATACTTAAGCGTGGAAAGGGGCTATTAGGGGACGCAGTATGTATTCCTTAATTATACACGCGTGCACCCGATATCTCCTGTCACAGTACGGGCACGGATATGCCTAATACGTGTACCGACAGGCCTTCAGAGCGTTTCCAAATGTGCCTGTGGCGGTTTGAGCCCTTAAGCGCAGTAAATGACATGCCTTTATTTTTTCCAACTGACCCATTTTTCGGAAGTTTTCGCCGCCCCTAGGGAGTTAGAAAAATCGGATGTGGACTGTGCAACTGACCAAGAAGATGCTTCAAATTGTCCTTGGGGGCAAACGAGTGACGGAAGGAGGGCAAGAACAGAAAGGACCTATGGATGGAGGAATGAAAGAGAAAGGATACGCACTGCCACCGTTTTGATGGAGCTTGAGCTTAAAAACAGTGTTGGCTGATGCCGAAATGCAGGTGTCCCTCATCCACACCAAAATAAACTCCTTAAAGCAGTGAAACACAACCGGGAATTTTTTACTGTTTTTTAAGTTTACTGACAAGATTGAAGTGTCGTGCGCGAGCTGAGAGCATGTCAGGACAGTTGAGGTTGACTTACGAGCTGTTCAGAGAGGATCTCAATTGTGACAAAGATCAGGCCTCATACCTCTGAGCTTGCTATGAATTAATAGAAATAGCTCACATTAAAAAAAATTTGCTTCTCTATGCATCTCCTTTTTATTCGTATTTGGGAATGTCTGGCTGGATTTGCAATTTTTTTAGAAGACATTTTATTTGCTGTGCATTTTACTAACCCCTCTCTTCTCTTCTCTTTTTCACTAACATAAACGCGACTCCTTAGTATTCAAATTAAATTGTCTTTTCTTAAAAATTTTTTTATGTGCTTACTTGAGAGTGACAGCATCGGGCGATATGGTTTTAGCCAGTCTTGACATAAAACATAGTTCTGCATCACTCTGGGAATTTTGCAAAGGCGCTTGGGGAAAACCTGGAAAACTCAGAAAATTTGGAAATGTCAACTTGGTAGACACCCTGTTGGCAAAACAAGGTCAGCTCTCTTCTTGAAAGTATATTAAAATCTGTTATGTACAGCCTGCACAAGAACCATGACTAGTGTATTTTCATACCTGAGGATGCCTAATTTTGATTTATTGTTCAGAAAAACAATTGTGTTAGAGTACATCTAGACAAGAGAGCTTTGCTTTGCTTATTAAGCGGCGAGAATCATGACTGCCATGCCTCCTGTACACAGCACAGCAATTTGAGTCAGGAGGCTCCGTCCCACTCTACATTTATATGCCATATTTTATTCAAGCTTTTTTGTTACACATTATAATTGGAGTGCGTGTGTTGAATCTGCAACTATCAGAGATGTCCTAAGTGTGTTCCGCATATCATTGGCGAGTAGGAGCACTTGTAGCCCGCAGAAGCAATCGTGACACACACAAAAACTAGTGGGGCGTGACATTGCACCCTTTGCCTGTTGCAGGTGATGATTCTTGTATACGAGAAGTCTTATTGAGAGGTGTCATAAATACATAGTTCGATGTTTCATTCCTGTGGGGCTCAATTGCATGGTCATAAATAATTCACATGTTTGCTGTCACGAAATTTATGAATTAAGAGATCATTAATGCCATGATGCTCGTTTGTGCACAGGATAAGCTGCGTCCTGCAAGATATGCAACTGCTGCAGCTATTAAGATCAAATTATGTTGCATGCCAAAACTACTACTTGATTATTCATGCCTTAGTGGGGGACTCTGGACTAAATTCTTGCATTCTGCCCCCATCAAAATGTGGCCACCGGGACTGGGATTGAATTCGTGGCCACATACCATAGCCACTGAGCTACTGCAGCGAGTCGAGGCAACTATTCACAGCAGGAAATCACAGTTGTTTATACAGGTTATTTACCTGCCCATATGAAAGCTGGTTTGCAACATATCGTCTGTAGTATATTGCCTGTGGGAAGGCACACTTAATTGACTGCTGCTGACTTGTGTATTCTTTTACTGTCGAGCAGCATTTTCTTATTGCACAGTAATATCAAGCCACACCAAATAACTGCAGTAATGCTTCAAATGTTCCAAAAAGGCCAATCTTTCTGCTCCAGAAAGGCTGGTCTGGCTGTCCCTACTCTAAAGCTGCTTTTTTCGTGCTTCAAGAATTGCTTCAAATCCTAAACTGGCTGGGCCACCACTGATAATACCAATGGGGGATTGACAGTATCTTCAAGTGGAATAGATTGAGCACCTCTTTGTGGCCACTTTAGATTACAAACTAGTCCGGGAAGTCTCCAAGGGCTGTGGAACTTTCTCCTGACAGGTTGTAAGCAGTGCAAGCCATGTACTAGTTTGTCTTAGAAAGTGTGATGTACTACCTGTTTTATTTGATGTGCAGGCACTGTGGGTGGTCGTGCGTTTCTTCCTGCTCTCCACTGAGATGAGTGTGCTCATCTTTGGGCTGGCCTTTGGTGAGTGCATATCCATGTGCTCATGTAAACGGGCACTGACCATTGCTGTTTTTGTGTAGGCCATTTGGACAGCCGCACCAGCATCCAGCGGGTGCTCTTGGTCACCTCCTTTGTGGCACTGCTCTACTCAGGCACCCAGGTGGGAGGAGGAGGCTTCTTTAGGAGCCATTCTCAAAATATGATCCTTTCTTTTGTCAAGTTTTTATTTACCTCCATTAAATTTACTATCAGCTACAGTCAACCTTGGGCGATGTATCGAACCCAAATGTATCGAATCATTGTCTATGTTCCAAGGGGATCATAGATCCCCTTGGAAATTTTATGCGAAACTATAGTGCCATCGTAGGCACATATCCAACTCCCATTTATCGGTATGTTCAATATAATAGAACACTGCACCCCTGTAAGTGCATTTCTCGTAATGTGACGCAGTCACTTCTTGCACAATTATAAATGTACAATGCCAACGAAACGGCTATGTTTTGGCAGAGGCTGTGAAACAATATATCGACACGTGTACTTATCTTTATTGGGCGACCACGTTTCGCCGCCTAACAAATATTATCGCACAGCGCGGGATGCGCCTGCATGTATCCGAAGTTTCTGGAAAGTTATCGATGCTTCTATCCGCTGTCCGTTGTCACAGAAACTTGTGTTATCTGATTTCATCACGTGACGCGAATGGTCTAGAACTTTGTGGAAGGCACGCGGGTCCCAACGATTAGTCTGGAACATTCGACGACTGCTGTATAAAAGCCGATGCGCTTGACCCGCTGATCAGATTTTCGCCGATCGCTGACTGTGTTCGCCGCTGTCGCCGTTCTTTGAGTGTAGCCTGTTTTTGAGGGCACAAATTTGCCCAATAATATGCTACTTTCGTCTTTCTCACTTTGGCTGCTTTTTTCACAGTCACTACCACGTGACATCTGGTGGAGGTGCTTGTGCGTTCATGTACCGAATGCCCCCGCAAAGCCGCAATCCAAGCCCGAACGCCAACGACAAAACCGACATCGCCCAAGACCAGCGTGCTAGCCGCCGACTGCAAGGACTGCCCCCAGAGCATGGTCTTCTACCTGAGACGACAAAGAAGATTGTGGCCAAGACAACCCCACTGGCTGCCCCAGTGTCCCCCGTTATCCTACAACAACCTCAGGACCCACCGACCTTCCACGGAGCAGCTACTCAAGACCCGGAATCCTGGCTGGAGACTTACCAACAAATCGCGACTTTCAACAACTGGGACTCCGACGACAAGCTGCGGCATGTATGCTTCGCCTTAGAAGACGCCGCCAGAACTTGGTTTGAGAAACGGGAGTCAACCATGACAACATGGGACCTGTTCCGTAGCAGCTTCCTGCTCACCTTTACGAGCGTCGTGCGCAAGGAAAGGGCCGAAACCATGCTAGACGCCCGAGTGCAGCTACAGTCGACTCCCGTTAATACGAAGTTTACGGGGACCACAAAAAACTTCGAATTAAACGAACTTCCAATTAAGCACAAAACACAAAAAACAGCCCTTTATTTGTGGCGAAATCGAGTATTTTCTCTAAGAAAAATAGTCGGTCATCTTGCTTTGCTTCTTCTTGCCAAATTGCGCTGTTGAAAGCAAGTTCTGCAGGCTGTAGATGTGGCGGAATGCTTCTTCCGCGTTACCTTCAGCGGCAAAGAAGCGCTCCACGAGAGCAAGGCCCGCAGCTACATCAGCAGCCTTAGGTTGCGGCTCGCCTTCAACGTCATCGTCGCTTTCCTGGGTGGCTTCCTGGGGCCGAATAATCTCTACAATTTCGCTATCCGTCAGCGCACCACACGTTTCGACCGCCTTGTCTAAGGCGACGTAATCGTCAAAATTGACGTCCCCGAGAGCATCACCGAAACCAGTGCCGTCAAGCTCGCTTGTTGACGCTTCCTCCGCTGAAATTTCAGAGGCATCCTCCGAAGAAGCTGCCACAAAACCGCAAGCCCTGAAGCAGTTTGCGATTGTTTCTTGCTTCACACGATCCCATGCTCGCATGTGGATGGCACTAAGCAGGCTCACCTCGTACTTTGTGGCGCTATCTATACACAAAATCATGCGCTCGAAGAGGTGCCGCCTGTACAGGACTTTAACATTCTTGATGATGCCTTGGTCCGTTGGCTGCAAAACAGCCGTTGTGTTTGCAGGCAAAAATGCGAGGCGTATTGCACTCAAGGCTGGCACATTGACGTGAGCACTGCCGTGATCGACAAGGAACAACACCTTGCGGTTCGAAGCAGCGAACTTGCGGTCCAATTTGCTTATCCAGCTCTTGAAGATTTCGGCCGTCATCCACGCTTTTTTGTTCGCCTCATAGTCCACAGGCAGCGTCTTCATGCCTTTAAAACATCTTGGCTTCGCGGCTTTCCCGATCACAAGTAACCGACATTGTTCCGTGCCAGTCATGTTTGCCACGAACAGCACCGACACTCTCTCCTTGCTGCGTTTGCCCCCAGCGCAGTCGTCGTCCTTGAATGTCAGGGTCTTTTCTGGTAGAAGCCGATAGAAGAGTGCAGTCTCATCTGCATTGAAGATGTCTTCCAGTCTGTATTCGGCGAGATATTCACGCAGCTTTCCGTCCTTCCTCGTGGCGCATGTTTCCTGGTTAACGGACGCCTTTTCACCACACACGCTCTTGAAAACCAGGTCATGGCGATCTTTAAAGCGTGTCAGCCATCCATCTGACGAAACGAAGTCATCGATCCCCAACATTGCTGCAAGCGTTCGGGCTTTCATCGCAACGATGTCTCCGTTGAGAGGAAGTTTGTTGCTCCTGGCCTCCCTAATCCAAACCAGCAGAGCCTTCTCCAACTCTGGGTAAGCGCCGGTGTGCATTCGCTTCCGAGAAGTCTTGAACTTATCGTTCTCAAATGCATCCAATATTGTGTGCTTGTTCTTGATGTAGTTTGAGAGCGTGTTCGGCTTGCTCCCGTACTTCCGCGCTATGTCTTTTTTGGCGGCACCTCCCTTCTCAACTTCCTTTAAAACCTCGACTTTCGTTGCCAGGTCGAGCGTGCGATAAGAGCCACGGTTTGTCATGGCTATAAACTGCGCAACTAGGTACAGTCAATTCCGAATCACCCGTGGAACAACCTAGCCTACGAGCTTCCTGCACAAAGGCGCTCGACCAACACACGCCTCGACATACGCTGCGCCTCGACATACGCTGCGCACGCTGCAAGACTAATCTCGCACAATCTCGCCACTGCCAGTATGCAGCGCTGCGTGCACCTATGGCACCCGCGTGGCCTCTGCGATCAGCTCCGGCCACACGCAGCAGCCGCGCGTGGCCTCCGGCGGGAGCCGCTTCGCCTCCCGCCGGAGTTGATCGCGGAGGCCACGGCAGCCGTAGCAATGGATAATCGCCCCGCTCCAAGAAGGATGGCGTTGCGGGCGGCTGCGGTGGCGATGACACCAACGCGGAGCACGGAACTGTTGCAACACTTGAAAAATTGCACATTCTACCAAAGAATGACGGTCACCTTGAGGATCCCGGCTGAAAATTAACTTCCAATTAAACAATATTACTGGATGAGGACTTCGAGTTATCAAGCGATTTCTTCTATAGGATTACATGCAAAACTGACAGGACCAGCACTTCACTTCTAATTAACCGAAAATTCCAATTAAGCGGCTTCGAATTATCGGAAGTCGACTGTACCTAACGAAAACGTTGCCATATTCACGGAAGAAAGGAACCGTCTGTTCTGCCACGCCGACCCGGATATGCCCGAGGAGAAGAAAGTCCGCCTTCTCATGCGTGGTGTGAAGGAAGAACTTTTCGGCGCAATGATACGAAGCGCACCGAAAACCGTGCAAGAGTTTCTTCGCGAGGCCACCAGCATCGAAAAAACACTCAAAATGCGGAACCGGCAATTCATCCGCCACATGAAATCTACCAACTACACAGGAATTCAATCGCTGGCCACCGACGATCTGCGCGAGACTATCAAAGCGGTCGTACGGGAAGAGCTGCAGAAATTGTACCCTACGTCACAGCCTCAAGTAGCCTCAATTGCCGAAATCGTCAAAGATGAGCTTGAGCGATCCCTTGGAGTTCTGAGGTGCAACCGAAATCACCGCAGTCCCAGCCGGAAACGATGACCAAGCTGCCGTTGCCCGCCGCCAAGGCCACCCCCCCCCCCTGCATGACCTTACCAGGGACCTTTAACGCCACAATTCCGTCGTCCACCGCCGCTGCTGCCAGCATGCCTGCCTGTCGCCCAGCGCCGCTACGCGAGGAAGACGGACATTTGGCGCACTCCTCACCACCGCCCACTCTGCTACCACTGCGGAGAAGCGGATCACGTCTACCGCTGATGCCCATACCGGGAAATCGGACTGTGAGGGTTCACTGTTAACGTGCCGCGACCACAGCATGGCGAACGACCTCGCGATATCGCCGACTACCTCACCGCCACTCAGTGGAACGCTCGACGACCGTTCGGTTCGCCGTCACCAGGCCGCTACCTGTTGCTGCAACGCCGACCATACACTGGCCCATCCCGGGGCCGGTCTGTGAGCCCATATCCGGAAAACTAAAAGCAGCAACCAATGGAGGTGCGGTAGCTGTTTGTCTAACTGACGAAGATCCTCTGCCGCCGCCGAAGACGCCGAAGGGACCGTCTCTACGACGTAATAACGACACGCCGCCATCCCGACGAAGTCAGGAAGCCAAGACTAAACCAACGAAAGACGACTTGACGACGCGACGTTCCAGCTTCAGTTCAACACGACACAGCCGTGATCCGACGCCAAGACATAACTGCAACGTCAGACAAAGAGACACCAACCTCGACGTGCTTCTCTATGGCCACGCAGTTACCGCCTTAGTGGACACGGGGGCCGATTACTCCGTAATGAGTGGAAACATCGCCGCCCAGTTGAAGAAAGTTAAAACTGCATGGGAAGGTCCTCAAATTCGGACCGCTGGAGGACACCTCATCACGCCGACTGGAATCTGTGCGGCAAGAATTACCGCTCACGACCGGGCTTACCCTGCCCCCTTCGCTGTCCTCCAACAGTGTTCGCGAGACGTCATTCTCAGCATGGACTTCCGGAATCAACACGGCAAAATCATCGACCTGAAGTCGAAGTCTATAACGCTGTCGGAAGATCAAGTGATACTGCTGGAGAGCTCTCGTAGTCACCATGCTTTAAGAATGCTCGAAAGTCGAAGTCAGAATCCCGCCTCGCTCCAGCATTGTCATTTCCATCGGCACCAAAACACCTGCCTACGTAGAAGGCGTCATCGAGGGTGACCAACGTCTACTGCTAGACCATGAAATTTGCGTCGCAAGAGGGATCGCTCGAATGCATGCAGGGAAAACAGAAATGTTGCTGACAAACTTCAACCAGGACTACAAGCACATCAACAAGAGCACGATAATCGCGTACATCGAGAAAATTCTGGAAACCAGTAATGCGTTTGTCCTCTCGGATTCCGCCGCATCTACCCCGACGACCGTAGTTCCTGAACCAGGCTACGACATTAATCCAAGTCTCCCTGCGATCAAGCAACAGCAGCTCAGAAATCTGCTCCGACGATACAAAGGCTGCGTTTCGACGTCATCGAGGATTCTACAAACACCAGTCGCCAAGCATCGCATAGTAACCGAAGAGTGCGCTCAAAAACTTCGTCAGAGCCTTTACCGAGTTTCGCCGTGAGAACGTGAAGCTATAAGAGAACAAGTCGATGAAATGCGCGACGACATCATCCAGCCGTCGAAAATCCCGCGGGCATACCCTGTTGTCTTGGTGTAGAAAAAGGACAGAACCTTACATTTCTGCGTTGAATATTGTCGACTGAACAAGATCACAAAGAAGGATGTATACCCCCTACCACGAATAGACGACGCATTAGGTCGGCTCTGCAACACAAAATATTTCTCTTCGATGGATCTCAAGTCTGGCTACTGGCAAATAGAAGTTGACGAGAGAGATCGCGAAAAGACTGCCTTTCTCGCGCTAGACGGCCTCTATGAGTTCAAGGTCATGCCATTCGGACTGTGCTCGGCGCCTGCAATGTTCCAGCGTGTCATGGACACGGTGTTACCAGGATTGAAGTGGCAGACCTGTCTTGTTTACTTGGATGACGTCGTCGTCTTCGCCGGAAATTTCGACGATCGCTTTAGGCGGCTTGCGACAGCACTAGAGGCCATCAAGTCATCATGGCTCACTCTGAAGCCAGAAAAGTGCCGCTTCGCTTACGATGAGCTTCTGTTCCTAGGCCACGTCATCAGAAAATCTGGAGTCCGCCCCGACCCGCAGAAGACAGCTGCCATCGCAAAGTTCCCACAGCCCATCGACAAGAAGGCAGTGCGTAGATTTCTTAGCATGTGTGCCTACTACAGGCGACTTTTCAAGGACTTTTCATGCATTGCTGAGCCGCTCACACTGCTAACTAAATGGGATGTCGAGTTCTAGTGGGAAACGCCACAGGCCGACGCATTTCAAGAACTCAAACAACGCATGCAGTCGCCGCCCGCACTTGCGCAATTCGACGAGCACGCCGATACTGAAATCCACACTGACGACAGTAGCCCAGGCCTCGGTGCCGTCCTAGTCCAGAAATAAGATGGACATGAACACTTGATAGCTTACGCTAGCCGGTCATTGTCAAAAGCGAAAGGCAATTATTCTACACCCGCAAAGGAATGCCTCGCCATCGTTTGGGCTACAGCGAAATTTCGCCCCTACCTATATGGCTGGCCATTCTAAGTCATCAGCGACCATCACGCCTTGTGTTGGCTAGCGAATTTAAAGGATCCTTCTGGACGGCTGGCGCGGTGGAGCCTAAGACTGCAAGAATATGATATTACTGTAGCCTATAAGTCCGGACGAAAACACTCTGATGCCGATTGCCTATCACGCGCTCCCATTGACTCGCCGCTGCAAGATGACGAAGATGACGATGCCTTCCTTGCCATTTTAAGCGCGGAAGACTTCGCTGCACAGCAACGTGCAGACGCGGAGCTAAAAGGCTTCGTCGAATATTTGGAAGGGCACACCGACGTTGTCCCCAGGGCATTTAAGCGCTGATTAGCTTCCTTCACGCTTCAAAACAATCTACTCGTGAAGAAGAACTTTTCACCAGTCCGCGCCAACTACCTTCTTGTTGTCCCGTCAGGACTTCGTCCAGAAGTATTGCACGCCCTACATGACGATCTGACCGCTGGACACCTAGGATTTTCCTGGACACTAGACCCGGAGTTGAAAAACCTTGTCGAGTATTTGTAAGGGCACGCCGACGTTGTCCCTAGGGCATTTGAGCCCTAGGGAGAAGCCCTAGGGACAATGTCCCTAGGGCATTTAAGCGAGGATTGTCTTTGTTCTCGCTTCAAAACAACCTACTCATAAAGGAGAACTCGCCAGTGTGCACCAACTACCTTCTTGTCCCATCAGGACTGCGTCCAGAAGTATGGCACGCCCTACATGATGATCCGACCGCTGGACCCCTTGGATTTTCCCGGACACTATCGAGGATACAGGAAAGGTATTATTGGCCGTGCCTGGCCGCCGACATCACCCGTTATGTCAGAGCATGCCTAGACTGTCAGCGACGCAAGATACCACCGACAAGGCCAGCCGGATTACTACAGCCAATCGAGCCTCTTTGCGACCATTCCAGCAGATTGGGATGGACTTGCTGGGACCCTTTCCGACGTCAACAACCAGAAATAAGTGGATCGTCGTGGCGACGGACTACCTCACCTGCTTTGCTAAAACTAAAGCACTGCCAAAAGGTAGCGCAGCCGAAGTGGCGAAATTCTTTGTCGAAAACATCCCGCTGCGACATGGCGCCCCAGAAGTCCTCATCACCGACAGAGGAACGGCCTTTACAGCGGAGCTCACCCAAGCCATTCTGCAATGCAGTCAGACAAGGCCCAGGAGGACAACGGCCTACCACCCACAGACGAATGTTCTTACGGAGCGGCTGAATAAGACCCTTGCTGACATGCTAGCAATGTACGTCGATGTCGAATGCAAGACCTGGGATGCCGTCCTGCCGTACGTAACATTCGCTTACAATACGGCGGTGCAATAAACAGCACAGATCAGGCCGTTCAAGCTGGTTTACGGCAGGAACCCGACGACGACGACGCTTGAAGCCATGCTGCCGCACGTCACTGACGAGGAGAATCTTGACGTTGCTACCTATCTCCAGCGCGCTGAAGAAGCCTGACAGCTCGCCCGCCTGTGGATCAAGAACCAGCAGAGGACCGACAGCCGACACTACAACCTCCGAGACGCTTCGTCAAGTACCAACGCGGCGACCGTGTTTAGGTATGGTCCCCGATACGCCAACGAGGACTCAGTGAGAAACTACTGCGAGGCCTGTTCGGACCCTACAAGGTCATCCGACATATTGACGCACTGGACCATGAGGTCGTGCTAGACGGCATTTCGCATTCACAGCGGCTCCGCGCACGATCTGAAGTGGTCCACGTGGTGCATCTTACACCCTTTTACGGACGCTGACAAACTTCCTTATTTTGTTGTTTTCGTTGCTAAGAGTGCTTTTCTTTATTACATTCATTTGTTTGCAGCATCAGGTCGATGCTTTTTTTAAGAGGGGGTATTGACACGTGTACTTATCTTTATCGGGCGACCACGTTTTGCCACCTAACAAATGTTATCGCACAGCACGGGACGCGCCTGCATGTATCCGAAGTTTCTGGAAAGTTATCGATGCTTCTATCTGCTGTCTGTTGTCGCAGAAACTTGTGTTATCTGATTTCATTGCGTGACGTGAATGGTGTAGAACTTTGTGGAAGGCACAGGGGTCCCAATGATTAGTCTGGAACATTCGATGACTGCTGTATAAAACCCGATGCGCTTGACCCGCTGATCAGATTTTCGACGATCACCGACTGTGTTCGCCGCTGCCGCCGTTCTTTGAGTGTAGCCTGTTTTTGAGGGCACAAGTTTGCCCAATAATACGCTAGTTTCGTCTTTCTCACTTTGGCTGCTTTCTTCACAGTCACTACCACGTGACAATATTGCATCTGAAGGGAAGTAAGTGCCATGGAGAAAAAATGAGCAAGGTGTGTGTCCCAGTTTCGTTCGCTGTGCAAACTGCAGCCATTCGTTATATGCTAAGTGGATTGCCACGCTGCTTCTAGAAAGTGAAAGGGCTTTTGTTCTGATATGCATTCCACAAGAAAGTACGGGTGATGTGTGGTCTTTTCACTGAGTGGCTTTGGACATGTTGTGGAACTGGAAATGTCTGGTCGCCTTGTTTGTGTTTAAAGACATGGGGTTCCCAAATAATTGGGTTCCATGAGGGGCCAAAATGAATCCAACCCCAACGGACTTTAATGAATTTTTACAGTACCGTTTGGACTTAACAAGAAAGACCATCACATGCCGCATCTGCACTTTGGTGTAGTTTTTGTGGCAGGACAATTACGGCAGTGGCATGCAAATCTCATCGCTGTGTGATGCGTGGGCTCACAGTGTCCACGCTGAACGAATTTCATTCATGTTCATAGGGGGGTCTGTAACAAGTAAACTGGAATGGATGTTGTGCAAGCTAACGTGCCATTCCTGGCTGTGTAAGTGATTCACGAGAGCAGCATATAGCATGTTCATCTGATGTGGCGACTGTCGACTGCTTTCATTTCTGCAAGCGATGCACACTCAGACAGGTCCCACTCTAAGAGGTAGCAACATTTGAGCTATCCTCTATTATACGCATGCAGTACGCTTACAACAGCACTATGCCACACGCACTGTCACACAGATCAATGAAGATGCTCATCGTGAATGGGTTGGTGATAGCCATGAATGCAGTGTACGATGACCCGCAAGGAGATTTGCTGGTACTGGAACAGGAAACTGAGTGCACGTTGGCGTTTTCATGTAACACTGGTAGTGAGCGAGTACTGCGGCGAAGCGGCTACAGCGGTCGGCTATTGTTTTTGATTGCATACACCTTGTGCCTTTTCTTGTTTACATGGTATCTAGCGGCCAAAAGCGTGTCATATGATCACAGTTTAGTGATTTGCTGAATATTGGTTCCTTTCAGTGAAAGTTCTTGTTTTTAGAAAACACATCAACCAGCAAAAAAGAAGCATAATTGTATTGGGTCATTTTTCGTGATCTCGATTGCAAGTGTTCACGCCGGGAAATCATGCTAACTAGATTGTATCAACGAGGTTCTACTGAACACTAACAATGCACATATGGCATCACAAATGTTGTATACAGAGGTACAAGTTATTGCTGTTAATCTTCGTGTTTTAACAAAACCAAGGTTCTTGTTTTTGTACACTATAGATAAGTTGATTGCTTGCAACAAATAGCATCTAACATCTAACACGTTTTATGAATTGCAATAATGTGGTGGTTCATCAGATAGCTGTTTCCTGCTGCAAGCAGAAGGTTTGTCAGATGAGCTATTGCCTGAATGCTAGATTAAGAGAGCACTGTAATAATGTCGGGAAAGGACACCGTGGTTGTCCCACACGGCTTCCTTGAAAAAAAAAACTTTTTTTTTTGAGGAACCTGTATTGGTTTCCTTTATAGCGCTTAACTACGTTTTGGTGGATGTCTCACTTTCCCTTTATTAATTACTTATCTCCACCTTGTGGGTTTCCATAGAACTATTATGTCAAACTGCATTGCAACACATATGGATGCAAACCAGGAAACGGTTTGCATCCATGTGTGTTGCAATGCAGTGCTAGCCAACCACTGTGTCCTTTCCTGACATTATTACAGTGCTCTCTTAATCTATCATTCAGGCAGTAGCTCATCTGACAAACCTGCTTACAGCAGAAAAGAGGTATCTGATGAACCACCGTTTCATTGCAATTGATAAAATGTGTTAGGTGTTAGATGCTATTTGTTGCAAGCAATCAACTTATCTATAGTGTACTGCTGATTTTAAAAACTTGCACAAAACGATATTGAACAGATTTTTTTAATTGCAAAGAGCAGTGGTTTACTAGATATCGGTTTCTTGCTTCAAGCAGTATGCAAGTCATATAATTCATTGGCTGAATGATAGATTAAGAAAGCAGTGTAATAATGTGAGGGAAGGACATGATGTGTGCCTGTCATTGCATTGTTGCTTATGCTTGTTATTACTCCTTGGCTCATAAGATTTATGTGAATACTGATAGAGTTGCCAGCCATCTTTCCTTTTTTGTGTTGCAGAAGTACACTATATGGCTCCAGTGATGCATTAGTACCATTCATGTTCTACAACATATATCCCAAATTTAAATTTAGGGTGTTGTTCTCACTGCCACAAAATGACCAAATTGCTTTGCTAAGTAGTCATGTCGTTACTTGCAGGGTGTTTTGGAGTTGGTGCTTCCAGACCGCAAGTTCTATGTGCCAGACAAGAACTTTGAGTTGTTTGGCCATGGTGGCATGCTCTTCTGGTTCATCAGCTCAGTCCTGTTTGCTGTGGTAAGTGTTGCCAATGTGTAGCCCAATGATGCCACCAGCACTGCATCACGGCTACAGGTGTGCCATGCTTCTTGATCGCTGGTCTTATGGAATTAAGGCTTTCGGAAATAGTATGTTTGACAGCAGTAAAGTCATCATTTTATAAAACTACCTCCTAGCATTTTTTAGTAGTTACACTACAGTTAAACCTGGATGTAACGAACCTATATGTAACGAATTCCTGGATTTAACGAAGTTTTTGAATTCCCCAACGCTGCCCCCATTGAAGCCCATGTATTTTCGACCTTGATGTAACGAACGCGTTGCGGCGGTTAGCCTTGATGTAACGAACTCCCAAAGCTGATCAGTCATTACTTTTTGCACTTTTAAGGAAAATTCGGCCGAAGAAATGCTCTAGATTATTGAATATTAATATTGTAAGGAGCCAGCAGCTACGCGAACGCCAGGGATTGCCGCGACCGAGCAAAGTTAGCGATGATGATGATGATGATGGCGGCAACTAGCGCCGCTCCGTGCCTAACGTAGCAGTCTTTTCAGGCTTTGCTTGTCTAGCGTGACGCCAGGTGGCATTGGTATCGGCAGCTGGTTTCTCTTTCAGATTTATTTTGTTTCGTATAGATTTGAGGACAAGCATTCTTATTTAGTGATTTTTATTTGTTTCAACGGCTTAGACGCACTTATGTGTAAGAATTCACTTGAAAAGCAACGCTGATAGCCGGTTCTTTCATTGCCAGGGCGCGGGAAGGGAGAGGGACGATGACGAACGACACTCCATGACGAACGACATGCGTCACTTTATTTCCTTCTCTATGGATGCGTTGCATTCGCCATTTTGAGTGTTGTCCTGCGTTCTGCACTTGTGCGTGTGTCAACTGTGCCCTGGTACTGGTTTGTCCGACTTGTTTTGGAGGTGCTAGGCCTGCCTGTCGGCGTGTAGTCGTGCGTCTCCGCTTCTAACTACGTCGTCGGTTGGTCGTGATGAGTTCTGCTGCCAGAAAACGAAAAGTTCTGTCTTTTGAAGACAAACTCGCAATTTTAAATGCTGTCTCCGCGGGCGAGAAGATGAAGGACGTTGCCGCCCGTTTCAGCATTCCAGCGAGCACATTATCAACGATTTTGAGTGCGGAACACAGCATCAGAAACGCAGTGGAGTGGGGAACAAGCTCGAAGAAAAAAAGACTGAAGCTGTCCACATACACTGATGTGGACAAGGCAGTGTTCACATGGTTTTTGGACACGAGAGCCAGAAATGTACCCATAAGTGGTGCGATCTTGCAACAGAAGGCAAAGGATTTTGCGTGTATCTTGGGCCATGATGATTTCAAGGCAAGCAACGGGTGGCTGCAGGGATTTAAGAGCCGGCATGGTGTCGTCGGAAGAGTAATCAGCGGCGAATCTGCCTCCGCAGACAGCGATGCTGCTGCTTCGTGGGTGGCTGACGAGCTGCCTGGAATCCTGAGTCGCTTCGAGGCGGCTGATGTCTACAATGCCGACGAGACGGCTCTATTTTATCAGATGCTTCCGGGCCGCACGCTAGCGCTAAAAGGCGATGACTGCCGCGGTGGAAAGCAGAGCAAGCTCCGCATAACAATTCTGCTGTGTGCCAACCTCGACGGCACAGACAAGCGAGTCCCGCTAGTTGTCGGCAAAAGTGCCCGTCCCAGGTGTTTTAAGGGGACGAAGCGTATGCCCGTGAAGTATGTGGCGAATTCCAAAGCTTGGATGACTCGGCCAATATTTTCTGAGTGGTTGAAGGAATTTAACCAGGACGTCAAGCGGCAAGGCCGTCAAGTTTGCCTACTGCTGGACAATTGCTCAGCGCACCACGTTGAGGGCCTGCAGCTGTCGAACATCGAACTGCATTACTTCCCGGCCAACTGCACGTCTCTAATACAGCCCCTGGACAAAGGGGTCATTAACAGTTTTAAATGCTGTTACCGGCGCCGACTAATCCAGAAGATACTTCTCGACATCCGTCTGGAACGGGAGATGAAGATCGACATTTATTAAGCAGTCGAGATGCTTGCTGCCTCCTGGCAAGAGGTCAGGGTAGAAGTTATCGCGAATTGCTTTTTAAAGGCCGGAATAGCCAAAAACGCACGGGCTGGTGCCGACGAGGAAGAGGAGGAAGACCTTTCTACTCCGTCCGATGTGGCCGAAGCGTGGAACGAGCTATGCACTAACGGTGGTGTACCCGACGACGTTGAACTGACTGACTTTTTATTTGCCGACAACGCCGCCGTGGCTACAGAAGAAATGTATGATGCAGCAGTAGCTGAAAGCGTGCAAAATCCCGATGGCGGTGATGATGGTGCCTGTGAGGCAGATCCGTGTGACGTGCCTTCTGCAAAGGAGGTGATGAACGCAATGGACGTTATGCGCCGTTTCGTCGGCTCGCTCGACGATGAAGGAGCTCTACACGATTTAGCTTCTTTGGAGCGGCGTGTTGTGCCGTCACTTGTGCCGAAGAAGCAAGCGCAAATTACGCAGTTTTTTGGTGTAAAATAAATGCTTGAAGGGTGAGTTCACCTTCGCGGATATATTGAGCTATTTGGTTTCGTTTCTGCATCATTCGTACGAGCCTTCACGCGAAACCTGCATGTAACGAAAACCTGCATGTAACGAAAAATTGCGAGCTTTTGTCAACTTCGTTATATCCAGGTTTAACTGTACTACCATTGAAGATTATAGTATAGCCTTGTCAATTCAGTGTTTGTTGAACCAAAAACAAAGTGAAGAACTAGTAGATTTTAAAATAATGCAACAAAAGAAAAGTTGTTATTGCGCCTCTTAAGCTTTGCACTTCTGGCTAGTCATGGGCTGGTGGAGTACGCAGCTGGAAGTTAGTTTTCCTCAGATTGCTCTTTCCACCTCTTGGTACATTTCTGCCGCACGCTCGTTTTTCTCTGACTGGATGGTTCTGGTTACCCACGGGCTGCCAGATCCTGCCAGGGTGATTTTGGTTTGGCAGCTCTCTGGAAGCTTTCTGGCTAGCATATTACAAACAGAGATGGTGAGTGCCAGTGGCGTAGCCAGATATTTCGTTCGGGGGGGGGGGGGGGGGGGGGGGCTCAAGTTGCAACTCGGCCTCCTCCTTAGGAGGAAGCTTTAGCTCGGGTGCTGCGATCTAAATACATATAGAAGAGGAATTCATTTTTCTTGGCAACCGCTGCACCAAATTTGAAGAGCTCTGTTGCATTTAAAAGAAAAACGTAAATGCTATTGACTGCTAGGCCGCTATCTTATATACGTTCGAAAAGCCCACGTTCGATTTCGCCTCACGCGATTGGACTAGATTGCTCTAGGCCGTGATATCGGCGCAGCCTGGACAATCGCGTGATGCTAAATCGAACGTTGGCGTTTCGAACGTGTACGAAATAGTGGCCCTAGTTTCGAATTTTTCATTTACGTTGTCAATTCTTTATTAAAAATTGGCCAAATTCGCACATTTTCAGAAAACGAAACTATCTAGTTTCGAACTCTGTAACTCAACAATGAAAAATGATATCATCATTCTGTGACTTTCATGTAATAGTACATCATCAGCGGACAAAATTGATATGTTATACATGAATCTCAAAAAAATTTAGTATTATAGAAATACAGCTTTTCCAGTACCCTTGTACACAACGTAACCAATTCACATAAGGTACAAATTGACGTATAAATTTGTCCGCTTTGCTGTTTACAGAACCGCAGTATATGTTCTTGATACAGAGCTATTAGATTGTAAACATTGTGGTTCTATTTTTTTCAAACTTTCGAATTATTCGAAATATTTTAAACAAAATTCAGGCCCTAAATCGAAATTCCGCTTCCAACAGACACTAGAATCTAACAATCTCTTAAATGCAACAAATTTCATTCAAAGCGACCCAAGGGTTATCTCAGAAAAGCGTTTCTGCGTTTTACGTGTATTTGAATAGGCCGCGTTGGAGTTGGGTTTGAGCTAAAGCTTCCTCTTAAACAATTTGTCGAGGGATCAAATACGTGAATAATAATTGAATTGCCACTGCAAAAGATGCTGCAAACGAACTTTTCAACACTATGCACTGTCGAAACAAGCAAGATATGTATTTCTTCATAAAAGAATATACTTGTACGTGCCAAAAATTTTGCCAAAATAACTCATATCAATGCTTCCACGTTTTTTTGTCTATTTAATAAGTAAAGAATGCATAACGCAAACTTAAGAACTATATCAGTTCGAAACTAGCAAAGCAGTGCATACCGTTGACATGAAAAATCTACAGGCCATGAAATTAACAAGTTGAGGACAAATATGTTAATGTCATTCTTTGTCTTATATCTTTGTCATTCAAGAACCATGTTCAAGAACGGCCAGTGAAAAATCTCAATGATGCTGTCGTTTATTCCAATGTATTACGCAGTAGCAGCTGACACCGGTCGCGTATCATGAGTAATTGCACCGAAATTATAGTCGCAACAGAGAGCACATATAAAAAGCACCCCGCAGGGGCGTCTGCATCAGCAGGCGTTTGGTGTGTTGCGACACCACGTACCCGAGCACACGAGGGTTGGACTCGCCCGCGTGTAGCCGTGCGCGGCTTAGCCGTGTCTTGGGGAAAGGGGATCCTGGGGGTTGAGCCGATGCTGGGTGTTTGGACCTTTAAGGCCCCCCGGCGGAGGCAACACACCTCTTCGGCCTCGGCTTCACATAGACGGCACCTTCAGACTGACCCACCTGGAGGAAATCGGCAGTCGCCTTTTCCTATCCTCCTCTCCAATCTTCGTCTTTCTCTCCTACTTTTACATCTTTCCTGTCTTCCCTTCACTTCTTATTACTTCCGTATTTCCTGGCAGCAAGGTTTAACCATGTGTAATATATCCTGCCTTGGGTATATATATATTAGGTTATAGTGGCGATGCATGGCTGGCGTCTGCAGGTTCTCTTCCAACCTTGTAATAATAATATTTGGGGTTTTACGTGCCAAAACCACTTCCTGATTATGAGGCACGCCGTAGTGGAGGACTCCGGAAATTTTGACCACCTGGGGTTCTTTAACGTGCACCTAAATCTAAGCACACGGGTGTTTTCGCATTTCGCCCCCATCGAAATGCGGCCGCCGTGGCCGGGATTCGATCCCGCGACCTCGTGCTCAGCAGCCCAACACCATAGCCACTGAGCAACCACGGCGGGTTTCCAACCTTGTAGCGTCCCTTTGTTGGGCTCGGTGGTGGGTGGCCACCATCGCCGCCGAATTTTCCAGTGTTTACATGGGAAACGCTTTTCCCCCCCTACAAGATCGCCATCCAAAACGAGGGCGCACCGAAGCAACATTTCAGTTCCTATTAAAACCAAACTATGACACCTTCCCAAAGTTCCATGTCCTTCACAGTGAAGGCAACACAACTATTAGAAAACTATCACCTTTCATAGTATCCAAATGCCTATCAAACGCGATCGGATCAGGCTACAAAGCATCAAAGATGGCAAGTGGAGACCTCCTCCTCGAACTGACAAAGAAAGAACAAGTCGAAAAAATCAGTGAACTCAAAAGCATCGGTGACACTAATGTCACAATTTCCCCACATCGCTCGCTCAACACCAGCAGAGGAGTAATATCAGAAGAAGATTTCATGAACCTCAGTGACGAAGAGCTCCTTGAGGGATTCCAGGAGCAACATGTAATCAAGGTACAAAAGATAACACTTCGACGAAACGACCAACAGATCCCCACAAAACACGTAATACTTACATTTGGCTCCAGTACTGTGCCAAGTTCACTCGACGCAGGCTACCTGAAAATCAACGTCCGACCATACATACCGAACCCGAGGCGGTGCTTCAAGTGCCAGAGGTTCGGACATGCATCACAATCATGCAGAGGAAAGGAGACATGTGCAAAGTGTAGTGCCAACGACCATCCATCTGACAACTGCAATGCTCCCGCACAATGTGTCAATTGCAAGGGTGATCATCCAGCTTACTCGCGGAGCTGCCCTTGCTGGAAAAGAGAAAAAGAAATAATTGCAATAACTGTAAAGGAAAAGATTTCATTCCATGAAGCGAGGAAAAGGTTAGCGCATTTACCTCAAGTAAGCTATGCCAGTGTGATGCGGCAGGGGGCAGCGCCACACCGGTCTCGGGAATCTACAGGGTCCACGTCCGGTACTCCTGTAGAAACCCCAATCGCCCCCTTTGTGGCTGCAGCCAGTGCTGCTCCACCAGCAACGAATATGCGCCTGCAGACAACAGTGCCGCAGGGCCCGAAGTTGAAGCGTACCCCACGGCCCGAGACGCGTGTCTCGGCGCCTGGTTCTCGATTGTCCAGTGCCTCGGAAAATGCGATGGACGTCGATCCAAAAACCCCGGCGTCATTGACGCCAAAAGACCCGCGCTCCTTGGAGCGCACGCAGAAGGAGAAACATATTTTAACTTCTGTGAGAAAGGGAAAAGTAACCTGAGTGGTTACTGCCCTTCATAAGAGTAACCAGGTTTTAAATAGATGTCACCTACAATTTGTAAGCTCACCCACATAAGTATTTTTTTCCCAATTCCAATAAGATGGCTTTTATCATTCATTGGAACTGCAGAGGCCTAATTCACAATCTAGGTGACATCAAAGACATCATAAATAAATGATCACCAGTAGCATTCTGCCTTCAAGAAACGAACCTGGGACCCAAACATACACATTTTCTTAAAGGTTTTACTGTCATAAGAAAGGGCCGCGAGCACTCCAGCCATCTATCAGGAGGTATCGCTATTATCGTCCAAGGCGGCATCCCCACACGGAACGTTTCACTACAAACTGCGTTTGAGGCAGTAGCCGTCACTGTTTTAACTTTTAAGACTGTCACCATATATTCGTTGTACATCCCTCCCCATACCCATTTCACAACTCGAGACATGGAAAATTTAATTAGTCAGCTGCCGGAGCCTTTTGTTTTAGTTGGAGATTTTAATGCTCATTGCACTCTTTGGGGCAGCGATAAGAATAACCCAAGAGGACAACTTATCGAAGATTTCATTTTGACAAACAGCATCTGTCTTTTAAATTCAGGTGCGCCAACTCATTTTTCACCAAGTTCACGCAATTTTAGCTGCCTCGATCTAGCCTTTTTCTCTCCGGACATTTTTACAGATTTTAAATGGGATGTACTCGAGACTTCATATGGCAGTGATAATCTACCTGCCATAGTCAAACTCACCTCAACGCTACCCATTATATCCTACAAACCACGCCAATGGAAGTTACAAATGGCAGACTGGGCTGTTTTTACGGAAAGTGCCAGGCTGGAGGAGCTCACTTTAACAAACTTAAGCTTTGACGAAATTAATGCAAAATTTACTAACTGTTTTATTTCTGCAGCTGAAAAGGCCATTCCACAATCTTCTGTTGTTCGCAAAAAGCTAAATCCTTGGTGGACACACGAGTGTACCATAGCAAAAAAGCTGCAAAATAAGGCCTGGGGAGTTTTACGCAGGTACCCAATACATAAAAACTTTTTAAATTTTAAACAAGCCAAAGCGAAAGCTCGATACATTCGGAGACAGGCAGAAAAATCTTCATGGCAAAAATATGTATCAACAATTAATAGCACCGTCACATCCAAAAGGATGTGGGAACAGGTCAGGAAGTTTAAGGGGGACTACACACCATACACGATACCCATACTCACACCTTCAGGCACTCAGACAACACTACAAGAACAAGCGAATATACTTGGGGAACATTTCTATAACGTCTCTAGCTCGGCTAATTATACAAGCAGGTTCTTAACTTACAAACTATCTGCAGAAAAAGAAAAACTACCAACTACTTGTACGTCAAGGGACGAATACAACGCTCCATTTACGTTACAAGAGCTTAACAGGGTTCTCTGTGCTGGCAAAAAAACAGCAGTAGGTCCTGATCGGATCCATTATTCTATGCTCGCACACCTGTCCCAAGCATCCGTAGATGCTCTCCTTAAATTTTTTAACAAGGTATTTGAATCCGGAAGCATGCCAAAATGTTGGAAAAATGCAATAGTTGTGCCTTTTTTAAAAACAGGAAAATCCCCCACATCCCCAAGCAGCTTTCGACCCATTGCCCTGACAAGTTGTTTGTCAAAATCGTACGAGAGTGTCGTAAATGTAAGGTTAACCTTCACGCTTGATAAACAGAACTCCATTGATTTTCACCAGTGTGGCTATAAGAAAGGGTGTTCAACGACAGACCACCTCGTCCGACTTGAACACGAAATACGTGAAGCATTTTTACACAAACAGCACTGCCTGGCAGTGTTCTTCGACCTTGAGAAAGCGTACGACACCACGTGGAGATTTGGAATCTTACGTGACCTCGCCGCGTTAGGAATGCGTGGCAAAATGCTAAACTGTCTGGCTGATTTTATGTCCAACAGAACATTCTAAATCCGTCTAGGCACTGTGCTCTCGCGCACATTTATCCAGGAGAGCGGCGTGCCACAAGGTTGCGTACTTAGCACACCACTCTTTGTAATAAAAATGAACTCTGTCAACAAAGTAATTCCCACCTCTGTTATGCACTCCATATATGTCGATGATCTGCAAATAGCGTGCCGCGGCTCTAACTTACGAACATGTGAAAGGCAACTCCAGATAACAATAAATAAACTAATGGAGTGGGCTGAGGAAAATGGCTTCCGCTTCTCTACTCAGAAAACTGTTACAGTGCTATTTTCACAAAAACGAGGGTTGTACTTAGACCCGGATTTAAGATTGAATGATGTTGCGCTGCCGGTAAAACAAGAATATAAATTCTTGGGAGTAACCTTTGACAAAAAACTAAACTTTCTTGCCCACATTAAAGCTTTAAAAATTAAGGCAAATAAAGCATTGAATATCCTCAAAGTGTTATCTCATAAGCACTGGGGTTCCGACCGAACGTGTCTTTTACGTATTTACCGGTCTCTTGTTCGTAGCCTTTTAGACTACGGCTCCATTGTTTACGGCGCAGCCAGACAATCCTACATCCAAAGACTTGATCCAGTACATAACCTTGGACTGCGACTGGCAAGTGGTGCCTACAGAACTTCACCCCTTGAAAGTTGATACATCGAATGTAATGAACCCTCCTTACAGCAGCGCAGAGCATTACTCACTTTTTCCTACGTACTCAGAATTCAGTCATCACCGCAACACTTATGCTACAACATCCTCACACAATGCAACTCACGCTTACACCACACAAATGCACCGAACATGATTAGGCCACTTGTCCTGTGGTATGAGCAATACAGTCGGGATTATGACATTCCCCATGAAGTCCTCCAGGTTGCCAAGAAACCACAACGGCTGGCCCCGTGGTACGATTTCACACAGTTATGTGATTGGACGTTAACACATCTAAAGAAAAGAGACATCCCACCCAAACACATTATACAAGAATTCCATGCACTTCAGGACAAATATCAAAATAACATGCAATATTACACTGATGGCTCTAAAACGAAAGATTACTTAGGTGTGGGGGCCGTAACGGAAAATTGGAAAACAAGTATTCGATTGCCACAACATGCCTCTGTTTTCACGGCCGAAGTTTATGCTATATGGGTTGTTAAAAAGATTATCACTGATAAACACAAAAATGCACTCATATACACTGACTCTTTAAGCACACTGAAGGCTCTACAGCTGAAATCTGAGTGTGAACCCTTGATAGGAGACATTTTAAACATGTTGGTGCTTAACGAATACGGGAGGTCAATTCGTTTCTGTTGGGTCCCAAGCCATGTTGGGATACCAGGTAACGAAGCAGCTGATAGATGTGCATTGATGGCAGCGCACAAAGGTATCACAAACACGAAACTCCCATTTAATGATAGCATCCGTGCAATTAGAAACGCCTTCACGGTAAAATGGCAACGCGAATGGGACCGTTGTGCCGACAACAAGCTACATCTCACGAAACCCATAGTTGGCGAGTGGAAGTCATGCTATCATCAGGAGCGGTTCATCGAAGTAGTTTTATGCCGACTACGCATTGAGCACACACACCTCACGCACAATTACTTACGAAAGAAGACACACCGACATGCGAGAAATGTCAACAGCCACTAACAGTTATGCACATATTACTCACATGTACGCAGACTGAAACACACAGACGAACACTTTTGCACAAATTATATCAACTACACATACCTTTACACCCTGCTCTAATTTTAGGTGATGATCCGCTAGTCCCATTATGTGACGTCCGTAAATTTCTACACGACACTGGATTTTTACATAAAATATAGATTAACAAAGCCTTTTCCTTCATAAACTTGATTTTAAAACACCTCGTGTTTGGCGCAGCATAGCCTCAGCCGCTTTTGCACCATTAAACCCCATTTAACTAACTAACTATAAAAAGCAGTTCTGCAAAATGTATGAGGGCGAGTCAAGTGAAAGTGAGCCAATGCGAATATCTGACAAGGGGGGTACTTTATTTAAAAGTAGTCTCCATGAGCATTTAGAAGTTTGTCCCATTGACTAACGAGTCGCGTGATTCCCGTCTCGTAAATCTCCTTGGGTTGCTGCTTCAAAAAGTCTGTAGCTGACTCTTTCGCGTCATCGTCCTACACGAATCTGTTTACATTGAGCTGTTTTTTCGGTTGCCCCAAAATGTGGAAGTCGCAAGGCGACAGGTCTGAGCTGCATGGTGGATGTTACAGCGTTTCCCATTTGAACTTTACCAGTTTCGTATTAACCACATCGGCGAGGTGGGGATGGGCATTGTCGTGCAGCGAGATGACCCCATTCCTCAATTTTCCACGTCGTTTGTTCTTGATTGCGACACGCAGCCATTCCGGCGTTTCACAGTATCGGAAACAATTGATAGTCTCTCAAGATTTAGCAAATTTTATGTAATGTCCCCTGATGACCGAAAGAAAAAAAGTCACCACCTTTCCGGCGCTCGCCGAGGCCGGGACCCCGACGAGCCGAAGTAACCATCGGCCGGCGGCGGACAAAGGGGACCATCGCCGGCAGAAAGGAACACGTACGCACCTTCAGACGCCCCGATGTGGTCTCCCCGGGCCCCGTCTTGCGCGCGCTTACCCCGGAGATCACGCAAGCAGGGCCCGAATCCCGCCAAAATGTCGGCCAATGGGGGAAGCCTGTTGACCTTCCCGTGGGCGGGATGACAGCAGAGTGACAGTGTTTTATGACCCGCTGCTACCCCGTCCAGGCAAGGAGGAGAGGGACACGGAGCCCCCGGCAACACAACGCAATGGCTCCACAGAACCACCGCGAGAGCCAGAAACCCCACATCCCTCCCTCCTTAAATGCTCCCTACCATTGCAAGGCTGGTGGCTCCGATGTCAGCCAAAGAACAAAAGAAAACAAAGAACAAAGAAATAGTCATTACGTGGCCAATACCGGAGCTATCCATTGGCAGTTTGAACCTAAATTCACCAGCCCCAAAACATAAATAAATATACATCAAAGGAAGAAAAGCAAGCTATTAGAATAAATTAAATAGGGACGTCTGAGGTACACAACAGCAACACAAAAGAAAGTCCACACGAACCCACGCTTTAACGTGAACATGCACAATAAAAGCACCCACTGAAGAAAAGGTAAGCGTAACAATAAAAGACAAACTCTTGGAGACATAATGATATTCAGACACAAACGCGAACAAGAGAAATCAACAAAACTTTGGCCTATGACAACAATCAAAACAAAAGAAAATAACATAACGGGTTCAAATGACGTACAAAGAATGTCCACACGATAAATCGCTGGGGAGTCCAAACACCAAGCCCACATGCCACGCGTGCGACTCCAAGCCACTTTGACAGCGTCCGGCAACGGCCTCTCGTGCCGGTGCTTCTGGCGGTGTCCGCTCCATGGTACTGTCATGATCCGCGCCAATCGTCGTGACCGCACATCCCGATCCACATCCCCGCCGTTGCCAGGCTTCGATCCGGGTCAACATAACCCGTTGACGTAACACGGCAGCGAAAACACACGCAAAATATTCTCGAAAGGCAAAACACATAGATACAAATAAATGACTAACACAAAAGCAACACGAACCATACCTAAGGAAACACATACACAAAAGCAAAACGAAGATGGCTAGGTAAGACACTGAGAAACAAGAAGCCTAACGCAGAAACACTGAACAAAGGGAAAACAAGGACAGAGAAAGGCGGGTAGCAGCCTGCCTGATTGCAGCGAAGTGGATAGCTGGGAGCTTTTTGAAGAGAAGTGGGTGGCTGATCCAAAATTGTGGATCCGCATAGGCATGCCTCACCTCAATATAAATGATTACTCCGTCTGAGTTCAGCCGGACACAGTAAACGTGGTCTTCACTAGCACGATGACATGCGACTTCGACGCTAGCGGAAATTCCTTCCACGGACGCACACTGTTCATCCGCGACACCAATCAAAATTGACTTCGAATACGCGATGTCGATGTGATGAACAGACGTGGAAGGTTCAGCGATAGACGGAGAGCCGCTCCACGCCGGGCCAAGTCACAGCGCGAATCGATTTTAACGAGAACTTTGGCGCTCTGATGACCGTGCGATACTTGCCGGAGTGGCGCTAAATCGCGTTTCTCCGGCGCCTGGGGTTACCACCTTAAACGCAGCTTCCACATTGCAGTGTTAGCGGGTGGCACGCGATCTTCCTCGGCCGAGCTCGTTGTGACCCCGCAGAGCGAACCTACCCGGGGCAACAGCGACACACGCTGTATCCGGCCCCGTGCGCCCGTTGCAATACAGGCAACGCTACGGCGCCCGCGCCCGTGCACTACCAGCCACGTTCCGGCGCTCCGCCTCCCTGAGGCCGTCGAAGAACTATGTACAAATATTTACAAACGGGTCACTCTGCGGTCCCTCCGGCGCTCTTCGGGCCGTTTTAAAAAAATACAAAGAGACGATTTCGACACCCTGTAGTGGGGGTGGCGGGTTTCGTTCCCCGGGCTGGCTTTCCACCCGGGCTGTCCTCCCCGTCATCGCCGCGGGGTTGCGGGGGAGCGTCCCCTTCTGCGCGCGCGACGGTGGGATGTCCGGGGCGCTCGCCTATTCGCGGAGCGGGCCTGTTTTGTGGACTTTGTTTCCGCTCGGCTATTACGCTGCCAGTTTTGCCCCTCAATTGATGGTGCAGAAGGCACCACCACTAACCAGTCTGCCTAAATGGAGAATTTCAGTGGCAGAGGGCATATTAATAGTGCGTCAGCTACCACGGCTTGAATTTTGCGAGGAAAGGCGCGCAGCAACTTAAAACTGCCGGGCAGGCCACTGAGCCGCGCCAACACTAGCAAAAGCGCGTATATTTGCATTATTAGCCGGCGTTAGAGGCACTGTTCCCAAGCAGTCCACGCAATTAGCAGCTGCCAGAATGGCAATGATGCTAGAGACCCACGAAAATCCGCCAGACTCACTGAATCGTTGAGCAGATGGAAGGACGGAAAAGTCAGCCCTCCCGGTACGAATTTGCGAGGCCCCCGACCCCGCTTGGTCTCCACAATCGATGACGACTGCAGCATCTCGGCGGCCACTTGACTCCTTTCCTCGGCCGCGCTTCGAAGCGCGGAACTTCGAAGCGCGTGTCCGATACGCTTACCACGCTACTTTTACTGAGGCAAGGTATGACGGAAGGAGTGAGAGGAAGATAGACGAATTCGGCACACGGATGAGAGACATGGCTCGGTTGACAAAGCGCGTTCGCGACGCAGCCTCTGCAACGCAGCAGCCCGAACACTCGGCGGCCAGAGGCTGATTAGGCCCCTGGCCCCACATTGGGCGCCAATCTGTGGTCTTCACCCGCGATGCTCACGGCGTGCACGGCGCGCACGCTCCGATTCCGTGCGCGCCGGACGACCACCGCGGGTTCGAGCAGTCCGAGCCGCCATGCGTGCAGGGCACCGCGCGCCCGCGCCTGCTCCGGCCCGCTCCGTGTGCCGACGCACAGCTGCGCACGTACGTGCCCCACCGGCCCCACAGCTTAGGGGGAGGCGCGACCGCGCGCGCAGCCAGGGAGACCCTAGGCAGAGCTCTCGAGAAGCCAGAAAGTACATTTATTACACTGAGAGTCAATACAAACACACGTTTTAACGTCACGTCCGAATATGAATCTAATTACACAAAACATGGCCGAATGGTCGCAGGTGGCCGCTAATGGCGAACTGCGACAGAGAGAGAGAACAAAGAAACGAGAAACAAAGAACCCCAGCAGTAAGAAGTTGCCTATCCTTCGGTTAGCGCCTGCCTTCGTGCGCCCCACAGCAGAGAAAAGGGAAATAGAGAGAAACGACAGACGAACAGACGGGGGCACGATCGGCAGACGCTGCCTCAGGACATCGAGACGACGGAAGAGTGCGTGCGCGCCCGCCGAGGCCGGGACCCCGACGAGCCGAAGTAACCATCGGCCGGCGGCGAACAAAGGGGGCTGCCGCCGGCAGAGAGGAACATGTACGCACCTTCAGACGCCCCGATGTGGTCTCCCCGGGCCCCATCTTGCATGCGCTTACCCTGGAGAGCATGCAAGCAGGGCCCGAATCCCGCCAAAATGTCGGCCAATGGGGGAAGCCTGTTGACCTTCCCGTGGGCGGGATGACAGCAGAGTGACAGTGTTTTATGACCCGCTGCCACCCCGTCCAGGCAAGGAGGAGAGGGACACGGAGCCCCCGGCAACACAACGCAATGGCTCCACAGAACCACCGCGAGAGCCAGAAATCCCACAAATGCGATATACAAATGCGAAGATACAGCTTGATAAAGGGCAAAAAAGTGCCAGTACAAACAAAGTTCAATGCACGTATACACAAAACCTCGCAACAGGGTATTTAAATATACATATAAGTCTCCAATAAATCTACGTATCTAAGAGAAAGTCACTGTATATATATCATCAAACAAGGCAAATAAACATGTTGCTCAACCACAGATTCACAGAATCCTTGATCCCGCTCCCATTCCATCCACTCCCCCCAATGTACTGCGCGCGACGCGCTTGCTCCCCGGTTTTCTCCTTTGTGCACACAAGACTGAGTCACCATCGTCGGCTCACCGATTCAACCCCCCTCCCCACTCCCTTACGCTTTCACTCGTACATACAGCACGCGGCGCTCGGTCACGATGTTATCGCCCTTGGACTTTATATGAAACATGAGGAGGACGGCAGGAATGCGCCTGGCGTGTCTAAATAATTGGGATCGGAATAATACAAGAGTATCCGACAACTGAAGTGTCCCGTGGCCCATTACCTTCCACAAAAGAAGTAACAAAATTGAACTTTAACCATGCGACAACCCGCTTCACCGAAACAATGTATTTTTTTCCTCTTGTGGGGCGGGGGCACCGAAATGAAGAAACGCAAAGGAAAGTATGTTGGCTGCAATCGAATGCCTACCTTAGGCACCTAATGTGGCTGCCGAAGGAATATCGAAGAAAATGTGCGACGCTTGGTCTACCGAAAACAATACGCATACTGCTCGGTATCCTACACCGGCGTGACAAGACTTAACGGAGAGGCTGCGCTCAAGCAAACGCGGTGCAATCCGTCGAGTCCCCGCAGTGATGGTGGCGACCGACCATTGTTTCTTTTTCTCGTCTGCTATCCACTAAGCGTCTAAAACTCTGCCAGGTGAAAATCCACGTGGCCATAACAAACCGAACGCACACCGAAGTGTGCCGCGCGGTGGTCGGGGCAACACGAGAAAAACGTACGTGCTCTGGCTGGCTCT
The DNA here is from genome assembly GCF_038994185.2 of Dermacentor albipictus. Classification (NCBI taxonomy): domain Eukaryota; kingdom Metazoa; phylum Arthropoda; class Arachnida; order Ixodida; family Ixodidae; genus Dermacentor; species Dermacentor albipictus. Next base: position 493,856 of record NC_091826.1, on the reverse strand, counting down.
GGCAGCTCGTGAGTAGGGTAACGAGAACAAAAAAAATTGAAGAGGCCCATGTGTCCGCGCGAATAAAAGTCAAAGCAGAAAAAATAAATAAGAACCTAGTTACCTTGGCTGGCTTTAGTGCCTTGACATGGTTCCTTTGGCGTAAGTGAAAAAAAAATGTAGGTATTTTTTTATGTGACATGACGGCGCAAATGATCCACCACAACGCTTCGTCTCATCGGACCTCGCTGCGTGCTTTGTCAACTTGTCTGATAGTGTGTTGATTTCGCTTGTCTCGTTGTACGTTCCGATGTAAGACTTTAGAAAAGTCAGTGCCCCTTTGTCGTCAATTGTTTATAACAGCATTAAATCCACAAAGTTCCGCAATTGAAAATCTAAAGCACAACTTTGGAAATGTCAATGCACCTTTCACTTCAAAAGTTTATGAAATTTATACCCATAAAGATTTGGAATTGACATACATGCGCTCCGTAGATTCCGCAGCCTCGGCGAGGTGCCATCAAAACGCCCTTGAAACTTTGTGCTCAGGTGGGGCTGATTGTGTTACGCGACTCCCGGTACATTGGCATGGCCGCAAAATCCCGCCCGACTTCGCAATGTTCGCAGTGAAATGTCTTTTCGAGCGTGAAAAAGACATTCTATACAAAATCTAGAATGATTTCCGGCGCAGGGCGTTGCATTGGTCAGCGGTGTATGGACAGCACTAAAAAATTTCAGGGGGGGGGGGGCTGAAGCCCCATAAGCACCCCCCCCCCCTGTCTACGCCTCTGGTGAGCACTCGCTGCCATCTTTGTAGGGACATGACGATTGTAACATGGACACGTGATCTTCCTTAGGACATTCACCTTGCTTAGTCAACTGCTGCCAGTTCTTATTACATCTGGGGTTATTTTCAAGAGACTGCTTCGCCTTGTGAGATGATGCGATATATGAGGTAGTGAACATTTCAACTTGTTGGCACTTAATTCGGGCCATCACTCTTCTTGCGTCTCATGTAAACAGTAGTAAACAGCATGCAGCACATTCAAGATAATCGACAAGGACCTAAGCCCACACGAATATGTGTCTTATGACTCAGCATGTGCGATCTTTGTTAGAATAAATATCAAAACATCATTGTATGAAACCTCCTGATTTACAGCTAGCTAATGTTCGGAAGTGATGGGGTGGCCACACTGAAAATATAGCCCTATATGTGAATTTGTTTCTGGGAACAATCAAACATGCATTTTCTTAGCTTCTTGACATGGCAAGACTGTACCTATAGCATTTTAACCCTTTGAGGGTCTATTGTTTCCGACATATACGACCGCCCAAAGTCGATTTTTTTGTATTGCAGATTTCGATTCTTCCTAGGGACTTATTTCGAAAAAGATTTACTGTAATTTTTCTAGAGTGACTGTAAAGTGAGAAAAAAAGATTTTGCGTTGGTATATATGCACTCTTCATTCATGAATAACAACAATAAAAGATGAAATAAACTTATCAGAATTAAAAATTTGATGCATTTTTATGCACATAGTTCAAGGCTTTAAAAATCCGCACACGAGAATATTTCACAAGCCTCAAATGTTCCTGCTCTTATACTAATACGTACGTCCATAGCGTAATCGAACTGCGTAGGTGCGCGCACTCAAGAAAACTGTTTGGTGTTGTGCCCATCAAAAAAAGCAACACATGTGACAAACTTCCACTAATCTTCATCTTATCGCCAACCAGCTAGGGCAATTAGTTTTCGCGAGTCTTAAGAAAAGAAAACAAACGGAAATGCATGCACGGCGGCATCCTTCCTATGCGCATCCCTGTGAGCACTAAACGAGCGAGAAACAAGCGGTCGCCCTTTGAGCGATTAGGAATGAGATAGCCATCAGTTTTGCAAGCGCAAAAAGCTGAAACCGCCCGTCAAACAAAATCCAAACAGCCGCCCGCCCGCATGCACGCCAATGCGCGAGTGGTAGTATATAGAAGCGCAGGAGCAAACCAGCGCTAAAACAAACCATGCAATGAAAACCGAGAAAGGGAGGCACGCGAAAAAAATTCGCTGTATCCCCACATTGTGGCAGCACATGACAGAAAAGAAAAAGTTAGGAAATTGGCACGCTTTTTAAACATACAGACGGCACCATAAATATACGGCATCAACCATTTTTGGACTTGTTTGCGCCGCCGTATATTTACGTCATTGACCGTCAAAGGGTTAAGCCGCAAACTTCTAAGCAGAAAGTGCAAGTCCAGGTCACCGAGCTCCTGCTAAATTCTAGTGGATATGTAGAAGCAGCTGTGGCAGGCTGAGCAATGTGTTTTTCTTGTGCATTGGCTCTGACCGTGGCTCTGCATTGGCTATGACCAATGCTAACCGTAAACTTTTTTTTTTCTTAGGCGAGCGCTAAAACTCTCCACCCCCAGAGTCCGGCTCCTAGCTTACAAATCGGTTGTCCTTCCAATGTTAGATAATGCGGCGATAATTTGGGATCCATTTACTAAAACGAACATTAATAAAATTGAAAAATTACAAAAGAAAGCAGTTCGTTCTGTTTACAATAACTATGGACGCACATCAGTAACTGATCTGTTAAATAGGGCTGGTTTGATACCTGTTTCCGAAAGAAATTGCATTTCCAGACTTAAGTTCTTATATCAATTAATCAAAGTTCATTTTAAGATTAATATTGACGGACTAAAATCCTTCTCTTCAGGTTACACTACAGGACGACGTCATAATCTCACAATCACCCCTTTTCATCAGCGTAATAACTACTTTAAATATTCATTTTTTCCAAGAACAGTAACGGAATGAAATCGACTTACTAACGATCAAGTAATACAGCAATCTCTGACGTCATTCATTAGAAGCCTCAGTGTCCATTAACATCTATTTTCTGTTGTATTCATTCCCTGCTGTCCATATAGTTGCCAATTTCTTATTGTTATCAACTTTATGCCCCTTGCATTTTTTATTACTGTATTAATCAATATTTTATATGTTTCTGAGTAATGACGATATGCCATAAACCTCACAGTGCTGCTTTGTCTACTCCTATGTTACACTGTCATCATTGAACTTTGTTATTTCAAATGCTGATCCTTTTTGTTTGTTCGCTAATCATTTGCGGCCTTTTTTGCTGGCTTCTTTTGTAAATATTTGACCAGTGCTAGTATCTGTATGCCCACCCTGCGAAAATCCCTTCCTGGGATTGCAGTATCACTAAATAAATGAATAAAAGAAAGTCGTATCGCATTAAAGAAATGAAGAAACAAGGGTGCGACATGTTAAAGGAGTACTGACGGAAAATTTTGAGGTTATCTGTTTTGCCCTTAAAGGGACACTAAAGCGAAACAATAAATCAGTTAAGACTAATGAAGCATTGTTTGAAAACCCTGTGGGCAGTCATTTAAAAAAAATTGTTTATTATTGGATGAGAAAATGAAGGTCCAAGTATCAGTATTTGTATTTCGCGCTGAAACCCCAGCACCGGTACGTCAGCATGACGTCAGGGATTCCAAAGTATGTTTTCGCATTTGGGCCACGTTGGCTGAATAAAGGTTCCCGAAACTTGCCATGTTTAATATTTGGTTCCTTTAGAACACAATGTAGTCAATCTGTACCGCTATATATAATTAGTAGACCCTAGAAGATGCCATCAAAATCCAAGATGTCATAGCTCCCAGGTGTGGGAACTTGAGTAGGTGTTGCCCCCCGTATTTCGTTCTTGCACTTTTTCTGGCTCACCAAACGTCTTATTGTTGTAAGAGTGGTGTTTTTGGTGTTGTAGAACGATAATTTACTGATAGAGAAGAAATCATTTTTCACTTTGGTGTCCCTTTAAGTAGCTAACAGCTCAGTAACCATGATAAAGAAACTCATTTGCTCCAGCGTGCGATGATTGTTTAGTTGTATGCTCTCAAGTCATGGTTTCAACTTTGAAGAGCACTTCATGCCCAGAGATGTATGTGACATGCTTTGTTAACAACAAGGCATGTGAGCATGCACACCTGTGACACACGCTGGCGCATCCTCTGCCGTGCCGTCTATATTTCTTTCGTGTGCTAGTTTGTTGTGCGTGTGCTCCAATTAACTGCATTATATTTGCTTGCTTCAACAAAGACTCTTCCTCACCAGATCAGGAATTGGCCTCCATGGTGCAGTATCCGGCCAATACCTCTCATGACCCCAACAATTAAGTCAGTCCCCAGCAACTGCGGAGCACTTGACGAAGGTGGCAGTCAGACCTGTGATGCCACAAAGGGTACTAAGGATCTGGATCTGGACAGGCCACCACTGGAAACTGAACCTAGCAATTTTCAGCACAAGCCATCACGAGTGAAGCTAGCTTAGCAAGACGCTGAGGAATTATCAGGCATACAGGGGATATCATTGGCCTTAGTGAGATCTCTCTCTCTCTCTCCTCTCTCTCTCTCTCTCTAGAACTGGTGAGGCATATACAGTGCTGACTAACAATCATGACCGCAACTATATAGGTCTCGCAGATAAAAAGCAATACGGGGTAGAATTCCTAATCTATAAGGACATAGCGGGCAACATTGACGAATTCTACAGCATTAATGAGAGGATAGCAGTAGTCGTAATCAAACATAATATGAAGCACAGATTAAAGGTAGTACAAGCCTATGCGCCAACATCCAGTCACGATGATGAAGTAGATAAGTTTTCTGAAGATGTTGAATTAGTGTTGAGAAAAGTGCAAACTCAGTATACTGTAGTCATGGGTGACTTCTTTGCAATAGTGGGGAAAAAGCAGGGTGAGGAAGAAGCATTTGGCAACTATGACGTCGACTCTAGGTACACTAGACGAGAGATGTTGGTAGAATTTGCAGAAAAGAATAAGCTGAGAATAATGAACACCTTTTTCAAGAACTGTAGCAACAGAAAGTCGTCCTGGAAAAGCCCTAATGGAGAAACATGAAATGAAATAGATTTCATACTCTCCGCCAATCTCAGCATAGTGCAGGATGTAGAAGTGTTAGGTAGGGTATAGTGCAGTGATAATAAGTTAGTGAGGTCTACGATTTCCCTCAATATTGTTATGTTGCAGTAGTCTCATATAAAAATATATTTACAATATTTACACGGAAGACAATGATGCATAACCAAGATGGCTGTCGAGACTGATTACACCTCTACACATCACAGCGTGTTCTTCTGACTGGCGCCACTCTTGGGTGCGCCGTAACAATGTGAAGAGAGAAAGAGTAAAGTTAGTTAAGGAGAAACAGGATAACCTAGATGCAGTAAGACTAAAAGCTGACCAATTCAGGCTGGTGCTTGCAGACAAATATGCAGCTTTAGAACAGAAAGATGAATGAAGATGACATAAAGATAATGAATGAAACCGTAACTAGGCTTGTTTCAGAAGCAGCAAATAAAGTGGGAGGTAAGCCACCAAGGCATCCAGTAGGTAAGCTCTCCCAAATAACAAAGGACCTAATAAAGAAAGAAAGCATGAAAGTGTCCAAGTGAATAGACCATATAGAATTCACGGAACTGTCAAAATTGATCAACAAGGAGAAAATAAGGAATATTTGAAATTACAATGTGAGTAAGACTGAGGAACAGTATAAAATGGACGCAGCATGAAATCAGTGAGAAGAAAACTTGGCATAGGACAAGCCAAGATGTATGCACTGAAAGATAAGCAGAGTACCATCATCAGCACCTTAGAACATATAGTAAAAGCAGCAGACAAATTCTATACTGACCTGTACAGTGCCCAGAGCAGACAAGCTACCTTCATTCGAAATAGTAATGAACAGGATACAGAGGCCCCTTCTAAAACTAATGAAGTTAGAAGGGCCTTGCAAGACATGACCTGGGACCCTTTATACGCAATGCCTTACGACTTTAAGTATACCAGAGAGTTCGGAGAATGCCAACAGTGTACTAATCCACAAGGAGGGAGACATTAAAGGATTCAAAATCTATAGGCCCATTAGCTTGCTTTCAGTATTGTATAAAATATTCACCAAGATTAAAAGCAACACTTTACTTCAATCAACCAAGAGAACAGACTGGCTTCAGGAAGGGATATTCTACAATCGATCACATACATGTTATCAATCAGGTAATCGAGAAATCTGCAGAGTACAGTCAACCTCTCTATATGGCTTTCATAGGTTATGAAGAGGCATTTGAATCTCTAAAGATACCAGCAGTCATAGAAGCATTACATAATCAAGGAGTACAGTAGGCATACGTGAATATCTTGGTAAATATCTACAAAGATTTCACAGCTACCTTGGTTTTCCACAAGAAAAGTAGAAAGTTACCTATCAAGAAAGGAGTCAGGCAGAGAGAAACAATCTCTCCAATGCTATTTGCTGCATGCTTAGAAGAAGTATTCAAGCTATTAAACTAGGAAGATTAATCTGCAGAAGACAAAGATAATGTTCAACATCCTGGCAAGGAAACAAGAGTTCTGGATTGCCAGTCAGCTTCTTGAGTCTGTAAAGGAGGACTTTTATCTAGGTCATTTACTCACTGGGGACCCTAATCATGAGATGGAAATTTGCAAAAGAACAAACATGGTTGGGAGTGCATACGGCAGGCATTGCCAGATCCTGACTGAGAGCTTACTACTATCATTGAAAAGAAAGGTATACAATCACTGCTTTCTACTGGTGCTAACATATGGGGCAGAAACTTGGAGGTTGATAAAGAATTTGGAGAAGAAGTTAAGGACCACACAAAGAGCGATAGAACGAGAAATGTTTGGTGTAACGTTAAGAGACAAGAAGAGAGTGGTGTGAATCGGAGAGGAAACGGGAATAGGCAGTATTCTAATTGACATTAAAAGAAAAAAATGAGGCTGGGCGGGCCATGTAATGCGTAAAATGGATAGCCACTGGACCATTAGTGCTACAGAATGGGTGCCAAGGGAAGGGAAGCACAGTCGAGGATGCCAGGAAGCTAGGTGGGATGATGAAATTAGGGAATTCGTAGGCTCAAGTTCGAACCGGTTGGTGCAGGACAGGGGTAATTGAAGATCGCAGGCAGAAGCCTTCGTCCTGCAGTAGACTTAAAAATAAAGAGAAAAAAAGGAGGGGCTGATAATGATGATGATTTGCTTGCTTGGTCATCAAACCATACATATCCTCTGCAGAGGGTTGGCAAAGAAGCCATGGAAGAGGAAGTAGTGTTGAAAGAACTTGTGATTTACTGCGCAATTTTGTCGGTGTCTGCATATTGTTTTCAGGGTGTCTACCGACCAGTAATACCGGGAATTATCGGGGATTTTGAATAATCTGGAAAAACTCATGCTTCTATTTGGTGCTTCTATCAGGGAAAATTAGCTGTAATTTTGTTGAAAGGTAACAAAAGTCACTAATGCTGATTTGCATAACAAACAGAGAGGGATTGTAACGAATCGTCTTTTGACGCCATGTCGTCGGTTGGAGGAGTTACCAGTGTACAGTCAATGGGCTCCCTTCAGTGGTCAGGCAGCGCAGCGATCGACTCAGCCGTCAGTGCCACTGTATCAGTTGCGTGAAACAATGAGGTGGTCACTGCTACGGAGGCATGCTTTTGCGGCGATTGTTTGAAACCTGTCGGTCGATCTAAATAGCGGTTTTAAGGCAATCAAAAACATCAAGGCCTATTTTGGACCACCGACACTTTAGAAAGGACGTCAAATTTACAACTATAACCGTGTATATTATGTCGAAGTAGTGAACAGCACGAACATCACAGACAGGTGCCTAAATTAAATTATGGTCTTTTAGGTGACAAAACCACAATTTGATTAGGAACACGCCGTGGTAAGGCACTCCGGCATAATTTGGACCAGCTGGGGTTCTTTAACGTTGACCTAAATCAAATTACACGTGTGTTTTGGTATTTTGGCCCCATCGAAATTTGGCCACCATGGCCGGGATTTGATCCCACTACCTCGTGCTTAGCAGGGCAACACCATAGCCACTAAGCAACCACCGTAGGTCGCGAAGTATTTCTCACAACAAAGCAAGCATGCTTACGACGTCGAACAGAAAGTGAGTTTACAAATCATTATTTTATGCCACTTAAGTGAGCAAATAGGGCCGTGAATGCCTCAAGCATATTCTGGTATTGTCGTTTGGGCTCAACCTTGAGGGGGCATTACCGCTGAAGCATGATAGAGAGCAATCAGTTGAGACTAAACAACGGGAAGACTGAACAAATATGCGCTAGCATGCACGAGAGAAATGCTAATTTTCAAATGCTCGACGTGTGCTGCAGTGTACTCCAGCCTTAGTTCTGTTTTAAGCATGAGAAAACATAGGCCCAGGCTTGGTTCTAGCATTCGCGTCTTGATCTTGGCGGAGGAAGAAGCACAGTGCATACAAAGCTCCAGCACGGAGCGCCTATGAAGCTAAACTTGACACGTAACAACCACTGCTCGTTTGTTTTGGAGCAAGACGAGCTAAACAACTTTGTAAACAAGATTTACAACAGCGGGAATAAGTTCACATGTTTTTATGCAGTTGACGCTCTATCGTGTATTTTTAGGAATGCCACTGTTGTTGTTTTTTTTCATTTCTTTTTTCTTTTTTTTTGCATTAACGTCTTAGTTCGTTTAACAGAAATTCGCAAAACTGACACGAACCAAAACGATCCACTTCAGCCACCGAGTTGCTTCCTTCGGCTTTGAAGGGAAGCGGTACAATTTGATGCCGACATCCCCTTTGCGGTTGTGACAATCAACGCAGCAGTATCTGTGCTTGTTCTTTTTACAAGCAGTAAAACGGCGCTAAACAACAGGACTTTTTGTTCACACTTCCCATGAAGGAGCTGCCAAGAGGCTGTGGCGAATCCATTGGAAAATTGTAAAAGCAGCCAGGCTTGAGTGCACCACGGACAATGGTGAAATGACGGTGGGGGCGTAGAGAAAGAAATACAACACGAGTGGACACTCCCACAGAGCCCAGCGGACTAATTGTCTGCAGTGCACCAAAGCCACCAGCGTTAATACCTGAACGACACTCCCGGTTTCGGCTTTGTGCTGTCTGTACAGTTTCTTTTTTTTTTTTTTAGCTTCTACAGCTTAACCACACGCGATCTTTCTGCGAAATCGTTTCATTATTAAAATTGATTGCAAATGATCTTTACAAGCCTTCATTGAATATGTTCCACGTGCAATTTCATAAAGACGCCTTGTGAAATGAGGAAATGTTTATTTTATTCTATATAAATGCTTGTTGCGGGCTTTTTGTGCATCCAACGTTGTGGCACCAGGTAAGCAACAGTAGTTCCCGTAGGAAGCTTCACCAGACGACGTCAGCTGAAAAAATTAATTTACAAGCAAATGTCAGTTGGGTATTAACATGCAAGAATAATGCATGTAGAAGCGAAATGTGCGATCGTGGTGAATGGGAGGCATTACCAACAAAAGCAGTTGGCTTTTACGTAGACGGCGTAGAAAATACCCGAGTCATCCAAAACAATGTCGTACATACCACGAAAACATTCTATTTCCAAGCATTCCCCTCTTCCTGGGCCTTATTTCCTGCACTTTAATAGCACGAATACACGGGCTGCTGCGCGTTTCCAGAAGTTGGCTACAACTTGCGCGATAGTATGCTACGAATACAGAGAGGTGGTCACAACACAGGCTCTCGACCAGACCATGCTGGATGCTTGCAGAATTTCTTCTACTCACACTCAAGACAAATGCGTGGATGCCGTTCAGAACACAGAATTTTCGAGTTACCAGTTCCTGGCGTTTCAGCTCCTTGGCGTTATATTTTGTGTAACCTGCCAGCGCAAGCAACACGCTCCCTTGCTATCACTCTTGGCAATTACTCGTCGCATTTTCGACAAGCGTGAGTACGGAAAGAAGGCTTAAATTGTTGCGGAGCCATAAAAATTGTCACAATCTTGTTGCAGTAAGATTCAGTTTGCGCCTAACTAACTGTCACCATGGCAGAGCTGCTTTTTGCTGCGTCACGACAGGCATGGCGAGCGTGCCTCATGAGTAACAAAAAAGTACCGAAAATAGTTTTCAACAGTGTTCGACGTCAGAGAAAGCACCACAAACTTGACACTGTATTAAAGCGCCAAACTTAACTGCGCACCACGGTCGAGCTGCTTTTCGCTAACTGCGTCACAGCGCCAGGCACACCCACTGCGCTTGAATAGTACTCCCAAAAGTAACAAAATTAGTTACAATAATGTTGGGGGTCAAAGAAAGTGCCCAAATTTGTTCCACTAAGATTCAATACATGCAAAACTGCGTCACAGCACCCTGTGCAACTAGCGTGCCCAAAATCTACTGAAATAAGTTAAAATAATATTGGGGCTCATAGAAAGCATCGCAAACATCTCCCAGTATGCATCATTAATTCAAATTAACTGCACTACGATGGCTGCGCTGTATTTCTTTAACTGCATCACAAGTCTAGTCTAGGTGTCGAGTCGTAAGCCCAATTGCTTGAAATGCATCGCAGACTGTCGAACAAAATTTCTCGTTTTGCCGTAGTCCATTAGTGCAGTGGTGCCATGTTGAAGTTCAGAAGGAACGCAGGAATTCGCCGGGAGCCCACCAAACCATGAGATGTTCGTTCATTTGAGGGATCACTAGTCGTTTGTGCGCAGGCGTGAGTAAGAGTGGGTGTGAGAGAGAAAATCTAGGGGCTTTTGCTCCTTGAATACATGACGCTGCCTAGGCACTTAAGGAGGAGGTTTCTTAGCGCGTGTTGTATGCATTTGTCCCTTAGACATGCCGGCATTTTGGAGTGCAATCAAGTTTGTTTACGCTCTACCGCTGGCTTCCTTCACGATGAGGCTAGGGCATGGACGCCCCATTTGGTGACCGCTGTGTCTGAAGGGGCAATGTTCTGACTGGTGTATAAATCGCAGGTCGCTTTTTTCGTCGCGACAATAGCTTGGATCTCTTACAAGCACTGCTCCAGGAGGGCACATGTAACCGGCAAACGGAGGCATCAGGAGAGTACCTGAGGTTGTAATGAAGACAGGCGGTGCAGGATCTCTAGGGCACCCAAGGGGTAGTGGGGTAGTGGTAGTGGTAGTGGTGGTAGTAGTAGTGGTACTAGTGGTACTAGTGGTACTAGTGGTAGTAGTAGTAGTGGTAGTAGTAGTGGGGTAGTGGTAGTGTGACCAAGAATGGTCACATTCTGGTAGGGGCAAGGGCAAAGAAGAGCGTGAAATCTTGGAAGTGTACTTCATCAGTTTATTAGGAGATGACTGCGTTAGTACAACCTCGGTGCGCTTACAAGAAAAAGAATTTGAATTTCTAAGTCGCTCCCGATAGAAACGGCGCTGTCTTTTCATGCTATGTGATAAGTGATGATGCGGTTGCGCATGCTCTGCTGCCCTTGCTGGGACTACACCGATTCTAATAAACCATAGTTGATAGTCCAGTCGTTGTGTCGTGAACTTCTCCTCTGGTCCTTTGTGTTTTTGACTGGTTTTTTCCGTTCAAGTATGTACCAACTGGCCCAGATTTCAACCCTTCTACACGTAGGTGTCGGCGTCATTTGGTGTACTGGAGGCGCCGCCAATAATGCGAAATAATGACACGTTACAATTACTAAGAAACTTGATTAAATAAATATCAATACGTCCAGCCACCAACTTGTGATGCTAAGTTCAGCACCACCGCGCCCCGCAAATTCGTGTCAGAACGTTTTCTCTGAAGGCACGTAGCAAAGACTTTCTCAGCCTGCTGCCCTGGTGCTGGGTCAGTCATTGTCACCGGCGGCCTTTCAGCCATTTGCGTTCAACCACGTTTGCTAAGGTGCTCTGCTCTGCCTTCTAGATTTTCAATATATGCAGCCCAAGCTCTACTACAGTCGCTACTGCTCCCACAGAAACAGCTGTGATGTCATTTACAAGGTACATCGCTGTAAGGCACGAGAAAACTACGATCCACCATGACTGACTTAGCTCGCTGCTTCACCTACTTTACCGCGCCGGCAGCCAGCGTCTGAGCGTAAACAAACTCGATCCCACTCCGCAATGCCGGCACGCCTAGAGACAAAAGCCTACAACACCCGCTAAGAACCCTCCTCGATAGTACCTAGGCAGAGTCATATCAAGGAGCAAAAGCCCCCACATTTTCTCTCTCACGCCCTCTCTTACTCACGCATGCGCACAAACGATTGACAATCCCTCAAATGAACGTCTCGTCACCAAACCAGGCTAAATCCAAAAATAGCAATACAGGGTCACTGAACAGGCCAACGCTCAGATGCGCAGCCAGTCTCTTTCACTTCGGCGGTGTGTCTGATGAATAACACACACATCTGGCTCGTAATTTGCTGATTCGCCTGTAGCTAGGCAACAAAAGTAAGCTGCAAAGTTTAATTTAATTTACACGCAGATGTTTTTACTTTTGCAGCGAAAAAGCTTTTTAAAAAATGAAACAATTTCTGTTAACCTCATTTGACATTCTCCCCCTCTTTTTTTTTTCTTTTCGATGCTCTCGACAGCAAATGGTCGGCGTTAATACTAGCGTGACATATTTCCTATTGCCACTTTTCACCGGGGATCTCCTCTTGTTATATTTGTTTCTCTACTTCATTGCAGGGTGCCCATGACCGACTTTGGCTTAGCTGCACTACCATGCATTCCCATAGAGTCAATGTATAAAAACGTCTGAAATTTCGAACGGAACAGCCCTTTGCTGTCCGTTTTTCCTACTTTTTGCCATAACCGCAGGTCCGAAACGGCAATAATCAAAGCCACCCCTAACGCTGTTTTGATTACCTTGCTGCTGTGGTAAACGCTAGGTTTAGCTGCTTCAACATTCGCTATTAAGCTTCTTGCCATTCGACGGCGTGTTTTTTTATGCGGCGTGTTTTTGCGGCGTGTTTTATGCGGCGTGTTTTTTTTAAGCAGTGGCACTGACTCCATCTTTGTGGTCCTCGCGATTGGCTTCGAAGCTCCGAAAGCACAGCGCGTTTCAGAATGCCGGTTCCAAAAGTCTGCTTTGTCTCAAGACAGAAATTGTATGCGGTAAAGCATAACAAGCATGGAAAGGGGCAATTGCCATGGGACATGGTATCTATTCCTTAATTATACACGCGTCCAACCGCCATCTGTTGTCACATTACGAGCACCCATATGCCTAATAAGTGTACTGGTGGGCCTTTTCAGATGTGCCTGTGGCGATTGGAGCTCTTAATGGCAGTAAAAGACATGTATTCCTTTCTTTTAACTGCCCGATTTTACGGAAGTTTTTGTGGCCCCTAGTGAGTCCGAAAAAGCAGACAATGACTGTAAAACTGACCAAGAGGATGCTTCAAATTCGCGGTGGAACGAGGGTGAGAACACAACGAACCATCACATTGAGGAATGAACGGGAAAAAAAGCCTGCTGCCGCAACTTTCAAGGAGGTTGAGCTCAAAAAACAGTGTTGACTGACGCTGAGATGCAGGTGTCGCTCATCCAAACCAAAGTAAACTCTTTAAAGCAGTGAAACGCAACACTGAGGCGTTGTGTGCGGGCTGAGAGTATGTCGGGACAGTTGAGGTTGACACAGCAGCTGTTGAGAAAGGCTTTCACTTGCGACAAAGCGTGGGCCTCGTACCAATTTATTTATTTATTTAGCAAATACTGCTGGCCTGTATTACATGCCTTAGGCAGGAGTGGGGTACAGAAATAACAGGAACAAAGAAATCGTACATTGCAACAAAAGAAGCAAACAACGAGACTCGGCTGGAGTGCAAAACACAGTAGAATCAAAAAACAAAACACTCGATTCAAAGCAAATTGCATGTGTGCCCTATTGTTCACTCAGGGCTTGTAAAAACAAGTTCACCGTTTCCGAATGGACCACGTTTCCAGGCAGATCGTTCCATTGAACAATGGTGTGGGGAAAAAATCAGTATTTAAAAACATTTGTTTTGCACAAAATTGCGCCGACTTTTTTGGAATGATAGGAGCGCGTAGGGCGGTGGGTAAGGGGCTCAACTAGAATGCCTTCCTCTAGTTTTTTTTTTTATTATGATAATATAAGTAAAATAATATTAGTCGTTCGCGGTGACGTCGGATGTCCAACTGTTTGAGTCCTGCGGTGTGCAGCAGGGCTGTTGGGCTTATATTCCAGCTGTAACAATTAAATATGAACCTGACTGCCTTGCGTTGGACATTTTCTAGTTTCACTTTGTTACTTTCGGTCCAGGGATCCCAAACTGCCGCAGCATATTCTAATAGCGGTCGTACATAGGTTTTATAGGCTAGGCTAAAAGCTTTATTTCTTGAGTAGATTGAGCTAGTGTTCTCCTCAAGTAATGCAGTTGTCTTAGGGCTTTTTTTTTCGATATACGAGATATGTGCATTCCATCGAAGATCAGAGGTTATGTGAATTCCTAAGTATTTAAAGGTATTTACGACTAAAAGAGGTTTGTTGGCTATGCAATATGTAAAACTTAAGGGATTCTTTTTCCGTGTGACAGTCATTGCTACGGTCTTTTTCAAATTCACAGTCATTTGCCATGTCGAGCACCAGTTTTCAATTGTAGATAGGGAATCGCTTAAAAGAAGTTGATCGTCAGGACTAGAAATTTCTTGATAAATTATACAATCATCAGCGAACAGTCCCAGTTTAACATGTATTTATTTATTTATTTATTCATACTGTCGATCCCATCAGGGATCATAACAGGAAGGGCATACATAGTTATCTTGCAGTGTAACAATAATAATTAGCGCAATAATAAGGTTAGACATATTAAACATGCAGTTAGCAGAGGCAGACAATGTAGTAGGCATAAAAGTAACGTTATACTCTGTAATAATGTTGATAAAAAAAGCAACAGGTAATCAAAGCCAGAAAATATACAAAGGTGAACAAAATGGTATGCATAAATTACACAATACATAGCATTAAATTTAAGAGTAACAAGGGGTAATGAGGTAGTCTGTCAAACATCAATGGTGGTAAGCAATAATTACAACAAGAAGAAGTAAACAATTTGCATAAATCAACAATAGTACTCAGTAATGGCAAGTAATACAGGTTATAAAAGTGAGGTATACACAAGAGGTAGTAATCCATAAGATACGGTTAAGGTGTCGTTAAAGAAATTGTGATTATGTACACAATCTAATGAAATAAAATGGCACAAAAATAGATGGTGACACAAGTACATCATAATTGCGAAACGCGCAATTCATTTTCGGCTAATGTCAAAAAAGTAGTTAACGATGGGCTGTCTGTAATATTAGGGTCCAGCTTGTTCCATTCACGTGTCATTAAAGGGAAAAACGAATGCTTATGGCTTTCCGTATGAAATGGGTGTTCGTTTAATGATAGTGAATGTTTATGTCGGGTGGGTCGTGTTTGTGCTAAAGATATGTATTTGGAACTGTCTATTTTCAATTCATTATGAATAAGTTGATACATAAATTTTAATCATGCAAGCTTGGCTCGTTTTTGTAAGGTCAGTATACCGGCCTGTTTTAGCAACTCTGTGGGTGAGTCTGTTAACCTATGTTTGTTGTAAATATATCTGAGTGCCTTCCTTTGAATTGCTTCTAGTTTGTTAATGAGTTCTTTGGTGAAAGGAAACCAAACAACGTTAGCATACTCTAATACAGATCTGACATATGTGTTATATGCTAGTAGTTTTGTGTATGGGGGTGCTAGTCTAAGACGTCTGTTCAGGAAAAACAATTTTTTTTGTGCGGTCGACGTAACGTTGTTAACATGGCGCTCCCAATGTATGTTTTCAGCAATGTCGTTAATGAACACTAGAAAGAAAAGGGACCTAGGACAGAGCCCTGCGGAATACCGGAATCCACTGGGACCGCATCAGAAAGGACACCGGGCCTCTTCGATTTTCGGAGTTCTGGCCGCCCGCTGGCAGCCAGATGGCAGCCAGCTAGTTCTGGTTCTGACAGGAAGTCACGTGGGCTGGGATCCCAAGACAACCCGAACCTGCCCGAAGTTTGCAAAATCGAACGCCGGTACAGCTGGCCAAATGTAAACATGCTACCAGCATGGCAGCGCACGGCGAGGCCGGCGCGCGCTCGGCGTAGTCGGCCCATTTATGTGTTGTCAGCTTGAAAATATATAGTTGCATTCAGGGATATGATCACTTTCGCGCGACTCGGCGCAGGACGCGTACTCGGCCAACCTCGCCTTGCGCAGCGCAACAGATGGCCTCCGACGCGGCGGATGACAAGACGAGAAATCGTGATGTATACTCGAAAGCGATGGCTGGAGGATCCCTGCTCGCAGCAATCACATCGACCACCGGCGACATTGATGAGTTAGCTTGTGTCATCACAAGACATGAAAAAGCAGGTTATCGGGTACGTCTCATACGCATAAAATTTCGCGCTGACCTGCTTGGGCTTCGATTTCAGAAAGTTTGTTGCGGCTGGTGGTGCTTGTCATTTAAGGAGCTGGGGACGCGGCTGGCGCGTGAAAATGCACGTCGCCTGTGACCAGCGAAACGTTCCACACGAAAAACAGCATTGGTCGCAATCACGAGAGCAATAAGCCAATGTACGTGTGTCTAAATGTACAGAGTGCAATCAGTGTATTCTTAGATCAATGGCCTGCAGTTCAAACACATATCGGTTTCGAGCTGCCACCTAAGCACAGGACGGAGAGACAGAGCGAACACGGGCTAGCGGCAAAGCCTTCGCTAACTGCAAAGAAAGGAGAGATATACATACGCGAGATATGTCAAAAGGAACGCCACCAGAGAAATACGAAACGAAAATGTACCGCAATGTGTGAATGAGCGTCTACAACCTGCGTGGAACACTATGCAGATAACATGCACGCATGAGAGCGCGGCGCGCTGTTCACCGCCGCGAAGAAGCAATCAGGGGACACATACATATACACACACACAAAAGCTTCAAACGGTTCCCCACAACTCGTATCACACCGCTTCACGATGCGGAGCGGAGCGTTAGCACCTAAAAAGATAACGCTAGAAGTAAGGAAATCCGAAGATGACCGTAGACAGTTGGCTGAGCGAGGTAAATTTAAGTCCTCAAGCGCCCGCGTTGCAATCCGTGAAGTCCCTGTAAAGATGGCGGCGAGCGCCCATCCCCTCTTTTAGTCGTCTGCTAGCCAGAGAACTTCGTCCTGGCAGGTTCTGGCAGCCCGCAGGTAGCCAGAACCGTCCAGCGCGAGCAAAACGAACGCCCGACGGAAGTGCGTAGCGCGGTGGGCGGAGCAACCCGAGAAAAAACTAAGACTCTCTGGCTGGCTCTGGCAGCCCGCGGGTAGCCAGAAGTGGAAAATCGAAGAAGCCCACCATCGACAACTACACTTTGACGCCTGTGCGAAAGATAGGCTTCAATCCACGAGAGAAGGCAATCGTGTTTTAATATGGGTTTTAATTTTAACAATATCTTATGATGTGATACGCGGTCGAACGCCTTCTCGAAATCAAGAAAAATTATATCGACTTGACTTTGCCTATCTAATGCTGCTGCCAGGTCGTGGATAGTTGCAATCAGTTGAATAATAGTGGAAAGACCGTGACGGAACCCATGCTGTCGGTTATCGATAATGTGATTCTCCTCGAGAAAATTGGTTATGTGTTTACAGATGATGTGTTCTAGCAGCTTTACGGAAGTACACAGAAGAGAAATCGGCCTGTAGGAAGAAGGTGTTGGCGGGTTTCGTTCTTTAGGAATCGGAGTGATTTTTTCGAATTTCCAATCTGATGGCAACTCTGAGCGTTTTAGCGATTTATTAAAAAATAAGGTTAAGTACTTTGCACACCACTCAGCATAACGGACTAGAAAGTGTGGGGTATTTCATCGATACCTGGCGACTTCTTGGTGTCTATGTTGAGCAGAAGAGCTAACACGCCTTCCTCAGTTACACAAATGTCAGTGATCGGAGGTAAATCAACCATGGAATAGGACTATGGTGCGAAACCGTCGTCGTGTGTGAATACTGAACTGAAGTACTGGTTGAGCGCTTGTGCAATTTCTAACTTGTCGTGCGTAGACGCAC
Source organism: Dermacentor albipictus (assembly GCF_038994185.2). NCBI lineage: Eukaryota > Metazoa > Arthropoda > Arachnida > Ixodida > Ixodidae > Dermacentor > Dermacentor albipictus. Next base: position 475,914 of record NC_091826.1, on the reverse strand, counting down.
TATCTGTAGAGAGGCCAAGAACCGATTTCTTGCGTGGCGCGAGATATCGCCAGAACTTGCTTGGAGATAAGACAAGAAAGTTTTTCATACGCACAGTATGGAAATAGTGTTTAGCCTTATTGATAGAGTCCCGTAATGACTGGCGTAGTGTGGAAATCTTATCGGCTGTGGTCTGTGAAAGACGTTTTGTATGCTGACGTCTTGCTTTTTTCAGTTTACGCCCCAGACGCGCAATGTCCTTTGTCATCCATGGATTGCTGCTGCGCACTATTTTCCGTTTTCTTGGCACATAATCAGTTATGCATCGGTGAACCAAGTTTTTGAAGAAAGCCCACATGTGCTCAACAGAAGAACTCTGTGATTCATACAAACCAGAAAATGAAGAAAACGAACTGTGTAGAGAGGGCACGGCACCTGGCTGACGAACAAGATGCTTAGGCCACCACTACTGCTCTTGCAGGTATTGCCGTGGATTTTCACCGCCACAACAACGAACAACGGACTACTGGCTTTCTTCCGAGTACCTCGTGGCAATGACACCGCGGACTGCACTATCTTTGATCAACGTTCCGCAAGTGTGACGTCATCACTCGACATCATACTTAAGGAGCCTCGATGCGACATTCGCTTCAGAGGGCACGGCACCTGGCTGACGAACAAGATGCTTAAGCCACCACTACTGCTCTTGCAGGTATTGCCGTGGATTTTCACCGCCACAACAACGAACAACGGACTACTGGCTTTCTTCCGAGTACCTCGTGGCAATGACACCGCGGACTGCACTATCTTTGATCAACGTTCCGCAAGTGTGACGTCATCACTCGACATCGTACTTAAGGAGCCTCGATGCGACATTCGCTTCAGAGGGCACGGCACCTGGCTGACGAACAAGATGCTTAAGCCACCACTACTGCTCTTGCAGGCAAGTGCTATGGACAATGTAGTTGTTTACCGTAGCGACAACCGCTTTTTGATAGTCTTGCCGTGCCCTCGCAAGTGTTGTGATATTTTGTATGACTGCTGGTCAATGCTTCTCTTGTTGCTTATGGCGGGAGATGTTGAGGAGAATCCCGGACCCAAGGTAAACGAAATGCTAGAAGAAATTATTCGCAATCAGACTGCGTTCGCTCGTAAGATGGATGACATTAAAAGTGAAATTGTCACATTGAGCGCAAAGACAGACAGGATACAGAGCCTTTTTGATGCAGTTGATACAATGAACAGCAGGATTGGGCGTTTAGAAAGTATAGTTCATGAACAGGCTGCAAAGTTAGTCGATTACGAGACACAGGCCGGCGTAATAATTTGTTAGTCTTTGGCGTCACTGAAACGGGGACTGACTATGGAGCAGAAACAGAGTCAAAACTAAAAGAACTTGTTTTGGAGAATATATTTCAAAAAACTATGGGTGTACAGGTTCACACAGTTGAGCGAATTCATCGCCTTGGTAAACCCCAACCAACAAAATGTAGACCAGTTATTCTTAGGTTTTACGATATCAGAGAAAAGGAAAGGTTGATGAAAAAAGGTGCTAAATTAAAAGGTACTGCTTGGCGTATTAGCTCTGACTATGCCAAAGAAACATTAGATATACGCAGAAAACTATGGGAAAGCGCAGCCGCAGACAGGGCCAAGAAGGCAAAGGTCCTGCTCGTTCATGATAAACTTCGCATAAACAACGATACATATTTTTGGGATCACAACCGCAATGAACGCTGCCTGCTGTCTAAAAGCTTAGGGCATAGGGCTGATAACAGACAACAGCACAGGTCAGATCGGCCAAGTGGCACTGATGATCCTGATACCATAGGCAACACCTCGGGCTCGTCATCACAGATATAGCTACGCATTTTAAGTTTGAACGCGCGAAGTATTGTCAATAAGACTACACAATTAGAATATCTGCTCCTTTCACAAAGCCCACATGTTGTGGTAATAACAGAAACGTGCTTACATAAAAGTATATCTGATGACTGTATTGTTCCTCCCGGCTATCGAATGTTTAGGAAAGACAGGGACACGCGTGGTGGGGGCGTTTGTATCGTAGTAAAAAACTCTGTATCTGCTGTATTGATTGATTGCGATGTTCCTGAAACGGTTTGGTGCAAGATTACATTTCATGGTATTACCTAAATTGTTGGCGCAGTGTATCGCGCACCTTCTGCCTCGCCTGGGTTGCTGGAAGACCTAAACACTTTCCTACGTGCAAATGTCAAAGCAGACGCGAGATTAATAATGACCGGCGATTTTAATCTTCATAACATAGATTGGCAAAACCCATGCACTATTGGCTCCGATTCATCTAGAATAGAGAAGCTATTGGAACTCATGTTCATATATAATCTAAACCAAATTGTTCAAGAAGATTCTTGACTACCTGGATTCTGCATTTACTGACTTTGAAATTGATTTCCATACTAAAACAGTAGAAGAGTTGGGGCAGAACTTTAAGGTAATTGTACAACACTGCGAGGACACCTATATCCCTAAACGCGTAAAGAAGACAAAGCACCGAAGCCCCTGGATGACCAGGAACATAATTCATATGAAAAGAAAAATAAAAAGGCTACGTAAAAGCAAAAATAAATCTACTCAGGTTTCGCGACTTCGAGCTGAGATGAAGCAAGCCCTGCACGATTCTAAAAAAAAATTCTTCAGTGACACGCTTAGCCGCTTCCTCACAACATCACCGCAAAAGTTTTGGCGATATTTCAGTGATAGAAAGGAAGAGGTACAGGAAATCAGGAAAGAAGATCAAGTTCTGATAAACAAAAAAGATATTGTAGAGCACTTTAATCACTTCTTTCAGTCCGTGTTCACCACGAACGATGATGACGTCGATGTTAGTTCTGAAAGCACAGAGCCAAGCCAAGTGGAGGACATCATAATTGCACAGGAGGGCATATTTCAGCAGCTCTTGAATTTGATTGAATTTGATTGAAGCTGATTTACAAACTGGAATTAACCGGCCTTAATGCCACTATAATAAAGTGGATTAAAGCTTACTTAACGAATCGCAACCAGGTGGTCAGAATGGATGGTCATGTCTCCGGCTCACTGGCAGTACTCTCGGGAGTCCCGCAGGGATCTGGCTCTTGAATTTAGATGCAAAAAAAAAGCGTGTGGACCCGATGACATAGCGACCCAGTTTCTTCAAAGATATGCTGAATGGGCGTCGCGTTACTTGACCCTAATATTTCAAAAATCATTGCAAACTCATTCTGTACCCCAAGATTGGCGCAGTGCAATAGTTATCCGGTGTTTAAAGGTGGCAATCGAACAATAGTGAATAATTACCGGCCTATATCTCTTACATCCATTTCTTGTAAACTTCTTGAACACATAATAGCTAAGCATATCATTCGCCATTTAGAAAATAATTGTTTACTTTACCCATACCAGCATGGCTTCAGAACAGGCCTTTCCACTACCACACAACTCGTAGAGACAATTCATGATTTCGCAATGGCGATTGATGCCAGAGAGCAGATTGACGTAATCGCCGTAGATTTTGCCAAGGCTTTTGATAAGGTGCCACACAAGAAGCTGATTTACAAACTGGAATTAACCGGCCTTAATGCCACTATAATAAAGTGGATTAAAGCTTACTTAACGAATCGCAACCAGGTGGTCAGAATGGATGGTCATGTCTCCGGCTCACTGGCAGTACTCTCGGGAGTCCCGCAGGGATCTGTGCTGGGACCGCTTTTATTTTTGGTGTATATTAATGACATTACTACTGTGATGGAACCAGATGTACGTCTTAAACTGTTCGCGGATGACTGTTTATTTTATTCTACAGTACGAAGCACGGCTGACCAACTTAAGCTTAATAACTGCCTAAAGGTGTTAAGCGGATGGTGCAACAAATGGAGTATGGAAATAAATTATTCTAAATCAACATATACACATATTACCACACAAAAAAGGGGCCGTCTTTTGTTTCCATATACTATTGGTGACAAGTGTCTGATGAACACAAGTAAGTTTAAATACCTGGGAATAACGATAACAGAAAGCTTATCGTGGAGTATACATATAAATAATCTTTGTTCAAAAGCATACGGGAGGTTATATTTCTTGCGAAAAAAATTGGAGGGCGCTACATGCGATGTACGACTCGCCGCATACAAAACTTTTGTAAGGCCACTTCTTGAGTACGCGTCAGAGGTATGGAGCCCTCATCAAGGTTATTTGAAGAAACAAGTAGAGAAAATTCAGAGGTACGCGGTGCGCTTTATATGCTCCCGATATCGAAGGACTGATTCAGTCACAGAAATGCTCCGTTTTTCTAAACTGGACCTGCTAGAAATGCGTAGACAAAAACATCGATTGAAATTATTATTCCAAATACTTCAAGGCCAAATAAATATTAGGAAGGAAACATACATACTCGCACCTGGCAAACGGAGCTCCAGAACCAACCATAACCGGTCTATCCAAGCTTATACCACTCACATTAATACATTCAGGCACTCCTTCTTCCCCGACGTGATTGAAATGTGGAACAAGTTACCAATGTGTGTAGTGGAACATACTGATTTGTCCCAATTCAAAAAATCTCTGGATGACTATCTGTGCGAATGCGCCGCTTGATTTCGATGTATTCTGTGTTTGTGATTATTGCACATGTTCTTTTCTTTTATATGTATTTTTTCATAACCCTGTCTGTAAGGACCCTCGCAAGGGGGTTGACAGTATTGTTAAATAAATAAATAGCTCATCTAAAATATCGACGTCACTTGCACGTGAGAACAAGGGAATAACTATCTCTTTCTTCTGAAGCTTTGGTGTAGTGTGCAGTTCCAAGGTTAGATTTAGCATTTTGTGGTCTGATATTCCTTCTAAGACATCCACATGGGGGTTACGGCGTAGCAGGCTGGCGGTAACAAGGAAGAGGTCCAGAGTTGACTGTGAGCAATTTTGTACGCGGGTGGGCTCAGTGACTAGCTGAGTCAGATTATGCAAGAGCACCACATCGAGGAATGATTGACAGGCACTAGTTAAAGCCTCTGGAGTATCGGTTAACCAATTTATTGACGGAAAGTTGAAATCCCCTGTCAACAACAAGTTAGCAGAACGGATTTCATTTTGGCATAAGAATTCATTAAGCTTTTCTACGAATGTATTATTGGAGCTCGAGGGCCGATAAAATCCCCCAATTATTAAATGGAATTCCTCTAGGAATACTTTCACTATTACACTTTCTAGCCCGTCAATGTTTGGTAACCTTGACACTCGCAGAGATTCTTTGTATGTTATTGCGACGCCACCACCGCAACCATTTCTGTCACTCCGGAAAATATTATAACTACACGGTGTTACTTCACTGTCATAAATATCTGGATGTAACCACGTTTCCGTCACTACTACAACGTGAGGGTGATGTGCTAGGATAATGCTGTCTAAGTCAGTTAATTTGTTCGCTATATTTCGGGCATTGACATTGACGCACCGGAACGTCTTTTTAGGGCAATCATTTATTCATTGTGTTCGTTTTACACTGCGGCTTTCTTGAACAATTGGAACCCTTTTCATCAAAGTGCTGTCCCATCGAACCCTGTCATCATCTATCTTAATCTTATCGTATACAAGTTTCACTTTCCTGCCTTCATTTCTGTCCTCAGCTGCACTCGCCCAGAGGTTTTTTCTAATTGTTCTTGTAGCAGCGGAAAAATCATCAGACACAGAGATTTCGCTTCCCTTAAATTTATGAGAATATTTAAGTATATTCACTTTTTCGCAGTGATTGAACATTTTAAGAATTATTGGCCGAGATTTGTTTGCTTGTTTGCGCCCTAGCCTATGGATTCTTTCTATCGAGGAGACCTGTACGCCCAACTTGTCCTGAAATAGGTTCACCACTGTCTCAGAAAGTGTTGCCGAAGTTTCAGACACCTTTTCGCTAATACCAAGTAAGATAAGATTATTGCGGTGGCTTCTATCCTCAAGGTTGACCAGTTTCCTTTCAAGACTTTGGACAGTGCTTTCCAAACCGGCAATCTTAGAGCCTAATTCTTTTACAGTTGACATAGATTCTTCCACCTGTTTTAACTGAACTTCTATTGCACCCAACCGTTTTTGCATGGTTTTCTGCCCTTCGAGTAGCTGACGAAGCAGTTCCTCAGTAGTACCGGGCCCAGGGTTACACTCAACGTCCCCGCAGAGCGTGAGAAGAGCAACAAAAACATTCCGTAAGTGCGAAAATAATGTACACACATTGTGAGGGCACACCAGCTGGACGAAACAACGATCACTCGTTCGAATAGAACCATAATTGTTACTAACCTGCGTGAAAAGTAGGAATGGATTCATCGCAATGTTGTTGGACTGCCAGCCGGTGTGCCCACTGAAGGGATCCCAGACCGGGCTATTCCCTATGTAGAGTGAAGACGACGACGATGAAGGGGGCGCTGTCCAGCTGTCGGTGTCGACTTGATGCGGCAGTTCTTGTGCGCAGACTTCGTTCGAGTGAGCTGAGCAAACTCGACACACAGCTTCATTCGTTGCACTGGCCGTCTCTGTCGTTCCAAGTAGCAATACCTGCATGAAAAGCAGGAATGGATTCATCGCGATGTTGTTGGACTGCCAGCTGGTGTGCCCACTCTTGAGCTCTTGAGCTTGCTATCAGCTGATGAAAATAGCTTAGATCCCCTTCAGTCACAGCATCCACATTTGTGGATGCAACGTAGTTTTGCCATTTCTCTGCAGTGTGTGGGATTCTCACTTGTGCTCTTGGGACAAAGGAACGACAACACAGTAGTGCAGACAATCACAAGGGCATTTCTTGCACCTTTCATAGACTAATGCCTGCTAGCAGAGTTGCTATCCACAAAACATGCCGATTGGCGCGTGACAAATCGCGGAAGTCCAACTTGCTGCGACCGGGTAACGAGCGAATATGTTCGCCCCATGCTGGACACCAACGCCTGGTCATTCGCGCGTGCAGTCACGCGAACGGTGGCGCATTCGAACGAGGCCTCGCGAGACGGTCTCGCAGAAGCATGGATCGGTGCACGTGCGGAACGTCCGCGCCGCTTGCTGATCCCGAGCCAAAAAGAAAGAGCCTTCTCCTTTTGCGCCCAATTAATCCCCACCGTTAGAAAACGTTAGCAGAGCAACACTCGCGCCATCTCTTGCAGCTAGCACCAGGCCACGCAGTGAAGCGGGATTACAGGAGATGGGAGCAACGGGGGAAAACAACATATCAGGAGACGCATGAAAGTCACGCATCCCTACAAGTGATAGCAACAAACAGAGCGCTAACATTAAGCTTAGGGCCAATTGAACGTTCTGATAACCTAGATTACTTCAGTGGTTGCAGCACTGACCGGTTATATTCACAGCGTGAGCCCAATTCATTCTTCCTCCTCTTTTCTCAAGTGATGGCGCCCACGCACCTCGTTCAAACAATCAAATACAGCACGCGTCTAGCATAATCCCCCGGCGGCAGAAGCGACGTACTGGAGTGTCTAAATGTCATCACTAGGAGGGTGATACTGCTTCAGTCCTGTAATGTGCACAATGTCACTGGACTGGGAAGCAGATGGGCCGTTGGGGGCGATCACGTAGGTGACGGGAGTTATGACACGAAACACTCAGTATGAGCCTGTGTAACGAGATAGCGGTTTTTCTGACAGGCCGACCTGACCTGACGGAGACCATAAAAGCACCAAAAAACAGGGCGGGAAATGCACGTCTCGGTGTCGCGGGTCGTACAAATGCCTTTGACTCTTTTGGGATTTCAGAAGGCAGTCACAGGCAATTTCCCTTGCGTGCGCACCACGGGTGATGGTGGCAAGTGCATATTCACTGGTCGGTGCCGCGTGGACAGGGAGGGTTGTGTTGAGGGGTAGCGCTGGTTCTCGGCCGAACAAAAGGAAAAATAGGGAATAACCGGCTGTGTGGTGGCGCGAGGAATTATAAACAAATGTGACAAATGGTAGAGTGAGGTCCCAGTCAATGTGGTCTGAAGAGACATATTTCGCGAGCATGTTTGTGAGAGTGCGATGGAGACGATCTGTGAGGCCACTTGTTTGCCGATGGTATGATGTGGATAACTTGTGCCTCGTGGCACAAGACTGCAAATTGTCCGCAATGACTTTTGATAGGAATGTATAGCACGGTTTGTGAGAAGTTGTTGCGGAGCTCCATGCAATAAAATCACATTGCAGAGAAGGAAATCGGCGACATCTGTGGGGCAGCTTGTAGGAAGCGCTCGGGTGATGGCGTAGCGCGTGGCGTAATTCGTGACCACAGCAATCCACCTGTTCCCAGAGGTAGAAAGAGGAAAAGGGCCAAGTAAGTCCAAACCAACTCGAGGGAATGGTTCCGCGGGAATGTCGAGTGGTTGAAGGTACCCAGCAGGGAGCGTCGATGGTGTCTTGCGTCGCTGGTATATCTCACATGTAGCTACGTATCTTCAAATGGAGCTAGCAAGCCCTGGCCAAAAGAAGCGTCGGCGGATCCAGTCGTAGGTACGTGACACGCCCAAGTGACTGGCAGTAGGGAGGTCGTGAAGTTCCTGGAGAACAGCCGAGCGAAGGTCATTAGGAATCACAAGGAGTACTGCAGGGCTGTTGGGGTGAACATTGTGGCAGTAGAATACGCCATCTTGAAGTGTACATTAGCTAAGGGAACTGTCGGCAAGTGACGATTCCAGGCGGTCAATGATGATACGCAAGGACGGGTCACGGAGCTACTCGTTGGCAACATGGAGCAGTGTAAAAACAGAAAGAAGACGGGCGTTGGTGTCAGTATCAGACATAGAGGTCGCGTCTTCGACTGGGTAGCGAGAGAGGCGACCTGCGTCCTGGTGTTGGTGTCGCGACTTGTAAGTCGTTCTGTAGGGATTTTCTTGTAGTTGGAGGGCCCAACGGCTGAGCCGGCCCGTAGGGTCCTTGAGCGCCGAAAGCCAACAGAGTGCATGATGGTTTGTGATTACTGAGAAGGGCTTGCCGTATAAATATGGGCGGAACTTTGAAACAGCCCAGACGAGAGCAAGACATTTGCGCTCAGTAATGGAATTGTTGCACTCTGCAGTTGTGAGGAGCCGGCTAGCATAGGCTATAACATGGTCGTGTCCGCGTTGGTGTTGCGATAAGACGGCGCCGATGCCATAACTGCTGGTACGGTATGGACCTCTGTAGGTGCGGATGGGTCAAAGTGGGTCAAGACCGGTGGATCGGCGAGAATCGTAATAAGGCGTGAAAATGTGGCAGCCTGGGGGGAACCCCACGTAAAAGCTACGTCTTTCGTCAAAGTTCAGTGAATGGTCGAGCAATTGCTGTGAAATCTTTCACGAACCGTCAGAAATAGGAACAGAGTTCCACAAAACTTTGGATGTTTTTGGCAGACTGAGGTGCAGGAAAAGCCGTTACTGCTCGAACCTTCTCCGGGTCGGGTTGTACTCTGGAAACATCGACGAGACGGCCTAGCACTGTAATCTGTCGGAGCCCGAAGTAGCACTTCGATTAGTTTAATTGAAGGCCAGCCTTGCGGAAGACATCAAGGATAGCTGCGACATGCTCAAGGTGTGTCTCGAATGTAGGATAAAACACAAGGACGTCTTCGAGGTAACAAAAGCAAGTTGACCATTTGAAACCTTGAAGGAGTGAGTCAATCATCCGTTCGAACGTGGCGGGGGCATTGCATAAACCGAACGGCATAACTTTGAATTTGTAGAGGCCATCTGGAGTGACGAAAGCGGTCTTTTCTTGGTCTTGCTCATTGACGGAAATCTGCCACAAACCAGATCGAAGGTCGATTGACGAAAAGTATTTGGCACCGTGAAGACAATCAAGAGCGTCGTTGATTCGTGGTAAAGGGTAAACGTCCTTTTTAGTGATTCAGTTTAGGTGGCCGTAATCAACGCAGAAACACTGTGTGTGCCATCTTTCTTTTTGACTAGCACGACTGGCGACGCCCACGGACTCGACGAGGGCTCAACAATGCCTCTGCCGAGCATCTTGTTTACTTCCTGCTTAATAACTTGCCGCTCTGCCGCGGACACACAATACGGTCGGCGGTGAATGGGAACAGCATCATCAGTGTTTAACAAGGGACGTCTGACCAAGTGGTCGATTGTCAGTGTCAAATATGTTGCGGTAGGAAAGCAAAAGGCAATATAGGGCGGCTGCATGGTCAGGTGCGGGGTCTGGAGTGACCTTAGAACGTAATGGTCCATCGAGGTTCAAGGCATCCTGCGGGTAATCGGGAGGATCTGGAGACGCGTCGGCTGCAAAATTAGTGACGTGGTAATCTGTCACTGACCGAAGAGTGGCCACCGCTGTACCTTCAGGTAACACTTGCTTTGTCAAGCCAAAATTGATAACGGGGAGACACATCCGATTAGTGGCAAGGGTTACGAGGGAGTGTGGCACAGAGATGTCGCGCGCCAGGAGGACATCACGAATAGGTGCAACGACATAGTTGCCATCAGACACAGTTGCCGTTGAGACCAATTCGACAAAGGTTAGGGCTTTAGGAGATAAGCGAACAAACACTGTAGTGCAGAGGGTGTTTGGGTTTTGGGTGTTCGGGGCAAACGTCTGAAAGAAGGGGAAGCTCGAGGGACAGTGTACCAGTGGAACAGTCAATGAGGGCAGAATGCGTTGTCAGGAAGTCGAGTCTGAAAAGTAGGTCATGAGGGCAGCTGGTCGGCATAGTGAACAGGGCTGGAACTTGGCAGCCAGCAATTCCTATGCAAGCAGTGCACATATGCCTGACGGCAAAAGTGGCGCCATCGGCGACTCGTCCGGCTCGAGTGATGGCAGGTGTAAGAACTTTTTTAAGGCGACAACATAGGTTAGCGCTCATTATGGACACTTGGGCTCCAGTATCAATTAATGCCGTCAACGGAACACCGTCTGCGTCTACTTCAATTAGGTTCGTGTTGATGAGGAGCGTCAACGGAGGACTTAGATAGAACGAACGGGATGCGGCACTACCTCCAAGAGCTGCATGGCCTAGTTTTCTAGCCTAGTACTAATGCATGGCCTAGTTTTCCTTCTGTCAGTTTGGCGAGGAAAAGCGGCAAGGTTGGGGCGACGGTGATCGCACGGAGGAGCGGCTGTCAAGGGCATCAGAAGTAGGGTACAGATGGTAAGGTGAAAAACGGCGAGTGTCGGCGTATGGGCGAGGAGCAGGGAATGAGCTCCAGTATGGCGGCATCCAGGTGGTGCGGCAGTGGCGGGATACATGACCAACGCGGTGGCAGTGGAAGCAGATCAGTTTGTCGTCTGGGGTTCGCCATTGAACAGGATTGCGTGGTCTGGGAGCGAAATACTGGTCAATACAGGTTGTGGACATAGGAATGGTTGCTGAATCAGGTCGGGAGACAGAGCAGGCGGTAGTGAGTCCAAGGTTTGCAATTTCTTGCTGCACAACTGCTTGAATAACAGAAATAGTGTGGGCCGCTTGGTCAAAGGTACCGTTAAGGGGTTGTGGATGAAGGGGGTTCGTAATCGCCACTTCAATCTCACAGCTAACGATACGTGTGACATTCTCTTGAAATGGTTGTGTGGCGGTAAGAGCGGAGTAAGAGGCAGGGGTGTTTGAGAGCCGGGAAACTGCGGGACGATGCTGCGGCTTTTGGCTACCTCAAGACGGCGGCATTCTTTGGCAATGACGTCAATGGTAGAAATGTCGTTATAGACGAGCAAATTGAAGGCGTCATCCGCGATACCTTTTAGTATATGGCCCACCTTGTCAACCTCGGTGATGTGCTCGTCGACATTCCGGCAAAGTAAGCACTTCCTATATGTAGGAGACATACGATTCGGCCGATGACCGGACACAATTGGCAAGCTCTTTTCGCGCAGCCTGTTGGCGACCTGATGGGTTGCCAAATAGGTCGTGAAGCCTCTCTTTGAAGATGTCCCAGCTAGAGAGCTTGACCTCATGGGTGCGAAACCAGACATGCGGTGTCCCGTCCAGATAAAAGATCACATTGGCAAGCATGATGGTAGGGTTCCAGTGGTGGCTTTAGCTAACATGCTAATACATGCTGAGCCAGTCCTCAACGTCAATGCCATTTTGGGCGGAGAATGCCCCAGGATCACGGAGGCTAGGAACCATAACGTACGTTGTGGTTGGTGCCGCATGTCTAGGTGGCAACGAGGTGGTTCCATCGAAAGCCATGGCTGAGAAGACGACAGTGCGGCCACTTTGGAGCTCCGTGGTGAGAACAGGGGACGTTCCACCTCCACCACAATGTTACGCGAAGGACGAGTCAGTAAGATGAGCAGCTATTTACAGGTTATATTTCAGGGTGCCTGAAAACTGGAAATTCTCAGGGAATGTGAATAGTCTGGAAACACTCAGGGAACTTGTGCTTTTATCGGGAACAATTAACTGTAACCTTATTGAAATGGGACGAAAGTTGTGTTAATGATGGCTCCAGTAACAGAAACTGCAATGTATCGTCATTGACGCCGTGTCATCGGCATGAAGTATTGCCAGAGTAGTTAACGACCGATTTTTCGAACATGCCCTATAATTCGCATGGCTTTGTGGCACCACCACGTACTCCATATAGTCAATATATATTGCCCTGACTGCATGTCTCGAATGGCATTAATCAAAGCCACCACCACCGCCATTTTGATTATCTCGCCGCCTCAAACTGGCACTCTCGCACGCAGACCCGCTGGCAGCCGTAGCCATCACCACGGCAACGTTAGGCCTAGCTGCTTCTATGCTGCTTCTGAAAGAATTTGCTGTTGTCAGCAATGGCACCGACTCCGTCTTTATAATTCTCGTGATTGTCTTCGAAGCTCGCATAGCACAACACGTTGCATAATGCGTCTTGAAAGTGAGCTTTGCCTTAATACAACAGTGTTACATGGTGAAGGATAAGTGTGGGACGGGGCAATTCTTAAGGGACACAGTATGCATTCCTTAATTATACACGCGTGCACCCCATCTCCTGTCACAGTACGAGCGCCGATATGCCTAATGAGTGTACTGGCAGGCCGTAAAAGCTTTTTTTGGGCGTGCCTGTGGCAATTTTAGCTCTTGAGAGCAGTTAAAAACATGCATTCATTTCTTTCGGACTGCTCGATATTTCGGATGTTTTTGCGGCCCCTAGAGAGTGCAAAAAATCGGACAAAAATCGGACTGTACAACTGACCAAGACGATGCTTCAAATGATTCATGGGGTGAACGCGTGGCAGAAGGAGGATGAGAACAGAAATGACCGATGCAACGAGGATTCACGAGAAAGCAAGCGTGCCGCCGCCTCTTTGAAGGAGCTTGAGCTCAAGAAACAAAGTGTTGGCTGACACTGAGATGTAGGTCTCCCTCATTGAAACCAAAATAAACTCTTTAAAGCACTGAAACCCAACACTGAGATGTTGTGTATGGGCTGAGAGTATGTCTGGACAGTTGAGGTTGAATTTCTAGCTGCAGAGAGAATCTTAGTCATGACAAAGTTAGGGCCTCATACCGATAAGCTTGCTATCTGTTGATAGAAATAGCTCATATTCAAAAAAATTTACTTATGTATGCATCTCCTTTTCATTCATATTTGAAAATGTTCGACGCAATTTGGAATGGGCTTTGCCATCTTTTTCTCTATGCCCTCTGTTTTCTTTTGAAATAAAATAGATATTACTCCTTACTATTCAAACTGGATTTAGTCATTTTTTTGTTTCAACATGCTTACTAGAGAGTGACAGCACTGAGCAACAGGGTGTCAGCCTACCTTGACATAAAACAGAGTTCTGGCTCATTCAGGGAATGTTGCAAAGGTGCTCAGGAAAAACCTGGCAAACTCAGGGAATTTGGAAATGTCAACTTGGTAGACACCCTGTATTTACAAAAGCGGTTGCAGCGCTGACCGGTTAGATCCAAAGCGCGAGTCCAGTGCGTTCCTCCTCCTCTTTTCTCGAGTTATCGTGCCCACGCTCCACATTCAAACAATCAAATACCACACACATGTAGCAATTTGTGTCGTTACAGAGTATTACTTTGGTGAAGGCACTACCATGTTTTACATCATAATTGATATGGGGGCATATCAGTAGCAACCTTGAAATATATATTTTTACTTTCTTGAGATGCCTAAGGCGAGTGAATAACTTCTTCATGTAATTTGAGCGGGGAATTTAATCCTTTTTATGAAGAAACGTAGCATGACTGACTTTACAACATTTTAAAATATTTAGCTACTCTGTAATTACAATGATTCATCATAAAATGCTCAGAGTCATTCTATCACCTTGATTTGCTTTCACTTGAGTCGCAAGCACCACCTAGGTTTCACACATATGTATTGACAGTCTATCATAATTCATGACTGAAGTGGATATTTGAAAACGTTTGTTTCTCTATGCATCTCCTTTTTATTTGTATTTGAGAATGTTCGACTTGATTTGCAATGAGCTTTACCATTTTCTTCAAAGGTATTTTATTTGCTGTGCATTCTACTAATCCTTCCATTGTGATTTCTCTTTGAATAAAATAAATGATACTCCTTAATATTCAAACTGGATTAAGTCGTCTTTTAGCATGCTTACTAGAGAATGACATCATCGGGTGATATGGTGTCAGCCTGTCTAGACGTAAAACAAAGTTCTGCATCGCTCAGGTAATTTTGCAAACACACCCAGGAAAAAACTGGAAAACTCTGATAATTTGGAAATGTCACCTTGGTAGAAACCCTGTGTTTTCGTTGTTGTCAGATGACGATATCTTGGACTCTGTAGTCACTGCAATATATTTGATGTAGTGAACCATTTTCACTTCTATGCTTTGTAGAGTATCATGTCGGAAAGACATGACGGAAGCAGCGGCAGCAACCACCACATTGGGACCCAGGTTTGAATCGGACACTAGGGCCACTCCAGTTGCAATTCACAGTGTTTGCTATTTTGAGCATGTAAACAATTCATTGCTTAGACACGTGCACATGTTGTGATGTAACATGTTGTTGCACTTATTATTTCGACCACGCAACATGTTATTAAAGTATGCTCAGGGCCATTGGTGAATTGCAACGTACGGCGCACATCTTCATTCACCGGTTGTGGTACTGCGCTGCCAACGCATGACGGCGTACGGCGATAGACCCACGGCAGGTTCGAGCACCGAGCCAAAAGGACTGGCCGGCCCTGGCCGTACGTATGGGCGCTCTCCCAGGAACCCTGGACGTCTAGGACAGTCAATGCGTTTATTAATTACAAATGGCCAACATGTACTAGACTGCACCCAAACACACGGAGCACACTCGGCGCCCGCGGCCCCTGTTGGCAGGGGAAAGCAAGTTCCACGCCGCATCGAACAATGGTTCGCGCACGCGGGCCGAAATGCGTTCGCAAACACTACTTAGCGCTTCCCATCGCCGACACTGGTCCGCGACGGTTCTGACACGCAGAATGTGATGCACCGAGCGCCTGCGACTACCAGAAGGGTGGAACGCAGAGCCACTCGGCAAGCCACACTTACACAAGCTGACAAAGCATGAATGTACCCAGGCCGGGGCCGTTGGGGACACAAATAGCTGGTTGCTCACGCACCTTGCCGTTTGCCTCTAGTGACCGGTGCTCGTCCCTCCCGCAGCTCGACTCCCCCATGCACGGCGATCTTCCCCAGTCGGAGCTCCTTCCCTATGTCATGCCCCACGACCCAATCGAAGGGCCGCGTAGCATAATGTCGTGGTACGCGGCCGTGGCGCCTGGGGAAAACGGTGCGTGGTCGAGGGGCAGGCATTTGGGGTGGGTTTTTCTCGCAGTGGCGAATAAGTCCGGAGCCAGAGGCACAGCAAAGACTGCGCCCCGGTAGACCCAAGTAACTCCCACACCATTTATGTTGTAGCTCACTTGTAGAGGTGTCGGGGCAACCGCCGTGGCACAAGATCGGTCAGGTTGTCAGGTGGCTGCTGTTGCATAAGATTAGGCCTGACAAATGGTTCGCTGCCGTAGCACAGGAAGAGGCTTGGTGCATAGATGACAAAATGGAGCTCTATTGAGCTCCATCTTGTCACCTATGTGAGATGTGGTTAAGCCTGGGCTGGCCTCTGTGGCACAGGACTGGGCCAGAACTGCAGTGGGATCCTGCCTGGGTACTGCGATACACTGTCGCTGCACTTTAGGGGGACAGCGGGACAATGCGTTGCCGGTGGGTCCCCTATCTGGATCAGGTCTTGTGAGCCACCTGCCGCCGTCTCCAGAGCACGGCTGGAGACTTGTCCACACTAGCCCAAGGCCACCTCACTGACTGACCAGCACCTCATATATGCCTTCCTCTTCCTTCTCGTTGCGGTCTTGCGCTCACACTCTGTTTCCAGTTCCACACTTTTGCATGTCTTGAGGACTACTTCATTTCTTCTTTGTCGTGCTCTTCATTATCTTAAATCCACACACAAACTCATGACAATCACTGTACATTTTTTACCTCACCAATTGCTCGGAACCTTGTTACAAAAAATTTTTTATGAGAACTGATTTCAGGAGCGTTGCCACATGGTCATTGTTGAGTGGCTGTTTGTACTGTGGGGGTCTCATCCATGCTCTTGGGAGAAAGTAACGGCAACACTGTAGTGCAAACAATTACAAGGGCATTTATCGTGCCTTTTATACATTAATGCTTGCTAGCCAACTCACAACACACAGAATGTGCCAATGGGTGCGCGACAAATCTAGAAAGTCCGACTCACCGCGACCGGATAGTGAGCAGATATGTTCGCCCCATGCTGGGCAGCAACGCCTGGTCCTTCACGTGTACAGTAACGCAAATGGTGGCGCATTCGAATGATCATGTTTGTCCATTCCAGTGTATGCCTCATGAGACAGGTCTCGCAGAACCATGGATCGGCGCACGCACGGAACATCCGCGCCACTTGCTGAACCTCAGCCCAAGAGGAAGAGCCTACTCCTTGTCATGCCCAACTAACCCCGCTCTTAGGTTACTCTAGCAGCACCACACTCGCGCCATCTCTCATAATGCGCTGCAACCAAACCAACCGCCGCTAGCACTAAGTTACGCAGAAAAGCTGGATTACAGGAGGTGCGACATATGTGGGGAAAACAACATATCAGGGTACTCATGAGAGTCTCGCATCCCCACAGTACTGTAGTAGGTTAATGTCATTACCTCCATAATCATCTTTTTATCGCCAACTGTAGGAACATGCTTTCTGTTTGCTTCTCTCCTTTCCTATTATTTGATCTTCTTTTCTTACCACTCACATTGTTTGCACTCCTCATGTAGCAATCCTTTCTACAACCGATGTATTCTGTAAGCTAGCGAACATGCCGTGAAAAAGTGTAATGCATGAAATTATGTTGCTACAGTGCAGTCTAACAGGAAAGACAATGAAACACCAAGTCTTTATTACAAAAATTAAACATGCTCCTCAACACAGAAGAACACATTGTATGTCCCAAAACTTTAATGAGTTGGTCTCCCTGGCGTCGCGTTGGAATATAACGGTTAGTGTAATGCTTAATTAAACACACAGTGCACTGAACTTAAGAGTGCTTCAAGTTTTGTGAGCAACAAAAAAGTGCAGGAGAAGTCCACCCAAGCTCTCTTCCACTGAGTGCTTCATCACTGCGGCAGATGCTCACAGGCCTGCAAGAAGTTTGGTTACCTAGGACCTTTGCTTCCACAACTTTTTGTTCTCGCGCTTGGTGCACCGCTACCTGATTACCCTTGGAGCATTGCACGAACTTGCGGTGGGCCTCTCGGTTTGAGAACTTGTTACTGTTGAAGCCGACCACGATAGACGCATGCGGCGCCCATGACCGCACGTAGCGGTGCCAAGTGACATGATATGCATTCCTCACTTACGTGCTGACGATAACCTACGAAGACTACCTTCATAAAGATGGAAAAATCTGTCTTTTTCGACGGAAACTGGAAGGCTATACTTTTTAAGCAATAGAAGATTGCCATTGAGCACAGTATGACCCACTATTAAACTAAAATCCCCATTGGTATTTGGGAAAAGGGAGGCATACAAAAACAAAGTTCACAGTAGGGTTACAGAAACTTTGATTATTAAAATTCATCGTGGATTCTTTTCTTTTTCCTTTTCTTTTTTCTTTAACATCGGTACGACATTAGGCAATGAAATAAGAGCTTGGTGGCGCAACCCACCACCCCGTTCCAAAGGGGACGCTCATGACATCCATCCATCAATCCATCCATCTAGTTATCGATTTCAAATAAAAACTGGCGCATTTTTTAAAATCTTCGAATGTAAGCCAACCCTCGAGTTTGCATGTATTATGACTGTTTCAAATAATAAACTATGGGCTTAGATGGAAATAAATACTGTAGTTATTTCTTCAATGTCAGAGGGAAGAAAGCACTTAATTCTATTTTACAGACATTCTATCCATAAAAAATATTTCCCAGACTTTCGTATACGAACTTAGTTGTTCTCACTGCTGGCACACTAATTTGGTTTTCCTTTTAATAACAGTAGAGCATGCTATGCATCTCGATCCATAGGTACCTAAGTTGCTGATAGCTAACGGGATTCTTGCTAAGTAATGTGATTAGCCTCCCGAGCATGTGCAGTACGGTGATTTCTTTTGCACAAAATTTGGAAGCACAAATGTGTTTGTTATTTTCTGATATTCAATATTCGATTCTACATTCAGTTGCGTATGGCATGGTTGTGCAGGCCCGATCTTGAAAGTGATCTGTGATGGGGGCAGAGTGTGCCAAGTGCTGATAAATTCGTGTATGCTGTGTTCTCAGTGCTTAGTTCACATTGAAGCGAAAGGGAGCACAAATGTCAATTCGCGCGCTGCTGCTGTCGCACTTCCTCACTCCAGCGTTTTGACAGCAAGTGTGCATGGTCATTGAGTGAGTTCATATTTGCTCTTGCACATGTAACACCATGCTTGTTAATTTCGTTCATAAGTGAATGCTTGCAAGTTTATACAGCCCATAAAACTACTATCATTTTTTTTTGTATAGCTTTCTACTACTGTGCTACTGCAATCGATGCTTTGCCTTTCGAGCAAAATTGTGGCTTTTTCATGCTCAAACAGAGGCACATGCTGTAAAAAATTAGCCGGATTTCTATGTATGAAAAGATTATGCTATGTCATACAGAAAAGTTTTTTTTTTTAAATCAAAATCTAGTTGTTATCTCTCACTTACTGTTCTTACTCGAAGGCAAATTTACTGGGCACTTCGTAATAAGAAAAAAGAAAAACAGTCTTGTCTGTCCACGTGGAAATGCTTTCCTAACAGGTAAATTGCTCAACTCGGTAAACATAACGCGCGCCTGTCGGCAGTTTCACTGTTGGAGTAAAATTGAAAGCAAATTGGTGGCTTTGGCACACAACACAACTGACTATTTTGTGTGCAGGTGTACATCGTTGTGTTCCTACTGCCATGGACTGGCCTGCGGGAACGCGTAGCCCTTCCAGGTAATGCTGTCATTGTTCTTTAAAATGTGACTGCACTTAGCATAGAACCATACACATGGGAACAAGCTTTTCTTAGCACATGAACTGGCCAGCTCTTGTGTTGAGGAGATAGCAAACCAAGCATGGCCCAGCTTGCACTGTTCATAATTTATTTGCAGGATACTGCAGGCCCATTTTGGCCCATGCAGGAGGAGTAAAAGTATGAAACAAGAAAAAATTTGCTTTGTACAAATGAACATATCACTTTCGAGTTGTTAAAGTGTAGCATCATTAATACGTTGCAGAGAATGAGTACCTCCTAGCGATGACAATGGTAGAGTATTCAGGGTGTCTACCAACCGGCAAAACCGGGAATTCTCAGGGATTTTGAGTAGTCTGGAAAAACTCAGGGAAAACTCTGGGAATTTGTGCCTCTATCAGGGAAAATTAACTGTAATTTTATTGAAAGGGTCGAAAGTCGCGGTAATGCTGGCGTGAGTAAACAGACAGGAATCGTAATGAATCGTCTTTGACACCCTGTCGTCGACTTGACAGTGTGCTGTCAACGACCGACTTTCCGGATTCCCGATAATTTGGACGGCCATGCGGCACCACCACGTACCCCTTAGAGTCAATGTATGAGAACGTCTGAAATTTCGGACGCAAGAACTCTTTACCGTCCGATTTTCCGGAAGTTTTCCCGTGACAGCAGGTGCGAAACGGCATTAATCAAAGCCACCACCGCTGCCATTTCGATTACCTCGCCGCCTCGAACCGGCGCTCTCGCACGCAGATCCGCTGGCAGCCGTAGCCACCACTGCTGCAGTGCTAGGCCTAGCTGCTTCGGCATTTGCTATGAAGCATCTTGCCGTTGGGTGCCGTGTTCTTTATTGAAAGAATTCGCTACTGTCAGCAATGGCACGGATTCCGCCCTTGTGGTCCTCGCGATTGGCTCAGAAGCTTGGAAAGCACGGTGCGTTGCATAATGCCGGTTCCCGAAAGTCAACTTCGCCTCCCTACAGAAATGTTACTTGGTGAAGCATATGCAAAAGTATTGCAGTGAAGCATAAGCATGGAAAGGAGATATTGCCACGGGACACAGTATGTATTCCTTAATTATGCACGCATGCACCCGGTATTTCCTGTCACAGTATGGGCACCTATTACGTGTATTACGTGCCTAATACGAGTACCGACAGACCTTCAGAGCGTTTTCGAATGTGCCTGTGGCGGTTCGAGCCCTTAAGGGCAGTAAATGACAACCATTTATTTTTTCCAACTGGCCGATTTTTCGGATGTTTTCGTAGCCCCTAGGGAGTTAAAAAAATTGGACGTGAACTGTGCAACTGACCAAGAAGATGCTTCAGATGGTCCGAGGAACGAACGAGTGGCGGAAGGAAGACAAAACAAAGTACCTACGCATTGAAGAATGAACGCGAAAGGAAGCACGCTGCCGCCATTTTGAAGGAGCTTGAGCTTAAAAAACAAAGTGTTGCCTGATGCCGAGATGCAGGTGTCCCTTATCCAAACTAATATAAACTCTTTAAAACAGTGAAACACAACAATGAGGTGTTCTGGGCGGGCTGAGAGTATATGTCAGGGCAGTTGAGGTTGACTTACGAGCTGTTGAGAGAGTGTCCCAATTGTGACAATGTTCGGGCCTCATACCACTGAGCTTGCTATCAGTTGATAGAAATAGCTCGTATTTGAAAATATTTGCTTCTATATGTATCTCCTTTTTATTCGTATTTGAGAATGTCTGACTCGATTTGCATATATTTAACGACATTTTATTTTCCGTGCATTTTACTAACCCCTCCCTTTATTGTCTTTTTGAATAACATAAACACTACTCCTTTGTATTCAGATTGGATTAAGTCGTTCTTTTTAAAATTTTTTTCCGTATGCTTACTAGAGAGTGACAGTATCCGCAAATAATGGTTTCAGCTCGTCTTGACATAAAACATAGTTCTGCATCACTCAGGGAATTTTGCGAAGGCACCCAGGTAAATCCTGGAAAACTCGGGGAACTTGGAAATGTCAACTTGGTAGACACCCTGGTATTCCATTGATCTACAGTGCTGGGAGAAAAAGAAAATTTGAAAGTGTTTGTTCTTGCTTGATAGGGAAGTAAAAATTCAGACTAATGATGTCTGGTTAGCTAGCCGTGATGATAATGATTGGGCACGTTGGTAAAAGTGCTACGGCAATTAGTTACTTTAGAGGAAAGAAATAAGACAAACCTCGGCACTTTTCACCAAAGTTACAATGTCTGGATGCTTTGCTTTTGCATGGAAGTTATGGGCAAGTCGGTTTTACAGTACTTAGAAAAATAGTAACCGAACTGCATTCCAATGAACCATTTCAAATGCGTTAATACTGCGTTTAGTGTAAAGGCTCCAGGCGCTGCAGGTGTATTCCATTTTAGGCCTAATGAGTAATCAGTATGCATGAACTCATTTTGGGGAGGTGCTTGTTTTAGTTTGTGTTGAAGGATACAAATGTCGCAAAATGAGGAATCTGAGACGTGAGAATTCCAACTCGAGTTGTTAGCAGGCTTGAGCGAATATCAGTTTTTTTGGTTCGAAGCAATTTCAAAAGCAAATAAGTATTGAATAATAAGTATCAAATAGTTTCGAAGCGAATAGTTGAATAGTGGAATTAGCATAATACCTTGGCACAACTGCCACGTGTTGACAAATATAAGAAAGAAAAATTGTTGGTCAAGGCTACGGGAGCATTTTGCATTCGCTCGTCGTGATGCAGGGGATCGTGTGATGTACAATTTTGATTGCATGATGCCCGCAGTCTAGGGCCAGTATTCTCTGATAATGACTATTATTTTTGCGAAATTTTGTGACTTGGCACTGGATGCGTTAGCCATATACGCGGACGCAGCTGGTGCTGAATCGTGTGGAATCTTGCAAAAGTGACAGTATCTCCAAAGGGGATCACCTGAGAAAGAGAGCGAGAGAACAACTTTATTTGCCGAAGGTAGAATTGCCCATGCAACCCATTAAGTGGCACCTGCCTGTGACGTCCTAGGCGTGTAAGATGGTTGCAGCCTGGATGCAGCTGTCGGTTGATCACAGGAGGCGATCCCATGCTTCCGGGTGTATACGGGTGTCTATAAGCCTAACTGCCCCTCATGCAATGTATCCACCACTTTTTCCCATGTGCTATGAGAACGTAGGGATCACCTGAGCAGATCGCTCCAGCTCTGTGTCTTCTGCCTACAGGCGAGATTAACCTGTTTCGTCTAGCTAGCGTGCAGACGAATTTGCTAGGCACACTTGCCACTTCTCATTCTAGCCCACGTACATAATCTTGGGCCATATCACCTGTCAGTGCCAAGCTACCCGCGACGGTTTGCCGCCAACTGCCGCACCTTCCTCAGCGATTACTTCTAAACAGTGCTGCTTTGCCGGGTGTCTGCAACCAAGGCCATGGTTTCGTGCCGAGTCAATGCAAAATTTTTCGCAGCAACGGTCCGATTCTCGAGAAGCCCAGAAACCATCTCACCGGTGAAAGTGAGAGTAAAGGGGATGAACAGAATGGCATTAACTTTCTTCATGGCCATGATATTTGACATCATGCACGCAGATCATGCCCAAAAGGTAGAACCAGACTACCTTCAGTGTTCATAACTTCAGTCGCCGTCATACACTCAGGAAAGAAAGTGGAGGTGCTGCGTGATCAATATGTGAATAATTGAGTAGGTGCAAACCTCAGTCGATGATTGCATATAGATTCTCATCTTTGGCTTGTAATGGCTATAAGCCATGTTATGGCAATGAAGCTTGCTCACCGAAACTGAAACTGCTAATCATACACATTTTCGAATTTATACTTGCTTATCTCAAATACCTTGAAAACTTCAAATTCAAAAATTAAAGCCAAAGATAATATAGAATGCCGTAAAATTCCATCTGTTTTCTCAAACCTAGTTGTTAGTTATTGTAACCCTGTCACGATCCACCTGGATTCGTGATCAAGGGAGGGTTCGAGGCATCCTCTGTTAGATGGACGCTATGCAGCGTGGTGATGACGAATGATGACTGACCGCCAAGCAGCTGTGCTCGCCGGTGTTTATTGGTACGGTGACCAATGTTGCCAAACTGACCCTGGCAGGCCACTGAGCCTGGCAGGCCAACGAAGATTATGTCGAGGGGGCATCACATGCTTGCTACAAACCCCCAAATATTTATATTGATTAACTTCAGTAAGAGGATGAGTAGGAAGACCATAAGGAAACGTCCACTTATTTCTCTTCTTAGTAATATGCATGTTTACAGTGAACCCACTTATACACATTGGATATAACAATGAGCAGCCGATGTGTCATCAACTTTTGCATGCATTCTATGATTAAATAAACTGCTTACTGGAATGCTTCCATTCCGCATTATCAGTTATGACAAATGAACCTGGCTTCTGGGCTTCTGGCTTCCCCGAAGCTGCTCCTTCCCGTCTTTAAAGCACAGCTGGAGATACGTCTGCCCTATTCTGAGTCCACGTTCGAAATGCCCTGCTCAGCCACCTTTGCCTTCTTTTTATTCTTCCTCTCTCGAACTTCACGCATCACATGTCACAGTTCATTTCCTTTCTATTTTCTTTTAGTAAACACTCCCAACCTCATTTTGCCGACCGGCGTCATCATCTTTTTCACATGTACCTTCACACCTTTTTTGCTGCGTGTGTTCAGCCTTCCCCCTTCTGACACAGTTTGCTATATAGGCAGAAATTCAGTTTATTATTAAAGAAGGGAGGCCAGTGTACTTTAGCTAAAGCATTAACTTGTGGTGTAAAACAAATTCAAAAGCTTTTTGAAGGTCCAAGAAAATTGTCAGTTTTTCCATATTTTTTGAGAACTGTTACAAAACTTGGGATTACTGTGGTTAGTTGTGCAACTGTAGAAAAGCCTTTCCTGAAACCATGCTGAAAAGAGGAAAGAATTTATTGTCTGTCAAAAACTTAGTTATGTAATTATCAACAATATGTTCAAGTAGTTTACAGCAGGAAAAGAGCTGTAACTTGTCACCTTTCTTTTTGTGTATATTGGCACAACACATGCCACCCGCCAGTCAGCCGGTCAATCTTTAGATGATATGGATACACTAAAAAGGACTGGAGCAAGGATTTCAGCGTAGTAGTGAAGGAACATGTTTGGAAGGCCATCCGGTCCAGGTGGTGCTTTAGTTTTTAGGTTAAAGGGGCCCTGAACCAATTTTGAACTTAAAATAGGCTATCTTAAAAATACCTTGCCACAAAAAACACTTCAATTCATTCAGTATGAGCAGAGTTATTGGCAGTCAAACACCTCCTTTGGTGTGCTCCCGTTCCTTCTTCAATGCCTTACACTGCGAGTGCTATGGCGGAGTGGGGCGTGCCCACAACACTCTGCCTTCTAAATGTCACCATGCCGTGCATTTCAAATTGACTTTTGGATGTTAACATAGATGCCATTACATCCGATTTTGGTGCCTATGTCGCGCTAAACGTGCTAAACGTGCTAAACGTAAGCCAAATGCAGTTGTCCTTAGCAAGCTGCAGTGTGGCAGCCGTGGTTTCAGCGCTACGTAGAAGACTGCAACTACAGGCAACTGTAGTGTGCATGTGCAGTGTTTTCTTTGTGCATGACAGGGCTTGAGTGCGTGCTCCCATGTATATTGTAGTATAGTGTCGCCCCCTGTCAGATCTCTGTGTCATCGTACATGTATGTTTTGTAGTTGTTTAGCTAGATGCCCCCCCCCCCCCTTCTGTCATGTGATGAGCTTGGACCAATCAGGAGGTGTCATCTGGCGTGTGAAGCCTTTATTAGTAATAAACGGCCGTGGGTCGGCTGAGTCTTCGTTCCGGTTTTCATCGGGAGCAGTTAGCTCCGAGTCTCCTTCACTGCCCCGGCGCTAGCCGCGCGTTCGCTGGTCGGGGCCCCCCGCTTCCCTGCCGCTGCCGACACAACACCTTTTGGCGACGAGGATGGGATTCCCGCAGCAGTTCCGACTGAAGCCCCGGGAAACCAACGAGCTTCGTAAGTGAAGCATCCTTTACGTGTCGGCACGGCCTGCAAACGCCTACGACGCACTTGGCATCGCAAGGCTTCCGAGCCTAGGCCTACTCGCCCCCTTGTTCTTCCGGGCCCCATTCCTGCTGCGAGCTCCGGCTTGTTTTCTGCACTGTCTCCTGCATGCTACCCGCCATGGCGTCTTTTACGGCGAACCTTCCCGTTTTTCTGGAATTGCCCGGGCCACCGTTAATTCCATGGTACCGATGGAAAAAACTTTTTCAGGCCCACCTCAAAGCGGCCGGCGGTGGCGGCTAAACGGACACGCGACGAGCGTCCCCGCTCGTCAGCGCTCTCGGGCGTGAGGGACAACGAAAGTACTTTGCAGACGAGGAGCAGGAAGCAGCAAGGCAGTTAACCAGCGCAGCGTCAGCATCAAGTGAAGCAGCAAGGCAGTGGACCGGCGCAGCGTCAACGTCAAGTGATGCGGTCCCGCCAGCGTCAGAGTTCCAGAAACTCTTGCAGCGGCTTGACCGGCTGTTCGCCGCGTCAACAAATGTTCTGGCGGAGAGGCACGAATTCACCAGTCGAAGGCAGTTCGAGGGAGAAGGATTCCTGGAATTCGTGACCGCATTGAAGGAGAAGGCGGTACAGTGCAACTTCGGCACAACCTACAACGAGCGCGTCCGAGACCAAATAATACATGGGGTAGCGAGCGTCAGCATTCGCGAAAAGTTATTGGCTCATGGTGAAACCCTGTCCCTGGACAAGGCAGAAGAAATTGGACGCTCGTTAGAAGCCTTCCATCGAGCGAAACGCGCGTTCAGCTCCGAAAATGTACAAAGAATTGAGGCATCTCAACTTGGCGTTCCGTCAACGGGCCAAGATGGCCGACTTTTTCCGGGGAGCCGCCAAGATGGCCGACGTAGTTCGGGAGGACATGAAAATGGCCAACTTCTTACGAGATGCCGCCACGATGACCGACTTCTTCCGAGAAGCCGCGAAGATGACAGACTTCTTCCGAGAAGCCGCAAAGATGACAGACTTCTTCCGAGAAGCTGCGAAGAGGACCGACTTCTTCCGAGAAGCCGTCAAAAGGACCGACTTCTTCCGAGAAGCCGCCAAGAGAGCCGACTTCTTCCGAGAAGCCGCCAAGAGGGCCGACATTTCGCACATGGCCCCTCCGGGAACCATGGTGCATGCGATCGGTGTGGCAGCACGAAACATATTGCAACGTACAAGAATTGTCCAGCGAGGAACCGGCGGTGTAATGCCTGCCACATGTTGGGCCATTTTGCATCAGTATGCCGAAAAACCCATACTGTTCAACACGTCTATTCCGCAGAGACGCTGTCTTCAACTTCCGCAGGGCAGCCGTCCGCGTCTGTCTTGACGGTAAGGATGGTAAGCGCTTTTTAAACTAAAGATTTGGAACTTCCGGTCGTAGTTAACGGCGTCTCCATGCGACTGCCGGTGGATACGGAAGCGTCTGTCTCATTGATGACGGCCGAAGATTTTGGAAAGCACTTTGGTCGACAGCACAGACTGTCACAAACAACAGTGGACTTGAAAAATTTCTCCAAGCAACGCATCAACATTCAAGGCCTGTTTCAAGCCACTGTCCAGTTTTTTCAAAGATCATGTTCCGTCACGTTCCACGTAACGACTACAGGAACATCACTGCTGGGTTTAGACGCCATCCTATGCTTGGGCATACGGATCGACGGTACGTCGCTGACATGTCGTCTACCATCGCTTCCTTCAGTGCAGAGCCCCACAGGTGTGCCTCCGGGTTTTGATCACCTTTCCAGCGACGAGTTGGGTCTCGTCAACAACCTTGTGCACCGAATTCATCGGCAGCAAGATGCAAAACCAGTATCTTCAAAGTTGCGCAGACTACCCCTGGCTCTCCGTGACCAGGTCACAAATGAATTGCGACGTCTTGAGGACTGCGACGTCATCGACCGCGTCGAGGCTCCTGAGTGGGTGTCTCCACTCGTGGTGGTGGGCAAGAAGGATGGAACCATGCGGCTCTGTGTAGATGTACGGGAACAGTACAGTCTTGTGCCTCACGTTCAAGAAAGGGTCTTGCAGAAACAGTGGCAGACTAAACAATACGTAGACAAACGTAGAGGTGTTCAGGCAACTCGTATCAAGGTGGGAGACACTGTCAGAATAAGATTTAAGAGGAAAGGATTTTTTAAGTACAGTAAACCTCGTAAGGTCAAGGCCCAGATAGGACCATCTACTTTTCTACTCAGTGATGGGAAGACGTGGCATGTGTCTAAGTTAACCCTAGTGATGAAGGATCCAACAGGTAGTACATTGTGTACAAGTGATAAAGATTTTTTGTACTCGTATTCAAACCTGGATAGTCATTCCGATGACTCGTCTGTAGTGACATCGTCTTCTCATAAGCATCAGTTAAGTAGCTTGTCTGACTGTATCACTTCCGGGTCTACGCAGTCAGCAGTCGTCTCTGATTCCATGGGGGAATCGGTAGCCTCCCAGGACTTGTTGGGACGTCGAGAGGAGCTTCCTGGGCAACCCTCTCCAGCTTTGAGTGACAACCACATTCAGTTTTCCAACCAGGGGGAGGGAAATGGTGGGACGACTGGGTCATTAAAGTCGACCGATACGCGTCGCAACCCCCAAAGTTCTGAGGTACGCCCGCGTCCTCATCGTGACAGAAAACGGCCTCCGTGGCTCGATGATTTTGTTTCTGTAGTGTAGAGCGCAGTCTTCGAAATGCCACGGCTAGGGGCCTCGCTGTGACATTTAGGAGACAGTCCACAGTTTCATTAACACAGGTATAAAGTGCTCCTTGTTGCGGTGCAGTGAGTTTTGTGCCGTGTTCCTTGTCGGACTTTGTTTGAGTGACTGCCTGTATTTTGGTGCCCAAGACTGGTGCGCGTGTATGTGGACTTGGGCGGGGACGAACTGAATCTGTTGTGGACTTAAGTGCGTGCTTTGTGTGCGACTGGTGCGCGTGTGTGAACGTGGGGGGGGAACGAACTGAAATTGCCTTTGGACTTAAGTGCGCGTCTTGTGTGCGCGTTTCACTGTATGCTTGCTTTGTTTCCAGGGGGGGATGATGTAGTATAGTGTCGCCCCCTGTCAGATCTCTGTGTCATTGTACATGTATGTTTTGTAGTTGTTTAGCTAGATGCCCCCCCCCCCTTCTGTCATGTGACGAGCTTGGACCAATCAGGAGGTGTCATCTGGCATGTGAAGCCTTTATTAGTAATAAACGGCCGCGGGTCGGCTGAGTCTTCGTTCTGGTTTTCATCGGGAGCAGTTAGCTCCGAGTCTCCTTCACTGCGTCGGCGCTCGCTGGCCGGGGGCCCCCACTTGCCTGCCGCTGCCGACACAACATATATGCTACAGTCTGATCATGCTACCTGGTACGGACTGGCTTTGTCCTTCACCAGCTTGACCGACGGATACTAGCCACATCCAACTTGTGCATCTTTGAAGCACTATCAATTAGTCTGCCAAGACATCTAACCAGGAGCGGCCAGGAGTGAGTGTGCGTTGGCAAATATGCGTGTTGTCTGACTTAAAGTTTCGTGTGGTTCGAGGCTCGTTAAGCGTTCAAAACTAGTCTAAATTAACGAGACCTGCTGGGCACGACACTGATAAGGAGGGTGGCCAAAGTTTAATTCCTGTGGGGGCAGCCATGGCTGAGTACGAGTGGATGATGGTCGGCTTCTTCCAGAAGTAAGTAATTATTATCGAAATTCGAAAGCACATTGTCGCTTATTTCAGCCTATTTTTCTAACTTTGTCTATAAATATACACAGTGACAGTAGGAAGAGGTGCACTAATCCAAATGCGCTTCTTGATTGATGTCAGCTATTGGCCGATAGAAGCCACGTATGGGAATACGCTTTATTATTAAATGAAGGCTCCAGAAGGGTATGAGGAGCAGGCTTCTGTAGAAAAGAGGGCATTTAAGAAAAAGGTGACTTAGTGCTCCACTTGCGAGTTCCACGTGCCGTGTACGACAGCAAAAATTGGCTGAGAGGTTCCCAGCAACATATGCTATCGCAGACTTTTTTTTCACCACACTCAAGGGGCGGTTCAGCAGCCCTTTATGAAGCAGAGGTAGAACACCTGCCTCGCGTGCAAGAGGTCCGTGGTTCAAATCCCGGTGCCGGCAATTTTCCACCGGATTAAAAAAAAAATGAAATCCGCGTGTTGATAAAATTGCATAAACAGGCCTGGAGTGTGGCCTGATCCCGGTGACCAGAACCGGTAACGCACTCCCTCACCAGAGCAGGATTGGCCACCCTGGTGGAGTACTTGGCTACAACCTCCTATATGAACACAACAATCAAACCCCGGCCCTCAGTCCCCAGCAGCTGCGAAGCAACTGACCACGGCGGCGGTCAGACCTGCGACACAGCAGAGGGTGCTAAGAATCACTGGCTCCGGACAGGCCGCCATTGGAATATGAACCTGGCAACGTTTAACGCCAGAACATTATCTAGTGAGGCGAGTCTAGCAGTGCTATTGGAGAAAAAAAGGGCAGTAAATAGGATATAATAGGGCTCAGTGAAGTTAGGAGGCCTAAAGAAGCATATACAGTGCTAAAAAGCGGGCACGTCCTGTGCTACCGGGGCTTAGCAGAGAGAAGAGAACTAGGAGTCCGATTCCTGATTAATAAGAATATAGCTGGTAACATACAGAAATTCTATAGCATTAACAAGAGGGTGGCAGGTCTTGTTGTGAAACTTAATAAGAGGTACAAAATGAAGGTTGTAGAGATCTACGCCCCTACATCCAGCCATGATGACCAGGAAGTTGAAAGCTTCAATGAAGATGTGGAATTGGCGATGGGTAGAGTGAAAACAAAATACACTATACTAATGGGCGACTTCAATGCCAAGGTAGGCAAGAAGCAGGCTGGAGACAACGCAGTGGGGGAATATGGCATAGGCACTAGGAATAGCAGGGGAGAGTTATTAGTAGAGTTTGCAGAACAGAATAATATGTGGATAATGAATACCTTCTTCCGCAAGCGGGACAGCCGAAAGTGGACGTGGAGGAGCCCGAACGGCGAGACTAGAAATGAAATAGACTTCATACTCTGCGCTAACCCTGTCATCATACAACATGTGGACGTGCTCGGCAAGGTGTGCTGCAGTGACCATAGGATGGTAAGAACTCGAATTAGCCTAGACCTGAGGAGGGAATGGAAGAAACTGGTACATAAGAAGCCAATCAATGAGTTAGCGGTGAGAGGGAAAATAGAGGAATTCCAGATCAAGCTACAGAACAGGTATTCCGCTTTAATTCAGGAAGAGGACCTTAGTGTTGAAGCAGTGAACGACAATCTTGTGGGCATCATCAAGGAGTGTGCAATGGAAGTCGGTGGTAACTCCGTTAGGCAGGATACCAGTAAACTATCGCAGGAGACGAAAGATGTGATCAAGCAACGCCAATGTATGAAAGCTTCTATTCTAACTTTACAGCTAGAATAGAACTGGCAGAACTTTTGAAGTTAATCAACAAGCGTAAGACAGCTGACATAAGGAAGTATAATATGGATAGAATTGAACATGCTCTCGGGAAAGGAGGAAGCCTAAAAACAGTGAAGAAGAAACTAGGAATTGGCAAGAATCAGATGTGTGCGTTAAGAGAGATAAAGCCGGCAATATCATTACTTATATGGATGAGATAGTTCAAGTGGCTGTGCAGTTCTATAGAGATTTGTACAATACCAGTAGCACCCACGACGATAATGTGAGAGAGAATAGTGTAGAGGGATATGAAATCCCGCAAGTAACGCCGGAAGAAGTAAAGAAAGCCTTGGGAGCTATGCAAAGGGGGAAGGCAGCTGGGGAGGATCAGGTAACAGCGAATTTGTTGAAGGATGGTGGGCAGATTGTTCTAGAGAAACTAGCCACCCTGTATACGTAATGCCTCATGACCTCGAGCGTACTGGAATCTTGGAAGAACGCTAACATAATCCTAATCCATAGGAAAGGGGACGCCAAAGAGTTGAAAAAATTATAGACCGAGCAGCTTACTGTCCGTTGCATACAAAGTATTTACCAAGGTAATCGCAAATAGAATCGGGAACACCTTAGAGTTCTGTCAAGCAAAGGACCAGGCAGGATTCCGTAAAGGCTACTCAACCATAGACCATATTCACACTATCAATCAGGTGATAGAGAAATGTGCAGAATATAACCAACCCTTATATATAGCTTTTATTGATTACGAGAAAGCATTTCATTCTGTCAAAACCTCAGCAGTCATGGAGGCATTGCGGAATCAGGGTGTAGACAAGCCGTATGTAAAAATACTGAAAGATATCTATAGCGGCTCCACAGCCACTGTAGTCCTCCATAAAGAAAGCAACAAAATCCCAATAAAGAAAGGTGTCGGGCAGGGAGATACGATCTCTCCAATGCTATTCACAGCCTATTTTAGGAGGTATTCAGAGACCTGGATTGGGAAGAATTGGGGATAAAAGTTAATGGAGAATACCTTAGTAACTTGCGATTCGCTGATGATATTGCCTTGCTTAGTAACTCAGGGGACCAATTGCAATACATGCTCACTGACCTGGAGAGGCAAAGCAGAAGAGTGGATCTAAAAATTAATCTGAAAAAAACTAAAGTAATGTTTAACAGTCTTGGAAGAGAACTGCAATTTACAATAGGTAGCGAGGCACTGGAAGTGGTAAGGGAATACTTCCTGATCGTCTGCTCAGCCAATGGCTCAGAATTTCGGTAGCAGAAGACAAACAAACACTCATCTGCTCGTTCTGTTTGGTAAGCACACATATATTTTTAGTATTTCGAAAGACACTAGGATGAAAAGCCCAGAAAGAGCACCTCCAGTGTGCCTGGTTGGTTGCACAGGGTTCCTTTCATTTTGTATCAACCAGAAAAGCGGGCACCAGGTTTCACTGAAGACAAAAAATTGCTGCTTTGTGATGAATGCAGCCGTTAACATTTAGATATTTCGCACCGTAAAAGGGCGCCTAAGGGCAAGAATACCGCCAGTCTTCTTCAATAGTCCGATCTGAAGCAGCCCAGAGTTGTTGGGATTGTTATGCATGAACCTCAATGTGCACGCACGTATGTGTGTGCCCACACACACACACACACACACTCAAAAAGTACATTTGCAAACCCAACGCTTGACGTGCACATAAAGGATATGGGAACGCGGCAGGAAAAACCACAGCAAACAATCGGTGACCTCCAAATGTACCTGCATGACCTCCGCGACAACCATAACTGCCAATGCCGGAGGCCCACTATTGCACCATTATTTTTCCTCTTCCCAGCAATGACTCCAGGCTGCAGTGACAGATGGCGCTGCAGTAGACCGGCGTGCTTCAGCACTCCCGGCTCTCGTCGCAAAAAGAGGCACATTTTCGCCGCAGGACAACACACTACCCTATTCCAGTACACCATCTGAACGTGCCGAATGAGATTATTTTTCTTCTCGTGAGTACATTATGCGCATTGAAACAGTTTCTTCCGTATCAGTAATGAATATCGTTAATATCGGCAATTTGCGACAATAACGTAGCCATGTCCACTTTGAGTGGACAGAAACAGAAATGGGCGCATTTAGCTGCCAGTGACATAGAAACACATGGCAGGCATGCTGCGGAAACTGCGGCATCTGTCTTCACTGCTATCCTAATACGGCATGTTACTGCTAATAGGGGCGAATATCTTAGCTGCGTTACAAGCGTCGGCATATGAATAGCGTACACTTCTAATGTATCAGTGTTGTGGGATCGCATGCGCATGCCGCTATCTCCGGAGCGGCCACGCAGTTATCACGCGATAATCATGTGCTCGCTTGCGGAGGGTAGCGGGGAGAGGGCATGATCGCCCCTCCCACTGCTCTTCGCACCTGGCCACGACGCCGCAGCCCAAGGTTTCCTCCTTTCCCTTTCTTGGAACTGGGGAGACTCCCTCTCCGCTGCTTGGGGACAAGTGCTATTCCCCCGATGCATCTTTGTTTTTTTTTTTCGGCTGAGGAGCTTGCGACTGGCCGCATCTCAATTCAGCCTCTGAGACCACCGCACGCCGTCCTCCTGCTGCGCTCGGCCTTCGTGAGTGACTGACCGCCCCAGGCCCGAGCGCGGATGCACTCTGGGTGAGCTGAAATGTTATCAGCCTCTTTTGTGGTTCCAGCATTGTGCGGTTTCTTTCGCCTCAAACGTGCGGAATGCTCCGCCGCTGTGATTTTGTATTTGTGTTTGTGGTTGCTGTTGCTGCTTGTTGGTATTGTACTATAAGGTGAATAAACACATTAAGTTCGAGACTCACCCTGTCCCCCTGGCCTGAACCCGCCGTGGTCACAACTCGCTGCGCACCGCGGACTAGGGGTCACAGCTCTGACTGTTAGGGCTGCTGCAAAAGTGCTAGCGAGCTACTGCCGCTGTGCAATCCAGAGAAGGGTCAGGTACATACATGTGAACTTGAGTAATACCCCTATATTTGGTGCCCAACGTGAGGCCAGAGGTTTGACAGGTTGAGTCTGTTTGTGTGAGTGACTGCCACCACACGAACGAACCATGGCAGAACAAGGCTGACTTACAGCCGTTGTGCATGCTGTAACAGGTGGCTACCAACAGGCAACAATTCAAAGCGGTGGTAACTGCTACTGCACAGTCATACACTGTGGCAAACGTTAGCCCTAAGAATTTGATGAGCTTCGAAGAAGGTAGCGCTACACATGAGGCGCTCTCTCTTGCAGGATGTACCCTTGAAGGTGTGAGGCACATTACGCCGAACCCTTCGCAAGAGTTTGTGGAGAGCACGGAGCCACAGCGGCACACATGCTCAACGCGTCCCACTCCTGTGCCAGACATTACTGGCCAGAGCGAGCCTCGGCAGGCGCTGTTGTGCGATGTAATGTGCCTAATTAAAAGGTTGACAGGTGTCATGCAGAACACTCTGCTGACATCCATCACAGCTGCTAGACCGAGAGTGAGGGTGGACTTGCCCACCTACAGTGGGTACCAAAATTCAGTCAGCATCAATGAATACCTCGATCTCATGCCGACTTACCAGCAGGCAACGGGGCTGTCTGATGGCGAGATGCTGGAACGCGTCGTACCAGTGTGGCTGACTGATCATGCTGCCCGCTGGTTCCGGCTTACTGGCTACCGGTCTCGCACGCTGGCCGAATCCCTAGCGATCTTACACAAGAAATTCCTGCCCGCAGATTACCAGTGTCGTTTGCGGCACGAGTTGAAGCTACGCACTCAGCATCTGGACGAATCGTTGCTCGAGTACATAAGGGCGATGGGCGAACTTTATTGTACCGCTGACCCTTCTGCTCCAAACTGTGGGAAGGTGGAGAGAGTCACGTGACAAGCTCATCCCACCTTCGCAGCACACTTAAGAGGCGGCAAGTTCAGGGATTTGGATGAGCTGGCCTCGGAGGCAAAGCGCATACAGGCGGACATTCTCGCCTTGCGCTCATACCGACCTCCACCCGCAGAGTCGCAGGCACTTGAGCCGCGATGTGCATGGAACGGGGACACTTTTTGCGCTTGTTCCAGGGGAGATGGTGCGGTTGCTTTCAGTGACGGACAACTGAGAAGTGGTTGGGACTTATCTGACTGGGCTCTCAACCCTTAGGCCATGCATGCAGCACGCGCTGCCGATGGCCGAGGTATGCAGAATCGTGGTCGACATGCCGGCCCGAGGATGCCAGAGCAGAGCGTGCCTGCATGGGAGCAGTCGATAGAGAGGAACAACGGTCAAACGGCGCAAGGCACTAGACGCCAAGCCTGACAAGGGCCGGCTCTCTTCTGTTATCGGCGCAACCAGCCGGGGCACTTCGCCCGGGATTGCAGGCAGCCTGCGAACCGAGAGCGCGCGCTTTCGGGAAACGAACGGGGCCGCCGGTGAGCAATGCTGCATGGCCGGCGGCGGTTACAGCGGTGCGAAGTGAGACACATGAACTCCTTGCCCCGCTGGCTTGTCGTTTCAGATCACCCAATGACACGTCAGTGCTGCTCATAGAGGTTACAGTCACCTGGCGCAGGTGTTTTGCGCTGTTAGACACAGTAACAAGTGCTTCACTATTTGGCGGCGAGGTGTGTGAACATCTCCGTCGGAACGCTATCTGACTCAGAAAGAGTAATGTGACCTTCCGACTGGCCAGTGGCACGGTGCACATGAGCTGTGCTGCTAGGCTTGTGGTGCGGTGGGAGAAACGGGTGAGGCGACAATGCCTCGCTCACCTTCCTGGCCTGTCGGTTCCTATAATTCTTGGCAGAGACTTCCTCGCCAAGACGGGTATTGTTATTGATGTCTGCAACGGAGGATATAGGGAGCGAGCATGTGGTGCCCTGAAACCTTTTTTTTTACATTTCAAAAAGCATCGGAGACAACATCGTTCATTGATGCTTCGCGCGCAGACCGACCCAACGATTGCCCGAAAAGTTCCCTCAGAACAGTTGCGGCAAAGTCAACATGCCGTCCGGCCAGCTGCACTGAGAAAAAAGGCGCGGAGGGGAACTGCTTCCCTCCCTCACGGCCCATAATCCCCACTGCGGTAACACAGTGTACCACAGTGAGGGGCGAACGAGACCACCTGCTGCTGAACAACTCAAGCCCCCCCCCTCGCGCCATATCTCCTTGTATATAAGCGCGTTATTTAACATTATTAAACAGTTGGTAGTTTGCGCTACGTCCGTCCACGTCCTGTCCTTTCTTAATATCGTCTGTGTAAAACTGAGCGCAATATAACCATGAACTCAAGCAGTTTGTCAGAGGAAGAAAAGGCTTGCCTCTCATCGCTTCTGAATGAATGTGACGCCGTATGCACAGAGCGGCCTGGTTGCACTATGCTATACAAGCACAAAATTGAGACAGGCGACGCCTCTCCGTGGAAGTGCAATCTTAGGCTGGTGAGTTTGGATAAGAGGAAAGCACTAGACAGTGCTCTGGGCGAACTGCTCAATACAGGCGTTGTTGAAAGGTCAGACAACCCATGGGGTTTCCTGTGGTGTTGATTCCGAAAAAGGATGGGACGGCCCCGCCTTTGAGTTGACTATCGCTGCCTGAACGAGGTGACACGCAAGGATGCATATCCACTTCCTAGCATTCCCTCGATCATATCCAACGTTGGCGGAGCGAAGTACTTCACTACGCTCTATACAAGCAGAGGATACTTTCAGGTGGAGGTAGATCCCTGTGACCGAGAGAAGACTGCCTTCACTTGTCACAGGGGGCTTTTCCAGTTTACCAGAATGCCCTTTGGACTGGTCGGTGCGCCTGCGACTTACCAGCACCTAATGGACCGTGTCTTGGGTCACGCAAGGTGGCACTATGCTTTTGCATAGCTGGGTGATGTTGTGGTATACTCACGTACCTTTGTTGAGCACTTACGCCATCTCAGGGACGTGTCGGAGCATCTGAGGTCTGCGGGGATAACACTAAACCCGACCAAGATCCATATAGCAGCAACCCGAGTAACGCTACTGGGGTTTAAACTGGATAGCGGACGCCTTCTACCGTGTGATGACAAGGTTCAGGCATTATTGAACTACCCATCATCGGCAGACATAGGTGGACTGAGACGCTTTTTGGGGCTGGCGAACTTCTATTAACAGTTCATCCCAAACTGGGCTGCACTGCAAGCCCCCTTGACTATGCTGTTGAGGAAAGGTGAGCAGTGGAGGTGGGGTCCCGAGCAAGAGGAGGCACTGCGCATCCTCGTAGACACGCTCGCGGAAACCACCGAGTTAAGGCTACCAGATTTGAACAAATAATTTGTCATACATACGGACGCCAGCGACCTTGACCTAGGAGAGGTTTTGCTCCAACAGCATAAAGATAGCTTGTGCCCGGTGGCTTTTGCCAGCCGCTCTTTGACTCCCGCAGAGAAAAATTACTCCGTGACAGAAAAAAAATGTCTGGCGATCATTTTCGCTCTCCGACAGTTCGACTACTATATTGATGGAGTCCCATTCATAATTGAGACCAATCATATGGCACTAACTTGGCTTAGGCGCTTAGGAGAGCCGAGCGGCTGACTCGCGCGATGGGCACTTCTCCTGCAGCGATACGACTTTACCGTTCGCTACAGGAGAGGAAAGAACAACGTTGTGGCGGACGCTGGTGATGGATGCGTTAGTACAACCTCGGTGCGTTACTTGAAAAAGAATTTGAATTTCTAGGTCGGTCACGATAGAAGCGTTTCTTGTCTTTTCATGCTATGTGATTAGCGATGATGCAGTTGCACATGCTCTGCTGGCCTTGCTGGGACTACACCGATTCTAATAAACCTCAGTTGATAGTCCAGTCATTGTTGTGTGAACCTCTTCTCTTGTCCTTTGTGTTTTTGACTGGTTTTTTCGTTCAAGTATGTACCAACTGGCCCAGATTTCAACCCTTCTGAGGGCGCACTTTCGTGCGCGCCCGTCGACTGGGAGACGAGTAACATTACTACTCAACTCACCCTGCCCGAAACTGAGCTTGAGAGCAGGCTAACCGTTGTGACGATAGAGGTTGTCAGGAGGGGTAACATTAATACCCATCGTGGCTCCTCAGTGACTCAGCCTAAGAGCAGAGTAACTGTTACAATGCTCGACGGCGCTGGTCCCGTAGGAAGGGCGGATGAACCCCCTTCTCAGGACGAAAGCGTGAACCACTTGGACTGCGTCAGTTCAGTGGGGAGCGTGTTCGGCAGAAAGGAGCTGTTAGAGGCACAGTGGCATGAGTCCTTCAAAGCAGTGATTCCACGCAGGCTGAGAGGAGCACTTTTGCGGTACTTTCACGATATGTGCCTCGCTGGGCATGCGTGTGGCCCTAAGACTTTCCTGAAGTTGTGCCGCTTTGCTACCTGGCCTGGAATGAAGCAGGATGGGATGCGCTGCGCCGCTCTTGCAACATGTGCCAACATGTGAAGCTGCGTGGTGGACGACCACCCGGGCTCATGCAGCCGATCAATAGCCGAACACCATGGCAAAGTGCAGCATATGATGTCATGCGACCTTACCGCAGGACACCGAGCGGGAACCGATTCCTTCTTGTAGTCACAGACCATTTCAGCAAGTGGGTGGAACTGTTCCCCCTACGGAAGCTGACGGCACGCATAATCATGGGAAAGCTGATCGAGGTGTTTACATAATGCGGCTATCCTGAGCAGTTGATAATGGACAGTGCGTTCTACTTCACTGCCAAACTCGTCGTGGACTCTTGTGCAGCTCTCGGAATTAAGCACAGGAGTACAACCACGTGCCATGCCCAGGTGAATCCCACTGAACGTGTGAACTGCAACATCAAGCACATGTTTGTTGCATTTGCGGAGACACACAATGAGTGGGACACTTGTTTTCCTGAAATTGGATTTGTGATCAGGTTGACAGTGAATCGATCGATTGGGTATACACCTGCCACCCTCAACCTTGG
The DNA here is from genome assembly GCF_038994185.2 of Dermacentor albipictus. Lineage (NCBI taxonomy): Eukaryota > Metazoa > Arthropoda > Arachnida > Ixodida > Ixodidae > Dermacentor > Dermacentor albipictus. Next base: position 437,131 of record NC_091826.1, on the reverse strand, counting down.
GAGGGAACTGTTGAATCCGGTAGAACATACTCTACAGGAACGCAGCAGCACAGAACTGGTTGTTTCGTCGACATGCGCCGATTATGCGACTGGGCTGCGCGCGAAGGTAACGGAGGCTTTATGCAAAGCGCGACGGAACCTAAGCACTGCACATGCTGAGCAGAAAGCGCAGCATGACCTCTCTCATCGGGAAGTTCACTACAAAATGGGCAACCTGGTGTTGAGGCAGAATCACGTCCTAAGCGACGCCAGTAAGAAATTCTCAGCTCCTCTGGCACCGAAATTGACAGGACCGTACCGGGTGCGAGAGACTGTCTCTTTGCTCGTGTACAGGCTGGCGAACTTGAAGTTAAGACCGATCAGCTGACTGGTGAATGTCTGTGATCTCAAACCCTACTACAACAGAGGGAACGAGTGGCCCGAGGAGAACACTCTCCCGCGCCCGCTGGCAGCGGCCTCGGCTATCAGAGCTCGACGTTCGAGCCCAGTGCAGCGTTACCACTTGCGATCTCAGGAGAACTTACTCTGTCCGGTTCGCAGAGGTTATTTTATTGTGCAGGATATCGGACAGAACGCTCCTTCGATGTCTAGTGTGCAGGCTTCTAGAGCGCGCACTCGCTTTCTCTTTGGAAGAAGCGAGAGGGACTTACCAAATTGTCGCAGCAGCAGACCGCCCGTCGGCAGCCATTCAACAACCAAGCAGAAAAGACCATCTCCGCTGTGGGTATGAACGAGCAGCCCGTAAACAGTCAGCAACGCATTCCCCGCAACAAGCGGCAAGAAAAGTGGATCCTCCAGCAGCCAACAACGAGGTGAAAAGCGCAGCGAGCGGCTTGCGGTCCGAAATGGTGGCAGTGGCACCGAATTCGCCGAACCGTGCCGCACAACCCCCCGACTGAGTTGCGAGCCCCGCAACCAGGCACCCAGCCTAAAGGCCTGCAAGAACAGAGTGGACCCCTGCTGCGCACTGAGGTGCAAGCCATCGTCAGGGGTGGCTTGGCACGCCTTTGCCGACCTTGCATGCCGAAACCCGCGAGAGCGGTGGAGGCGCAACGACAGAGAGAGCTGTCTCGGGGCGAACGGAAAGAAACGCGTTAACGGAAAGAAACAACCTCCGGGAACATCTGGAGATAGCTGTCCTGCGCCATCTCGAAGCTGGTTCGGGAATCGCATCAGCGTAATCAAAGCAGCCAAGAGAAATCCAAGGGCCCTTTCACCACCACAGACCCGGCACATCCGACTAGGCAGGTTACGCCACCGAGTGAGCCAGACCTAGTGGCCTTTTTTCTTTCTACTACATCCCCTTACTGTCAAGCTGCTCGGTAGCATGTTCCGGCCTGTCTCGCAACTACCTACACGGCAACAATGGTGGTCTGCAGCTAGAGCTACTCCCTCACCAACATGGACTCAAACCGTGTTGCTGTCGGACTAGCATGTCCCTCTCAGGAAAGCCTCAGGTGTCGGCGGCCTCTTCGCAGCAAAGTTAAAGGGTGGTTTTAAGAAGGGGGGGATGTGGGATCGCACGCGCATCCCTATATCTCCGGAGCGGTCATGCAGTTATCACGCAATAATCGCGTGCTTGCTCGCGGAGGGTAGTGGGTAGAGGGCGTGTTCACCGCTCCCACTGTTCTTCACGCCTGGCCGCGACACCGCAGCCCAAGGCATCTTGTTCCCTCCTTTCCCTTTCTTGGAGCTGGAGAGACTCCCTCTCCGCCGCTCAGGGAGAAGCGCTATTCCCCGATGCATCTTTGTCTTTCGGCTGACGAGCTTGCAACTCGCCACATCAATTCAGCCGCTGAGATCGCCGCATGCCGTCCCTCTGCTGCATTCGGTCTTCGTGAGCGAAGACTGAATGCAGAGTACAATCAGCCTCTCCATATGGAACCAATCAGCCTCTCTATATGGAACGCAGAGAAATCCGCAGAGTACAATCATCCTCTCTATATGGCTTTCATCGATTACGAAAAAGCATTTGATTCAATAGAGATACCATGCAGTTATAGAGGAGTTATGTAATCAAGGAGCACAGTCTGCTTGCGTAAATATCTTCAAATATATTGTTACGGGAAGGACGTCAGTAAGACGAGCAACTATTTACAGGTTATATTTACAACAGCGGTTGCAATGCTCACTGGTTAGATTCAAAGCGAGAGCCCAGTTTGTTCTTCTTCCTCTTTTCTCAAGTGATGTGGCGCCTATGCGCCTCGTTCAAACAAGCACATACCACATGCATGTAGCATAATCCCCCAGCCGTAGAAGTGACGTCCCGGAGCGTCTAAATGTCATCACTGGGATGGTGATACTGCTTCAGTCGTGTAATGTGAATGATATCACTGGAATGGGAAGCAGATGGCGCGTCAGGGGCATCTCGTAGGTGACAGGAGTCACGGCACGAAGCACTCGGTATGGGCCTGTGTAACGAGACAGCAGTTTTTCATACAGGCCGCCCTGATGTGAAGGAGACCATAAAAGCACCAAAGAACCAGGCGGGATGTGCACGTCTCAGTGGCGCTTGTCATACAAATGCCTTTGACTGTCTTGGGATTTCATAAGGTGGTCACGGGCAATTTCCCTTGCGTGGGCACAGCGGGCGATGGCGTATTCACTGGTCAGTGCTGTATGGACAGGGAGGGTTGTGTTGAGGTGCAGCGCTGGTTGTCGGGCGAACAGAAGAAAAAATGGGGAATAACCGGCTGTGTTGTGGTGCGAGGAATTATAAGCAAATGTGACGAACGGTAGAGCAAGGTCCCAGTCAGTGTGGTCTGAAGAGAAATATTTGCAAGCATGTCTGTGAGAGTGCGATTGAGACGCTCCGTGAAGTCATTTGTTTGCGGATGGTATGACATGGATAGCTTGTGCCTCATGGCACAGGGCTGCAGGATGTCCGCGATAACTTTTGATCGGGATATCCGGCCATGGTCTGTGAGATGTTGTCGCAGAGCTCCATGTAATAAAATAACATTGTGTAGAAGAAAATCGGCGACATCTGTGGCGCAGCTTGTAGGAAGTGCTCAAGTGATGGCGTAGCGCGTGGCGTAATCTATAGCCACAGTGATCCACCTGTTCCCAGAGGTAGGAAGAAGAAAAGGGCCAAGTAAGTCCAAACCAACTCGAAAGAATAGTTCCGCAGGAATGTTGAGTGGTAAAAGGTACCCAGCAGGGAACGTCGATGGTGTCTTGTGTTGCTGGCATTTCGCACGCGCAGTTACGTATCTTCGAATGGAGCGAGCGAGCCCTGGCCAAAAGAAGCGTCGGCGGATCCAGTCGTAGGTACGTGACACACCCAGGTGACCAGCAGTGGGGAGGTCATGAAGTTCGTGGAGAACAGCCGATCGAAGGTGTTTAAGGATCACAAGGAGCAATGCAGGGCCGTCGGCGTGAACGTTGTGGCGGTAGAGTACGCCATCTTGAAGTGTGAATAAGCGAAGGGAACAGTCAGCAAGTGACGATTCCAGGTGGTCAATGATGATACGCAAGGACGGGTCATGGCGCTGCTCGTCGGCAACATGGAGCAGTGGAAAAACAGAGAGAACACGGGTGTTGATGTCAGTATCAGACGTAGAGGTCGCGTCTTCGACTGGGTAGCGAGAGAGGCGACCTGCGTCCTGGTGTTGGTGTCCCGACTTGTAAGTCACTGTGTAGGAATATTCTTGTAGTTGGAGGTCCCAGCGATCGAGTCGGCCAGTAGGATCCTTGAGCGACCAAAGCCAACAGAGCGCATGATGGTCTGTGATTACTGAGAAGGGCTTGCCATATAAATATGGGCGGAACTTTGAAACAGCCCAGACGAGAGCAAGACATTCGAGGTCGGTAATGGAATAGTTGCGCTCAGCAGTTGTCAAGAGCCTGCTAGCGTAGGCTGTAACACGGTCGTGTCCGTGTTGGTGCTGCGATAAGACGGTGCCGATCCCATAAGCACTAGCATCGGTTCAGATCTCTGTAGGTGCGGACGGGTCAAAGTGGGCCAAGATCGGTGGATTTGTGATAATAGTGATAAGGCATGAAAATGCGGCAGCCTGAGGGGAACCCTACGTAAAAGGCACATCTTTCTTCAGAAGTTCAGTGAGTGATCGAGCGATTGCGAAATCTTTCACGAACCATTGGAAATAAGAGCAGAACCCCATAAAACTCCAGACGTCTTTGACAGACTGAGGTACAGGAAAAGCTGTTACCGTTCAAACCTTCTCCGGGTTGGGTTGTACTCCGTAATCATCGACGAGATGGCCTAGCACTGTAATCTGTCGGCGCCCGAAGAGGCACTTGGGCTCCAGTATTAATTAATGCGGTCAACGGAAAACCATCTACATCTACTTCAATTAGGTTCGTGTTGGTGAGGAGCGTCAACGGAGGATTTGGACAAGACAAATGTAATGCAGCACTACCTCCAAGAGCTGCATGGCCCAGTTTTCCTTCTGTCAGTTTGGCGAGGAAAACCGGCGAGGTTGGGGCGACGATGATTGCACGAAGGAGCGGCTGTCAAGGGCATCAGAAGTAGGGTACAGACAGCGAGGTGAATAACGGCGAGTGTCGGCGTATGGGCGAGGAGCAGGGAATGAGCTCCAGTATGGCGGCATCCAGGTGGTGCGGCAGTGGCGGGATACCTGACCAACGTAGTGGCAGCGGAAGCAGAATGGTTTGTCTGGGGTTCGCCATGCAGCAGGATTGCATGATCTTGGAGCGAACTACTGGTCATTACAGGTTGTGGATATGGGAATGGGTGCCAAATCAGGTCGAGAAACAGAAAATCAGGTCGAGAAACAGAGTAGGCGGTAGGGAGTCCAAGGTTTGCAATTTCTTGCCGCGCAATGGCTTGAATAACGGAAATAGTGGGGGCCGCTTGGCAAAGGTACAGTCGGGGTCATGGATGAAGGGGAGCTGGACTCACCACTTCAATCTCACGGCGAACGATATGGGTGGCGTTCTCTTGAAATGGTCATGTGGCGGTAAGAGCGGAGCAAAAGGACGCGGCAGGGGTGTTTGGGAGCCGGGAAAACTGTGGGACGAAGCGGCAGCTTTTGGCAACCTCGGTAGCGTCGGCATTTTTTGACGATGGCGTTGATGGTAGAAACACCTTTATAAACAAGCAAATTGAAGGCGTTGTCTGCAATGCCTTTTAGGATATGGCCCACAATTCAACCTCGCCCATGTGCTCGTAGACTGTATGAAGGAGACATACGATTCGGTCGTCGACTGGATTTGGGTGGCAAGCTCTTTTCGTGCAGCCTGTTGGCGACCTGACGAGTAGCCGAATAAGTCACAAAGCCGCTCTTTGAAAATGTTCCAGCTGGAGAGCTCGTCCTCATCGGTGCGAAACCAGACACGCAGTGTCCCGTCCAGATAAAAGATCACATTGGCAAGCATGATGGTAGGGTCCCAGTGGTGGCTTTGGCTAACACGCTCATACATGCTGTGCCAGTCATCAACGTCATTTTTGGCGGAGAATGTCCCAGGATCACGGAGACTAGGAACCATAACGTATGTTGTGGTAGGCACCGCAGGTGTAGGTGGCGACGGGGTGGTTCCATCGGAAGCCATGGCTGAGAAGACGACGGTGTGGCCGCACGGGGAACGTTCCACCTCCACCACAATGTTACACGAAGGACGAGTCAGTAAGATGAGCAACTATTTACAGGTTATATTTACAACAGCGGTTGCAGCGCTGACCAGTTAGATTCACGGCGCGAGCCCAGTTTGTTCTTCTTCCTATTTTCTTGAGTGATGGCGCCCATGCGCCTTATTCAAACAAGCAAATACCACGCACGTGTAGAAATATCTACAGAGATTCCATAGCTACCTTAATTCTACACAAGAAAAGTAGGAACATACCTATAAACAAAGGGGTCAGACAGGGAGACACAATCTCTCCAATGCTGTTCACAGCGAGCTTGGAAGAAGTATTTAAGCTATTAACCTGGGGAAGGCTTAGGAGTAAGGATCAATGACGAATACCTAAGCAACCTTTGGTTTGCTGATGACATTGTTCTATTCAGCAGCACTGCAGACTAGTTACAACAAATGATTGAAGACTTTAACAAAGAGAGTGTAAGAGTGGCGCTGAAGATTAATATGCAGAAGAAAACGATAATGATGAATAACCAGGCAAGGGAACAAGAATTCAGGTTCGCCAGTCAGCCTCTAGAGTCTGTGAAGGAGTACATTTACCTAGGTCAATTAATCACGGCAATCCCTGACCACGAGAAGGAAACTCACAGAAGAATAAAAATGGGTTGCATCACATACAGCAGACATCATAAGCTCATGACTGGGAGCTTATCATTATCGTTGAAAAGGAAAGTATACAATCAGTGAATTTTACCAGTGCTGACATATGGGCCAGAGACTTGGAGACCGACAAAGAAGTTTGAGAACAAGTCAAGGACTGCACAAAGGGCAGTGGAATGAAGAATGCTGCGCTTAACCTTGAGAAACAGAAAGAGAGAGATTTGGATCAGAGAGCAAACGAGTATAGCCAATATTCTAATTCACATTAAGAGAAAAAAATGGAGCTGGGCAGGTCATGTAATGCGCCGGTTAGAAAACCCTTGGACCATTTGGGTTACAGAATGGGTACAAAGAGAAGAAAAACGCAATCGAGGGCGACAAAAGACTACGTGGAGCGATTAAATTAGGAAATTCGTGGGAGCTAGTTAGAATTGATTGGTGCAGGACAGGGGTAATTGGAGATTGGAGGGAGAGGCCTTTGTCCTGCAGTGGACATAAAGTATGATGGTAATGATGATGACTAACAGACGCCAACAAATGTTCACGTTCCTTGAATAGTGGCTAAATCTGTAACATAATTTAATACAATACTGTACATTTTTCAGCCCTAATAAAGGTTGTTATTTAGCACATGCTAAAGTGGATGAAGGTGAAAGCCTGCGTGCTCACAAGACATTCATTGCATTATTTGGCATTTTCATTTTAGTGTGTTTTCACTGCATATTAGTTGTTTTACTCCACCGAAGGTAGTGTGTTTGAGTGCCTTAATTTGCCCTGATTAACACCAAAGGGTGCAGATTCGATGGTCCTAATTAACTGTGTCCTAATTAACTGTGCCTTTGTTAACTTTTTCTTAATTAACAACAAAGGTAGTGTGTTTGGCTTGACCTTCATAATGTCAATTGAAATTGAACTTAAAGATATGGCCGGATCACCCATATCTCCATGTTGGGTCGTGGGTTCTAGTGCCTACATAATTCTGTCTTAACACCAGAGGTTGTGAGTTTGACTCCCACAAAGGTCAAAGGTTTTGATCGGACATTGCCAAACATAGGATTTTTCTACCCATGAACCATCTAACGCTCTTGCCTTAATATTGTTCTTGTGTTACAATCTCAAAATAGGTTTAAATAATTCACTTATATATCAAACTAATAGAAACATTCATTTAAAGGGGCCATGAAACACTTTTTATGCGAAGCATATTACGAGAGCTCAACCCAGCTCCTCAGGCGCGGCGGTGTCGCCTTCAATACCACGTGACACCGTGACGTCACGACAGAGGAGAAGTGGCTTTGCAAGATGGGCTGGGTGGGAATCGAACCAGGGTCTCCGGAGTGTGAGACGGAGGCGCTACCACTGAGCCACGAGTACGATGCTTCAAAGCGGTACAAAAGTGCCTCTAGTGAATGCGGTGTTGCCTTAGAAACGAGCTGTTTCTAAGGCTCAGGCGTGCGTCGCTTGCTCAGGCGCACATTTCGTTGCTGCGCCGAACGCTGCGTTGCTCGACGCTCACCGCGTCCAATGCGGGGCGCGTAGTCGCTGCGCCGTAGCCCATTGTCTTACATCCCTTAGCGGGTCGACGGGAACGCTGTCGCGTTCCACTCTTGAAGGCGAAGCAGAGTAACGCATGAGTTGTTTCTTCGTCTAGCCGAACCAAATATAGCCAAGCAACAGCAGTTCACCAGGCTAAACAGTGGTTCAACAACTAAAATAAAGGCTAGTATGCTTCGCATCCTGGGCTTAACCTTACCTAAGCCACCGCCATTTTTTCCAACTTATCATAATATAGCCTCACATACGTCATCCTATGAATCTCGTGCCGCAAAATTGTTTTGAGTCTTTTAACTATATCTGGACTTATCACACCAATACCTGGCTTTCTCTCTCTTTTCATCTCCGCTAGTGTGCTGTAAGCAACACCTTGGGGAAACCAAGAGGGCAAAGGCCTGGCCAGAAGTTGAGTGTTGCGATGGTGAAAGGGGTCATCGTGGCAACCAGTGTTGGCTGTGGTAAACTACGTTACACAGTGTTGTGTCGGCAGCGGCAGGCAAGCGGGGGGCCCCGACCAGCGAACGCGCGGCTAGCGCCGGCGCAGTGAAGGAGACTCGGAGCGAACTGCTCCCGATGAAAACCGGAACGAAGACTCAGCCGACCCGCGGCCGTTTATTGCTAATAAAGACTTCACACGCCAGATGACACCTCCTGATTGGTCCCAGCTCGTCACAAGACAGAAGGGGGGTGCGCCATCTAGCTAGACTACTATGAAACATAAATGTATGATAACACAGAGATCTGACAGGGGGCGACACTATACTACATCATCCCCCCCTGGAAACAAAGCAAGCATACAGTGAAACGAGCACACAAGACGCGCACTTAAGTCCAAAGGCAATTTCAGTTCGTTCCCCCCCCCCCACGTTCACACACGCGCACCAGTCGCACACAAAGCACGCACTTAAGTCCACAACAGATTCAGTTCGTCCCCGCCCAAGTCCACATACACGCGCACCAGTCTTGGGCACCAAAATACAGGCAGTCACTCAAACAAAGTCCGACAAGGAACACGGCACAAAACTCACTGCACCGCAACAAGGAGCACTTTATACCGGTGTTACTGAAACATGTGGACTGTCTCCTAAATGTCACAGCAAGGCCCCTAGCCGTGGCATTTCAAAGACGGCAATACGCTCTACACTATAGAAACAAAATCATCGAGCCACGGAGGCCGTTTTCTGTCACGATGAGGACGCGTGCGTACCTCAGAACTTTGGGGGTTGCGACGCGTATCGGTCGACTTTAATGACCCAGTCGTCCCACTATTTCCCTCCCACTGGTTGGAAAACTGAATGTGGTTGTCACTCAAAGCTGGAGAGGGTTGCCCAGGAAGCTCCTCTCGACGTCCCAACAAGTCCTGCGAGGCTACCGATTCCCCCACGGAATCAGAAACGATTGCTGACTGTGTAGACTCGGAAGCGATACAGTCAGATGCACTACTTAAGTGATGCCTATGAAAGGACGATATCATGCCAGACGAGATATCGGAATGACTATCCAGGTTTGAATACGAGTACAAAAAATCTTTATCAGTTGTGGACAATGTACTATGTTTTGAATTATCTACCGTTGTGGTTAACTTAGATGCATGCCACATCTTCCCATCACTGAGTAGAAAAGTAGATGGTCCTACCTGGGCCTTGACTTTACGAGGTTTACTGTACTTAAAGAATCCTTTCCTCTTAAATCTTATTCTGACGGTGTCTCCCACCTTGATACGAGCTGCCTTAGCACCTCTACGTTTGTCTACGTACTGTTTAGTATGCCACTGTTTCTGCAAGAATCTTTCTTGAACTTGAGACACAAGACTGTCCTGTTCCCGTAGATCTACACAGAGCCGCATGGTTCCATCCTTCTTGCGCACCACCACGAGTGGAGACACCCACCCAGAAGCATCGACGCGCTCGATGACGTCGCAGTCCTTGAGACGTCGCAATTCATTTATGACCTGGTCACAGAGAGCCAAAGGTAGTCGGCGCAACTTTGAAGATACTGGTTTCGCATCTTGCTGCCGATGAATTCGGTGCATAAAGTTGTTGACGAGACCGAACTCTTCACTGGAGAGGTGATCATAAACCGGAGGCACACCTGTGGGGCTCTGTACTGAAGGAAGTGATGGTAGACGACATGTCAGCGACGTACCATCGATCTGTATGCCCAAGCGTTGGATGGCGTCTAAACCCAGCAGTGATGTTCCTGTAGTCGTTACGTGGAACGTGACGGAGCATGACCTTTGAAAAAACTGGACAGTGGCTTGGAAAAGGCCTTGAATGTCGATGCGTTGCTTGGAGAAATTCCTCAAGTCCACTGCTGTTTTTGACAGTCTGTGCTGTCGACCAAAGTGCTTTCCAAAATCCTCAGCCGTCATCAATGAGACAGACGCTCCCGTATCCACCGGCAGTCGCATGGAGACGCCGTTAACTACGACCGGAACTTGTAAATCCCTTTTAGCTTCCCAAGTGCTCACCGACAAAACAGACGCGGACGGCTGTCCTACGGAAGTTGAAGACAGCGTCTCTGCGGAATAGACGTGTTGAACAGTATGGGTTTTTCGGCATACTGATGCAAAATGGCCCAACGTGTGGCAGGCGTTGCACCGCCGATTCCTTGCGGGACAATTCCCGTATGTGGCAATATGTTTCGTGCTGCCACACCGATCGCATGCACCACGGTTCCCGGAGGAGCCACGTGCGAAATGTCGGCCCTCTTGGCGGCCTCTCGGAAGAAGTCCGTCGTCTTGGCGGCCTCTCGGAAGAAGTCCGTCGTCTTGGCGGCCTCTCGGAAGACGTCGGCCATCTTGGCAGCCTCTCGGAAGACGTCGGCCATCTTGGCGGCTCCTCGGAAGAAGTCGGCCATCTTCATGGCCTCCCGGACTGCGTCGGCCATCTTGGCGGCTCCCCGAAAGGAGTCGGCCATCTTCATGGCCTCCCGGACTACGTCGGCCATCTTGGCTCGTCGACGGAGCGCCAAGTTGAGCTGCCTCGATTCTCTGTATTTTCTCCGAGTCGAACGCGCGGTTCGCTCGATGCAGGGCTTCTAACGACGTCCAATTTCTTCTGCCTTGTCCAGGGACAGGGTTTCGCCATGGGCCAGCAACTTTTTGCGAACGCTGGCGTTCGCTACTCCATGTATGATTTGGTCTCGGACGCGCTCGTCATAGCTTGTGCCGAAGTTGCACTGTACCGCCTTCTCCTTCAATGCGGTCACGAATTCCAGGAATCCTTCTCCTTCAAACTGCTTTCGGCTGGTGAATTCGTGCCGTTCCGCCAGGACATTTGTTGACGCGGCGAACAGCCGGTCAAGCCGCTGCAAGAGTCTTGGAAACTCTGACGCTGGCGGGACCGCATCACTTGACGTTGACGCTGCGCCGGTCGACTGCCTTGCTGCTTCGCTTGAAGCTGACGCTGCGCTGGTTAACTGCCTTGCTGCTTCCTGCTCCTCGGCTGCAAAGTGCTTCCGTTATCCCTCACGCCCGAGAGCGCTGATGAGCGCAGACGCTCTCCGTGCGTCCGTTCAGTCGCCGCCGCCGGCCGCTTCAAGTTGGGCCTGAAAAATTTTTTTCCAGCGGTACCAGGGAATTAACGGTGGGCCGGGCACTTCAAGAAAAACGGGAAGGTTCGCCGTAAATGCCATGCCGGGTAGCGTGCAGGAGGCAAGCCGGAGCTCGCCGCAGGAAATAGGCAAGGAAGAGCAAAGGGGGCGAGAAGGCCTAGGCTCGGAAGCCTCGCAACGCCAAGTGCGTCCCGGCGTTTGCCGGCCATGCAGACACGGAAGGGACGCTTCACTTACGAAGCTCGTTGGTTTCCCGGGGCTTCGGTCGGAACCGTTGCGGGAATCCCATCCTCGTCGCCAAAAGATGTTGTGTCGGCAGCGGCAGGCAAGCGGGGGGCCCCGACCAGCGAACGCGCGGCTAGCGCCGGCGCAGTGAAGGAGACTCGGAGCGAACTGCTCCCGATGAAAACCGGAACGAAGACTCAGCCGACCCGCGGCCGATTATTGCTAATAAAGACTTCACACGCCAGATGACACCTCCTGATTGGTCCCAGCTCGTCACAAGACAGAAGGGGGGTGCGCCATCTAGCTAAACTACTATGAAACATAAATGTATGATAACACAGAGATCTGACAGGGGGCGACACTATACTACACACAGCTGCTCACTGCCATCTCGGAGGCTTCGTGCACCAGATGCATCTATCTGCAGTGCAAAGATGAAATTTTTTTTCTTTCTTTTTGCGATCACAGACATGTATATTCTTCATTTATTTAATATTAGTAGTTATGTATGACTGCGGATGTTCTTTTGATCAGGAAACCAGCCAATAGCATTGGTTCATCAACTGCTTTCGACCAGCTTTCCATAAAATTGTGGATGCTAGAGCAAGCATCAGTTCACTGCTTTTGACACAAGACTGTAGCATGCAATGCAATAATATTTGGCTCACGTGTTCACAAGAGCCTCGTCATTAGGTCTGCAACATTTTTTTTTTTTTTACTATGTTCAAAAAGTGTTTCAGGGCCCCTTTAAAGGATGAAAACCTCTGCCTATATCAAAGAAGTCATAGACTACACTAAGTGAAGAAAAATTAAGCAGCAGCTCTTAGCACTTATGAAGGCCACTTAGAAGTGCTTCCAGTAGAAAGAAATATTTACCAAAAGAGTAAATCTCAGAAGTTAGTTGTACCGGAGAGGTCTGCAAATCTGCAAGCCTTCCGTGTTCCGGGGAACGAGGCATAGCTGCAGGGCACTGATTGATGGAAGGACGTTACCTCTGTATACATGTTTTCATCTGTTTGGACACTGTAGTTCCTGTCAAAATAAAGCACTCTTCACTTCACCGTATTCACCTTGACCCTTTCAGGGTCAGTGATGTAAATGTACGGCGCCGCGAACAAGTCCAAAATGGTCGATGCCGTATATTTATGGCGCCGTCTGTGGGTTTAAAGCGCGTGCCAATTTCCTAACTTTTTCTTTTCTGGCATGTGCTGCCACTATGTGGGAATACAGGAAACGTTTTTTCTCGTGCCTCCCTCTCTCGGTTTTCATTGCATGGTTTGTTTTAGAGCTAGTTTTCTCCGGCGCATCTATATACTACCGCTCGCAAATTGGCGCGCGCACGGGCCAGCGGCGGTTTAGGTTTTGTTCCACGGGCAGTTTCAGCTTCTTACACTCATAAAACTAATGGCTATCTCGTTACTAATCGCTCAAAGGGCGACATCCCGTTTCTCGCCCATTTAGTGCTCACAGAGGTGCGCATAGGAAGGATGCAGCCATGCATGCATTTCCTTTTCTTTTCTTTTTTTTGGCAACTCGCAAAAACTAATTGCCTCTGGTTGGCAATAAGATGAAAATTAGTGGATGTTTGTCACATGTTTTGCTTTTTTGACGGGCACACAATCACACAGTTTTCTTGAGTGCGCTCACCTATGCAGTTCGATTATGCTATGGACGTAAATATTAGTCTAAGAGCAGGAACATTTGAGACTTAAGAAATATTCTGGTGTACGCATTTTTTTAGCCTTATATGTGTAACAATGCATCAAATTTTAATTCTTATAAGTTTATATCCTTCTTTGATTGTTGTTACTCATGAATAAACAGTACATATTTACCAATGCAAAATATTTTTTTTTCTCACTTTACGGTCACCCTAGAAAAATTGCGGTAATTTTTTTTTTTCGAAGTAGGTCCCTCAGCAGAATTAAAATTTGCAATAAAAAAAAATTGACCCTGAAAGGGTCAAAGACCCCCTGGGGGGTATTTACATAAGGGGTGGGTTAATGTACTTCTAAAGGTGTTTATTAGGCAGAGCTCGGAGCAGCGCAACGTCGACGGGCAGGGCAGTCACAACTTCCAAGCACGAGAGCCGTTGCTGAGCAGGAGCGCTCGACCCACTACTGTTTCGAGCCAGTAGCGCTGAACCCACTAGCCGTCTCTCTTCGCTACAATCACCCCCCCGGGAGCGAGAAGGGAGCCGTCCGGCGACCTAACAGCTTGTCACGATGAGCGGGTCGTAGTAAGGCTTTAAACGGTCGACATGGACAATGTCTCGTCCACGGCGGCGCATGTCTGAAGATGGCTCAACTGGTTCGATGACATAATTCACAGGAGATGCACGTTCGAGTACACGATAAGGGCCGTCATACTTAGGGACCAGTTTTGATGAGAGGCCAGGGGCAGTTAGAGGAACTGAGAGCCACACGAGCGCTCCCGGATCGAAGGTGACCGTGGCAGTGGCGTCACCGCAAGTGCTCCTCTGGCGCTCTTGATCAGCGGAAGTAAAGGCCCGTGCGAGGTCGCGGCACTCTTCTGCATGTCTGACCGTGGCAGAAATAGGCACGCACTCGGATGCATCCGGCCGGTACGGCAGAATGGTGTCAATGGTGTGCGAAGGGTGTCGACCATACAGCAAGAAATAGGGTGAAAATCCAGTGGTGCTCTGCGTAGCGGTATTATACGCGTAGGTGACGAATGGCAGAACGGCGTCCCAGTTCGTGTGGTCGGAGGCCACGTACATTGAAAGCATGTCGCCGAGCGCACGGTTGAAGCGTTCTGTGAGGCCGTTCGTTTGAGGGTGGTAAGCCGTAGTCGTACGATGAACAACGTGGCACTCTTTGAGAATCGCTTCAACGACTTCCGACAGGAAGACGCGTCCGCGATCGCTGAGCAGTTCTTGAGGTGGACCATGCCGCAGGATGAATCGGCGTAGCAGGAATGATGCAACATCGCGTGCTGTAGCCGCTGGGAGAGCGGCCGTTTCGGCGTATCGTGTAAGGTGATCTACTGCCACAATGGCCCAGCGGTTACCAGACGACGTCAGGGGAAGTGGCCCATACAAATCGATGCCAACGCGCCCGAACGGCCGGATAGGGCAGGGTAGAGGCTGCAGACCAGCTGGCGAGTGGTGGGGTGAATATTTTCGGCGCTGGCAGTCGGGGCATGAGCGAACGAACTTTTGAATGTAGTTGTACATTCCCCGCCAGTAGTAGCGTCGTCGGAGGCGCTGGTAGGTTTTGAAAAGTCCCGAGTGAGCACACTGTGGATCAGAGTGGAACGATGCGCAGATATCAGAACGCAGGCTTCGAGGTACAACTAATAACCACTGGCGGCCGTCAGAAGTGTAATTGCGTCGGTGAGGCAGGTCGTCTCGAATGGCGAAATGGCGAGCTTGACGGCGCAATGCACGAGTGGTTGGCTGCGATGACGGATCAGCAAGGCAGTCTATGATGGAGGCAATCCAGGGGTCCTTGCGCTGCTCAGAAGCAATGGTCCCAATGTCGACGGAAGAAACGTCAAGCTGGGATATTGCGCAGCAGGGATTGTCGACTGGCAAGGGAGAACGTGAGAGGGCGTCAGCATCAGCGTGCTGGCGTCCGTTCCGGTACATTACGCGGATATCGTAATCCTGTAAGCGAAGCGCCCAGCGGGCGAGACGGCCTGAGGGATCCTTCAATGACGACAGCCAGCATAGTGCATGGTGGTCCGTGACGACATCAAATTGTAGACCATACAAATAGAGCCGAAACTTGGTAAGCGCCCAGATGATCGCCAGGCATTCTTTTTCCGTGACGGTGTAATTGGTCTCGGCTTTAGTAAGCATACGGCTGGCATATGCCACAACATATTCAGGAAACCCTTCTTTGCGCTGCGCTAGGACAGCGCCGAGGCCAACACCGCTGGCATCTGTGTGTACCTCAATAGGTGCCGTTGGGTCGTAGTGGCGCAAAATGGGAGGAGACGTCAGCAAACGACGGAGCTTAGTGAACGCCTCGTCGCACTCGGGCGACCACGAACGGAGAGGTCCGTTGCTGCCAAGGAGCTTCGTCAGGGGCGATATGACGGCGGCGAAATTGCGAATGAAGCGCCTGAAGTAGGAACACAAACCTACAAAACTGCGCAGTTCTTTGGTGGACGTCGGTTTAGGAAATTCAGCTACGGCACGAAGTTTGTCTGGATCGGGGAGGATTCCATCCTTCGAGACGACGTAACCTAGTATCGTGAGCTGCCGCGCTGCAAATCGGTACTTCTTTAGGTTCAGTTGGAGGCCAGCGTTTGCTAAGCACGTCAAAACACGCCGTAGGCGTTGAAGGTGTGTGGTGAAGTCAGAGGCAAAAACAACGTCGTCAAGATAACATAAGCACGTGTGCCACTTCAAACCGCGGAGAACTGTGTCCATCATGCGTTCAAAGGTTGCTGGCGCATTACAAAGTCCAAACGGCATGACGTTAAATTCGTATAAGCCGTCGGGTGTGACAAAGGCTGTCTTCGGCCTATCGACGTCAGCCATGGGTACTTGCCAATAGCCGGAGCGTAAATCTAGAGATGAAAAGAATTCTGCTCCGTGTAGGCTATCGATGGCGTCATCGATTCGCGGCAGCGGGTATACATCTTTGCGAGTGATCTTGTTCAGGCGCCGATAGTCTACACAGAACCGTACCGAGCCGTCTTTTTTCGTAACAAGGACGACAGGAGATGCCCATGGACTGTTTGAGGGTCGGATCACTTCACGGCGAAGCATATCGTCCACTTGCTCATTAATCACACGACGTTCTGTGGCAGAGACGCGGTACGGTCGTTGCCGCAATGGCGGTTGGAAGCCAGTGTCAATATGGTGCGTGACAGCAGACGCCCGGCCAAGGGAAGGTTGCCCGACATCAAAAGAAGAACGAAATTCTTCTAAGATGCGCAGAAGCTGTGAACGCTGAGGTGGGGTGAGGCCATCGGCAATAGATGAATCGAACACACCTGTGGGCAAAGGTTCGCGATGACGAGGCACCCCGGGACACGCAGCGGGTGCAGGAGGAGGCGTTTGCTGGGAGGCGTCTTGGGGCATGGTATATAGTAGGGTACGAGACCGGAGTTCCAGGATGATCGTCTGAGGGTACCCCGCACACTCCACCAATTCTAAAGGTGTTTATTAGGCAGAGCTCGGAGCAGCGCAACGTCGACGGGCAGGGCAGTCACAACTTCCAAGCACGAGAGCCGTTGCTGAGCAGGAGCGCTCGACCCACTACTGTTTAGAGCCAGTAGCGCTGAACCCACTAGCCATCTCTCTTCGCTACATACTCAACAAAAAAATACAAGTCACTGCCTTATGATATAAGCGGTTACAGCATTTGTGTATGACAAGGGGCACGTAATGACGACTACGTCAGCGGGGAGAGCGTTCCAGTCCACAACAGTGCGGGGAAAAAATCAACCTGAAAAAGTCATAGTTCAAGAAAGAGGCCGAGCAGTTTAAGATGAATGTGCAGTGCGGGGATATATGTGGTTGGTATGAGTAATGTAAGGTGTTTGATTTAGTGTGCTACGGTAAAACTTGTCAGAGGCTGGCAATGCGGCGGCGAGCTTCGAGGCTTTCGAGACCAGAATTCGTCTTCAGGGATGGAACGCTGGTGTTATACAAATATGAAGCATGGGCGAAGGAAATGGCGCAGTTTTGAACAGACTCGAGTACATTTTTTGGGTATATTTGGTACAAATAATTTGACAGGATAAATCTCTGTGCGGTTCTGAACCAACTTGAGGGTGTTAATAAGGTCATTGTGATGGGGATAAAAAATAGCATGGGCATACTCCAGCTTGGGCCGCACAAAAGTTAGAAAAGCAAGTTGTTTAATAGAGGGAGGAGCGTGGAAAAGGTTATGGTATAGATAACCTAGACTACGATTAACAGAATTTATTATGTGGTTAACCTGACAGGTGCAAGTTAAGTCACGCGAGATATACACACCAAGATATTTGAATGAATCGGTTGTTGCAATCTGCATGTTATTGATGCTATAATTAGGCATATTGTAATTATGACAATGATGAATAGACATCAACGCCATTTTAGATACATTTAATGACATTAGCCAAGTGTAACACCAGTTTTGTGTGCGCGATAGGTCATTTTGTAACGCGAAGTGGTCGATGAGGTTAGTAATTTCCCAGTAAATCGCACAGTCCTCTATGAAGAGTCAGATATGAGAAGAAATATTACAAGGCAGGTCATTGATGTACAATAAGGAAAGGAAGGGACCAAGTATGGTACCTTGAGGTATGCCCGAAAGCATGGGCGTCAAGGATGAAGATTGTGAGTTAGCATGTACGAACTACTGACGGTTAGTTAAAAACCTTCGAATCCAGCTTAGAACACACGGATGGAAGTTAAGACAGGATAATCTTATTAAGAGACGACCATGTAGGACCGTATTGAATGCTTTTTCGAAATCTAAAAATGTTGCTTCAGTCGGGATATTACGATCTAGGTTTAAATGTAAGTTGTGCAAGAGCATGTTGGGTGTCACAGGAATAATTTTTTGCAGAAACTATGTTGACTTGGGTAAAAAAAATTGACAAATGTTAGGAAGTTTGCACTATGCGAATATAAAATATGTTCCATTATTTTACAAGAGACGCTTGTTATAGAAATAGGGCGGTAATTACTCATGATCGGCTTCCTTTCTTAAAAACTGGGATGACCTTGCCCACCTGCCAGTCATCTGGAATTGAAGTGCTGTTAAGCAATTCCTGGAATGTGAGTGATAAAAACAGGCTACAGACATGTTTAGTATTTTTTAGCACATATGCATTGATACCGTCTACTGCCGTGGATGACAAGTTCTTCACTTAGGTATTCAATTACTTTGACAATGCTGATGGGATTGAATGGGATATTTTGTATGAGCAGATATGCGAATTATGGTGGTTTGGGTAGGCAGTTGAGTAAATCATTAGTAAAAACCGAACTAAACGTGTTAACAAGATCTGCAACCTCCGTCTCTGTTATCGGAAGTCTGGACATATTGTTAAGTGAAATCTCATTCCAGTGATTAGGATTAATAGTCTTCCAAAATCGCTTCGGGTTAGTTTGTAGCATAGTTGTTAAAGTGGTAGAAAGAAACTTGTGTTTAGTTTGAGAGGTTAACTTGTCATATTCTTCCTTGACTGCGTAATACTTCTGCTATGTGGAAGAAAAATTTGATCGTTTGGTTGATTGAAATTTACACGATACTTACACAATACTTACGGTTTGCCAAATTTCTCAAGAAAATAATTTGCCCATTGGGGTGTTTGCTAGTAATCTGGAGGAGTGCATCGTTAAGTTTATGCGCTAATTTTGGGTTACTGTTAGGAGCCCTGTAGCAGACACCAAGCACAACGGTCTTTAGTGGAGCACTGCAATTTAACCATAAAATTTCTAGGTCTGAGGTAATGTTAACCAATGAACATGGAATATTTTTGTTAATAGTCTAAAGGTCTAAATAAAGTAAAAGTCTAAGTAACAACACTTCCCCCGCGTATGCCTGACGACCATTACGGTAAGCGTCAAAATTCGGTAAGTCATCCAAAACCTCATTATCTGTGATGTCACTTGTTAGCCACGTTTCAATTAAGATTGGTATGTTGCTGCCAGAAGACAAGAGGAGATTAGACAAGGCTTTGCGCTTGAGAAAGAAACTGTGTACACTGATGTAAATTATGGAAAAGGAAAAAAATGACTGGACGGTTAGTCCGCGGCTGCTTATTCGTGATCCGACAGCGAAACGATTCCTAGGCGATTTCTTTGACTGACAGTGTTTTTGGTCAAAGACTGTGGGGTTTCCGGCTCTCGCAGCGTTTTCAGGCTCTCGCGATGGTTGTGCGGAGGCCATTGCGTTGTATTGCCGAGGGGGCTCCGTGTCCCTCTCCTCCTTGCCTGGACGGGGTGGCAGCGGGTCATAAAACACTGTCGCTCTGCTGTCACCCCGCCCACGCGAAGGTCAACAGGCTTTGCCTATTGGCCGACATTTTGGCGGGATTCGGGCCCTGCTTGCGTGCACTCCGGGTAAGCGCGCGCAAGACGGGCGCCCGGAGAGACCACATCGGGGCGTCGGAAGGTGCGTACGTGTTCCTCTCTGTCGGCGGCGGCCCCCTTTGTCCGCCGCCGGCCGATGGTTACTTCGGCTCGTTGGGGTCCCGGCCTCGGCGGGCGTGCGCGCACTCTTCCGTCGTCTCGATGTCCTGAGGCAGCGTCTGCCGATCGTGCCCCCGTCTGTTCGTCTGTCGTTTCTCTCTATTTCCCTTTTCTCTGCTGTGGGGCGCACGATGGCAGGCGCTGACCGAAGGATAGGCAAATTCTTACTGCTCGGGTTCTTTGTTTCTCTCTCTGTCGCGGTGCGCCATTCTAGCGGCCACCGGCGACCATTCGGCCATGTTTTGTCTAATTAGATTCCTAGTCGGACGTGACGGTAAAACGTGTGTTTGTATTGAGTCCCAGGTTAATAAATGTTCTTTGTTGTTTCTTGAGAGCTTTGCCTAGGGTCTCCCTTGCTGCGCGCGCGGTCTCGCCTTCCCCTAAGCTGTGGGGCCGGCGGGGGCGCGTACGCGCGCAGCTGCGCGTCGGTACACGGAGCGGGCCGGAGCAGGCGCGGACGCGCGGTGCCCTGCGCGCGCGGCGGCTCGGAGTGCTCGAACCCGCGGTGGTGGTCGTCCGGCGCGCCGTGAGCGTCGCGGGTGAACCCCACAAATTGGCGCCCAACGTGGGGCCAAGGGCTCATTAAGCCTTTGGCCGCTTGATAGCCGAGCCAGAACGCTTTAACGATCAGGCTCGCCGCGTCAGGTCTGGTAGCAAGAGTGGCCCTTTGCTGCTTTCCGCTTTCGGACGACCCTCTGCCAAGTACCGAACGAGCGTCCACTTCGGGCACACGAAACACACGCAGCTGAGCGTATCGTTCCTGCGGGATCGGATCCTCGGCGCGCGTGGTGGTCTATAGGTGGACCCTTAAGGAACAGCACGTGAGAGAGACCACGAAGTGTCGCCTGCAACACACGCGGCTGAGCGTATCGGTCCCTTTGGGCTCGGATCCTCGGCAGGCGTGGTGGTCTAGGTGGTTCCCATAGGAACACCACGTGAGAGAGATCACAAAGTGGCGCATAAGTTCGTTTGCTGGCAGAATCCTTATCGCGCACGCTCGCTGCAGCCCACATTGGGGTTGAAAAGACAGCGTGGTGCTATGCTATCGCTCCCACTGGAGCGGACGTAGCACGTTTGGGAACGGAGCCTTGCTTCCCCCAAATTGTGCATGTTGGCACAACTACCCTAACGGCTCCCTGCGGAGCTAACAGCAGTTCGTCGCCTTTGCGATTTGACCTGTCGTGTCAGTTCCGCTAGCCACTGCGGCCCCTTTGCTGCTTTCCGCTATCGGACGACTCTCTGCAAAGTACTGAACGAGCGTCCACTTCGGGCACACGAAAAACACGCAGCTGAGCGTATCGTTCCTGCGGGATCGGATCCTCGGCGCGCGTGGTGGTCTATAGGTGGACCCTTAAGGAACACCACGTGAGAGAGACCACGAAGTGTCGCCTGCAACACACGCGGCTGAGCGTATCGGTCCCTTTGGGCTCGGATCCTCGGCAGGCGTGGTGGTCTAGGTGGTTCCCATAGGAACACCACGTGAGAGAGATCACAAAGTGGCGCATAAGTTCGTTTGCTGGCAGAATCCTTCTCGCACACGCTCGCTGCAGCCCACATTGGGGTTGAAAAGACAGCGTGGTGCTACGCTATCGCTCCCACTGGAGCGGACGTAGCACGTTTGGGAACGGAGCCTTGCTTCCCCCAAATTGTGCATGTTGGCACAACTGCCCTAACGGCTCCCTGCGGAGCTAACAGCAGTTCGTCGCCACCTTGTAGCGTTGGCTACAGTACATTGCTGAGTTAGTTGCCTTTGCGATTTGACTTGTCGTGTCAGTTCCGCTAGCCACTGCGGCCCCTTTGCTGCTTTCCGCTATCGGACGACTCTGCAAAGTACCGAACGAGCGTCCACTTCGGGCACACGAAAAACACGCAGCTGAGCGTATCGTTCCTGCGGGATCGGATCCTCGGCGCGCGTGGTGGTCTATAGGTGGACCCTTAAGGAACACCACGTGAAAGAGACCACGAAGTGTCGCCTGCAACACACGCGGCTGAGCGTATCGGTCCCTTTGGGCTCGGATCCTCGGCAGGCGTGGTGGTCTAGGTTGTTCCCATAGGAACACCACGTGAGAGAGATCACAAAGTGGCGCATAAGTTCGTTTGCTGGCAGAATCCTCGCGCACGCTCGCTGCAGCCCCCATTGGGGTGGAGAAGTCAGCGTAGTGCTATGCTATCGCTCCCACTGGAGCGGACGTAGCACGTTTGTGAACGGAGCCTTGCTCTTCACGAATTTTGCGTACCTGCACATTTCTGGCAACTCATTCGGAAAGCCTTAACGCCTGAGCGATCTGGCTGACCGCACCACATCTGCTAACCAGAGCGGCCGTTGTCCCCTCATTACGTTAGCAGACGTTGCTTTGCGCGAGACCGGGGCCTTGTCCCCCCTCGAGCCGAGCATAAACTCACGCTCGCGTACTGCCGCCCCCAGTGGGGTGAGCACGACAGCGAGGCGCTATGATACCGCTCCCACTGGAGTGGACGTAGCTCAATACGGGAACGGAGCCCTGGCGCTCCCCGAACCGTGTGTGTCGGCACCGCTGCCTACAGCTGTTCCCAGTGGAGCTAGCGGCAGTATGTTGCCACTTCGCCCTTCATCGGCTCCCTGCGGAGCTTACGGTGGGCAGATCGGTACAGTGGCCTCAGCCATTTCCGAGTTCTGCCCGTTGGCTGCGAACACGTTGAGCAGTGAGAAGGCACCGTGGTCAGCTGCGACCCCCTGTGGGGCACCCAGCCGTTCCACAAACAATTATGCTTCTCAGGCTCCCTTTGGAGTGCATGGTGCAGCGCCCAGTGGCGCAGTATCGGAGCAACGACCCATTTTGTCAACGCTGGCCGAACGTGACTTAAGCGACTCCGCCGCTCTCGGTAGCGACGGAAGACAACGGGACGGTCCCCCTAGGAACCACATTTGTTCCGGGGCTGGCGCGAACGGAACCCCCTTGGATTCCGCGCCGCTTATCGAGTTGGGAGCCATAGCTCCTTCGCTCGAGAGCACCTGCAACGCTCCAACAGTTTCCTGCGAAGCTGGAGCAGACACGTTGCTGCGCAACGCTGCAGGCATGATCCAAACCCTCTCTGAGGCGGTGAAAGCCCTTGTCGCTACGCCGAGGCTCACTCGCCCAGCGGTAAAGTTGGCCATTCCGATATACCGTGGATACGGCGACCTGGCGAGTGCCCGAGAATTCATAGAAAACCTGGCGCATTATCAAAGAGCCATGGGATTGGATGAACACGATGTGCTGGGACGCGTCGTTCCCGCAGCACTGACTGATGCGGCTGCCAGGTGGTATCGACTTGTCGGCCACCGAGCAGCAAACCTCGGGGAGTTTCGCGTGGCCTTCCTACGCGAATTCCTACCCGCAGACTACCATGGTAGGATGCGGCGAGAGCTGGAGCGACGCACGCAGGCTCCGGATGAGTCATTGTAGGAATACGTGCGAGCGATGGAAGAGTTGTTCTCTATCGCTGAGCCCCAAGCCTCAAATGAGGAACGTGTCGACCGGGTGATACGGCAGGCACATCCGACTTTTTCGGCCTACCTGCGTGGCAGTCGGTTCCGTGATTTAGAGGAACTGGCCGCCGAGGCGAAGCGCATACAGGGGGACATTCTCTCCACTCGTGCGTACCGCCCGCCACCGCCGGTCAGCGAGGCCCTTGAGCCGCGCTGTGCGTGGGGAGGAGCCATGCTCTTTTCCCCCCGGCGCCCCGCTGAGGCTGCCTGTGCAGCAACAAGCGTGACGAACAACTGGGAGCTGAGCGAACGAGCTCTGGACCCGTTCTCCTATGAGAGGCGCGTGGCTTTGACTACGCCGTCGCTCGAAACGCGCGTAAAGGGACGTCATCCGTCTTATCGCGTTGGGGAGCCTCAAAACAGAGAGCCCCGCGGCACTCCGTCGAACCAACCCGGGAGGAGAGCAGCTGATCCAGCCCGTGATCGAGATCGGGCTGGAATGCGCTGTTTCCGCTGTTCGCAGCGGGGTCACATGGCAAGGGATTGCACCGTTGACAGGCCTCCGGCGAGGCAGGGAAACGGAAACCGCGGTCGCTCGTGAGCGCACGATTGGCCGAACCCTTGTCAGCTCCCTGTGCGTACCGGGCAAGCTGTGATGCTGGTGCGCACGCGCCGTTTATTCCGATCACCCTTGCTGGTCGTGAATTTGCGGCGCTACTGGACACGGGCGCTAGCGCCTCGTTGTTCGGCGATGAGGCTTTCTCCCATTTGAGCAAGCACGCAGTGCGCTTGAGAGACAGCCGAACGACTTTTAACCTTGCGAAAGGCGTGGCCCATTCGGCAGGCGCCGCAAGGCTGACCGTCAGATGGGGGGAACGACTGAGACGCACGCGTTTCATTCACCTCCCAGGGCTCAGTGTTCCTGTGATTCTCGGACGGGACTTTCTCCTGAAAACCGGGATCGTAGTGGACATTGCTAATGGTGGCTATCGCGACGGACCTTTTTCCTCGCTTAAGCCGTTCATCAGCCCGCCGGCGCCGACTCTTGCCCGTGCAGAAGAGGCGTTCGGACCGTGCCGCGCGCAAAGTTCGGGGGCAAGCCCCTGCGCTGTGCGCTCGCCTGCTCCTAGCCCCCATTGGCATGAAGCGGCACGGCACGTTAAGGCACTACACCCGTTGGCCGCCAGTGCGGTTCACTTGGGTGGTGCACAGAAGGCTCGGTTGTTGTCACTATTACGCCAATACGATGAGCTATTCACCGATCTGCCTGGCTGCACCAATCTAGTGAGCCACAAGATCGAAACCGGTGATGCGCTTCCACTGAAGTGCAACCCTAGGCCTGTCAGTCTGGCCAAGAGGCAGGTGATTGACGGTTTGCTGGATGAGATGCTAGCGACAGACATTATCCGACGCTCTTCCAGTGCTTGGGCGTCTCCAATTGTGTTGGTGCCTAAGAAAGATGGCAGTCAGCGCCTTTGCGTAGACTACAGCCGTCTGAACGGAGTGACTCGAAAGGATGCCTACCCGCTCCCGACGATTAGCTCCATTGTAGGAAACCTGGGCAGTGCGAGGTACTTTACTACGCTAGATGCCTCCAAAGGTTACCTACAGGTCCGGATGGATGATCGTGACCGGTGCAAGACCGCGTTCACGTACCACAGAGGGTTGTTCGAGTTTACTCGTATGCCCTTTGGCCTCTGTAATGGTCCGGCGACCTTTCAAAGGCTGATGGACCGCGTTCTCGGGGAAGCCAAGTGGTCACACTGCTTATGCTACCTCGACGACATCGTGATCTATTCACGAACCTTCGAAGAGCACTTGACCCATGTTGCCGATGTGCTCGAGAGGGTGTGGGCTGCCGGGATGACTTTGAATCCGGCGAAAGCCCAAATCGCGCAAACTCGAGTTCAATTACTCGGGTTTACGCTGGGCAGCGGCTCCATTGAGCCGGACGGGGAGAAACTTCGAGCCATACTCGATTTCCCCGTGCCAAAGGACGTACGCGGCCTGCGCCGCTTTCTGGGAATGGCCAACTACTACAGGTCGTTCATTCCGTCCTGTGCCCGAGTGCAGGCACCCTTGACCAAGCTATTGGGAAAGTCTGTCGAGTGGCATTGGGGACCTGAGCAGCAAGAGGCGTTTCGCCGTCTGTCTAGCGCCATTGCGGAGACAGCGCAGCTCCGGCTCCCCGACCTGACCAGAGAGTTCGTTGTCCAGACTGACGCGAGCGATTTGGGATTAGGAGCCGTCCTCCTACAGGTATTTGATGGCGTGTTGCAACCGCTGGCCTTTGCCAGCCGCTCCTTAACACCCTCGGAGAGAAATTATTCCGTGACCGAGAAGGAATGCCTCGCCATCGTGTTTGCACTACGTATGTTCGATGTCTACCTTGACGGGACGAAATTTGTCGTGCAAACAGACCACAGTGCGCTAAGCTGGCTGATGCGGCTCCGCGAGCCTGCGGGCCGGCTCGTGCACTGGGCCCTCCTGATACAGCATTATGACTTGTCAGTGCAATATCGAAAGGGGAGCACCAACGTAGTAGCTGACGCGCTATCTCGCGCTCCATTGTCCACCGGGAGCCTTCCTCTAGGTGGCTCTTGCTGGCGGCGCCTTTGCGCCAGCAAGTATCAGGGGCGAAACGGTGGCCGAGCCGCCGAGCGGTGAGAAGCGAGAGCCCGCAAACGGGCAAACCCGTGCCGCTATCCAGGCAAGCAGCGTGCCGCAAAGCAGGCGAGAGGGGGAGCTTCTTGAAAGCGAACCCACGACGCCGACGCGGGCGGTAGGGATGGCTGCAGTCCTGAGTGGGGACGAGACCAGGCCCGCCTGCATGGGTACTGGAATCGCATTCAGCCGGAAAGAGCTACTGACGGCCCAGCAAAATGACCCGTTTTGTTGCGCTTTGAGCGACGGTCTCCGGGAGACAGAGCGCCGAGACGCTGCTTGTACTGCAGCGGGCGTGGTGGAGGCGAAGCCAGCGTGTGTCGCTGTGGCCTCTGGGGATTCATATTTGCTGGATAATGATGGGCTCGTGCTGAAGTACATAGCCACCGATGATGAGTCCGTAGACGCCTTTAAGGTGGTTATCCCCAAGAGTCTGAGAGGCGCACTGTTGCGATTCTCTCACGACGAACCCTTGGCCGGTCATATGGGTGGCTCCAAAGTTTTTGCAAAACTGAGCCAAACTGTGACCTGGCCGGGCATGAGGCGGGATATACTCCGCTATTGCCGCTCCTGCCATATCTGTCAAATGGTGAAATCACGAGGAGGCAAGCCACCTGGATTGATGAAACCAATTGACAGTGTGCGTCCGTGGCAGATAGCCACCTGCGATCTAATGGGGCCTTTCCCCAGGAGTAAGCAGGGGTATAGCTACTTGTTGGTAGTTGCTGATCATTTTTCAAAATGGGTTGAACTGTTTCCTCTTCGGAAAGTGACAGCACGGGCGGTGCTAGGAAAGATCCTAGAAGTGTTCAATCGGTTCGGCTACCCGGAAAGGCTGATCACGGACAATGCGTCCTATTTCACCGCTCGGGTGTTTGGTGCGACGTGCCATTCCTTTGGAATTGATCACCGCACTACTTCGCCCTACCATCCCCAGTCCAATCTGACAGAGCGAATGAACAGAACGCTCAAACCCATGCTCTGTGCCTTTGCCGAGCGCCAGAAGGATTGGGCTGACCACTTGAACGAGCTCGCGTTCGCCATCCGAACCTCTGAAAATCGTTCAACTGGTTTCTCTCCTGCCTTCCTCAATTTTGGAAGGGAGCTGGCGAATCCTATGACCAGGATAGTTCGCCGCCAGCACGAGGATGAGAAGGCGCAGGCAGACCGCTCTGCTTACGCATCGAAGCTTCGGGACCGTCTTTGTCAGGCTCTCAGCAGAGCAAGGCAGAGCTTGACGAAGGCCAGAGCCCAGCAAAAGGCTCAGTACGATCGCAAGCACCGCCACCTTTCATTTAAGGTGGGTGATCTGGTCCTGAAGCGGAACCACGCGCTTAGCGATGCTAGTAAGGGGTTCTCAGCCTCGCTGGCACCTAAGTGGCTTGGTCCGTACCGAGTGCAGAGAGTTTGCTCTCCGCTCGTGTACTTGTTGAAGGGTCCCCCTTCGGGGAAACTAAGTCGTGCCCATGTCGCAGACCTGAAAGCCTATGTCGCTCGGGCTGGCGATGTCACGCCCGAGCCCGTTCGCACAAGGCGCCAGCGACAGGGCACACCCGTAGTGGCCAACCACAAACGGTACAGTCTGAGGAAGCGATCACCTGTGTGATATCGCGCCGGACGGCGGACCCTCTCCGCCACCGAAGGCCCTCGGGCAATGCGCAGCCTCAGTAGGCAAACTTCTTTCTTGACGGGCGTTCCCCGAAAAGAGGTCTTGCCGCAGCCCATGCTAGATAATTTTTGCTCTGAGTGCATGTTTTATTTCATTGTGTATATGCTATGGTGTGTTACTCCTACGTAAATACTTTTTATTTTTTTTTGTGCATGTAAGTGCTCGAACTTTCCAATGAGCATGTGCGTCCTTGTTTTGTTTTGCTGTAAATAGTGACGAACCGCAGTTTTCCGTGTAGTTAACTGGCCGCCAGTGCTGTGTCGCGGGTTTTCTTCGCTGGCCCATTCGGGACGGTAGCCGTCGCGGGAACGCGGCGGGGAGTCGCGGTTTTTGTTTTGTATGTGTTTTTTGTTTGGGAGGCCAGTTGGCACGTCGGCTACAGCTTCCCCTCGAGGGGGAAGCTGCGGTCGCCTGGCTGTTGCTTCCGGATGTGCGCATGCGGGAGGACAGTCGTAACGGTGTTGCAGGGTTGTGGTGATGACTGCCGAAAAGGCGCGCAAGACGCTTGTTGTTCTTTTGTTGGGCTCTGTGACGTGGCCGCAGCCGCTTTGTGTGCGCGCGTCTGGCGGCATTCCTGTGAACATGTGTGCGTGTGTGAGTGCGCCCGTGCCCGGGGCGAGTGTGCGTGCGCGCTTCTTTGGACGCCCTAGATCGCCAGTGGCATCCCCGACCTTGTGCCCCTACTCGCACCTCCCCGGGGAAGGGCGAGCGAAAACCACTGCGGCCCGCGACGTGAGACCCACCTCGCTTCCCCCGGCTGACGGAGGGGATGTTTTATTGCATAGCTCCCGCCTAAGAGTAACGGGATAGGGTTGCGCCGGCGGTCCTGGCCCACTTCCTTGGGCGCAACTTTGAACCCCCGTTTGTGTGTGTGTACTGCCGTGTGTGCATGAGTGGCCGCCTCGGTGGGGGTCGAGACGGACGGGCGAATGGGGAGGCTTCCCGCGTTTTTCCGGGCGCCACCGGAACTCTTGCGCGTTGTGCGCGGGCACTTGTCTCCCTGACTTCAAGGCGCAAGGTGCAACATCGATGGCTGCGCAGTCCTGCACAAACGGCGGCCGTCGCGGCGACTCCGACCTGCAGCATCCAGGGCCATTCGCAAAAGAAAGGCTTGGCTCCCAATGGGACCTGGTGGAGGCTGGCCCGGCCCCTCGGCGGAGCCGGACATCCA
This sequence comes from Dermacentor albipictus, assembly GCF_038994185.2. Classification (NCBI taxonomy): domain Eukaryota; kingdom Metazoa; phylum Arthropoda; class Arachnida; order Ixodida; family Ixodidae; genus Dermacentor; species Dermacentor albipictus. The sequence continues at coordinate 408,459 of NC_091826.1, read as the reverse complement.
AGAGGAACCGCCGGCCGCGTCAGACGAGTGCTCGGCGGCAGGACCGGGCTGCGAGGAGTGTGGCCACCTGGACGTGCCAGCAGGATGGGGCGCCGCCCCTGACCTTCTGCAGCAGCGCCCCATGGAAAGCGCAGAGGCGGGTTCGCCGAGATAGGCAGGTGAGCCTGGCGCCCCATCCATTCCGCGGGCACACGGTGGCCGAAACGAGCGGCTCGGCCGCAGCGCAGTTCCCTCTTCCGGACGGCATCCGCTGTTGCCGGGTATGTGCCACGCCGGTCTACTCACAGACCCATTTCCGAGGTTCTCTGCACCGGGCTCGGGAAAGGGCCCTTTTCGAGGCTGGTGCTGGCGACCGCAATCCGGCACCAAGCGGCCCGAAGGTTGCGGACTCGGATTTGGCGGCCCTGTGCCGGCAACGCTTGCGAGACAACCCCGGCTTCGCGGCAATGGTCGGTGCGGTGACCCCGACGGCGGCTATCGAGAATACGGCACCGGGCGTCGAGACCAAGGTGACCGGCTGCGGAGCTTCCCCCACACCCCTGCGTCATACTGACGAACTGATCCACGAACTGGGGGGGCTTTCGTGGCCGTGACCGGGCGTTGCGCAGGGGAGCGTGGGCACGAACATAGCGCTATGGGACTCCCCGTGAGTGCCAGTTCCTTGTTCGGGCCACCCTTATTATTATCATGTTGTTTTATTGTGTTATCATTTTGTGTTTTGTGTTTAACTTTACTATAATATACGCGTTTTCTGTGTGTAACTGTAAATAATCTTCGTTGGGGTGGAAAATTATTATCGTTTCCCCCCGCTTCTGTATTGCTGTTTTTGTTTTGTTTTTGTGTGTTTATTTGCATGTGTGTTTCGCCTAATAATAATATTACACGTAACTTTATAATATGGTTTCTGCTCGTGTTTTCTTTGTAGCTATCAGTAATTATTTTTCTTTTATTTCATGGTTATTTTTGTGTAGACATGCATGGCACTGGTTAAGAGCAATTATAGAAATTTCTTTGGGCTGACCTGAGGTTTGCGCGCACCCCGCTAGTCTGACCACGTCAGACCGGTGGGAGGGCGATTTAGGAGGGGAGAGTGTGGGGACTGCGTAGCCCATTTCGTTGCAGCGCCATAGCACAGCACGTTTTGGGCATAGGAACCGAGCGCGGCGAGGTCGCTTTCCCCCTCTCTCATTCCTCCGAGGGCGCCGAACGGCAGCGGGACCGTAAAACACTTGCTGCCGTCCGCCCCCGAACGGTCCAGGGGCTCACGCGATTGGTCTGTTTGGGCGGGAACCCGCGTTCCCTCTCTCCTGGCGACTCAAGTCGACCGAGGAGCGGCAACGCAGGGAGAAGCTCTCGGACAGCGAAACGGTGCGTACTGACTTCCCATTCTCCCGGTCATCCCTTTGGTTGGCCGGTCTCGCCGAAGGTCCTCGACCCGAGGCGGTTGCATACCTTTTCGCTGCTCCTGTTCTGAAGGCTACGCCAAAGAGACGCGGCTCACTTGACGTGCGCGGTCGTACTGCGCCGAGTCGCCCTCGGAGGCTACCCCGAGCTGAAAGAACGTTGCCCTGGTAGCACGGTCGTTGGGAGCCATCCTCCCGTATAGCGGCGTGCTACCGCGTTTTGAGATAGCTGAGTGTCACCCCTTGACTTGCGGGAGCTTCGGCTCATGAGCCCCGCGCCGGAACGGGTGTGTACAGATATCCTGAACGCCAAGGTGGTCGTACAATAAACGCCTTCCTTGTACTCTGGGCCTTCTCCTTGCGGCGCTCTGTTTCGCTCCCATAGGAGACCGAACGAGCGTCCGCTTCGGGCACATGCTACACACGCGGCTGAGCTGATCGTCCCCCTGAGGGGCTCGGATCCTCGGACCCGCGCGGTGGTCTAGGTGACTCCCGGCGGAGCACCGCTATATAGGCGGAGACCACAAGACGTACCGTTTAGGTCCCATGTGCACCATTTTTTATTGGACGGAAAAAGGTGCAGACTTGGTCGTGGCAAAAGCCACAAGGTGCTTTCGTACATTTCGAACTGGTCGAGAAAAATCTTAACCAATACTGAAACCTGTGCTTTTAGCTGTGCTGCCTTTTATAGCTTGTTTTGTCAAAAATATAGGATTGAAGAGGATAGATCATAAACCATCTAGGCTCAATTACTACTTGCTGCACATCATGGTTAACATTTTTTCAAGCAAATGAACTGGCGTCGGCACCTTGATCTGTATTTGAGAATGGAAGATTCCACTTAACAGCAGGCAAATTGAAATCGCCAACAAAAAAGCATTTACAAGAAAATACTGCCAAGTGATGGCATATATCTTGCAAAAATCGAGGCGCTGGTTCCAGAGTGTGATAATCCGCAGACAACAAAAACGCACATCCTGAGCAGAATAAAATAAAAGTATAGCTTTCATGGTTATCTACCTGATTTCACAGAGTTGCTCAGGTGCCATGTTTTATCAGAATAGCAACACCGCCACCCTGATACAAGGTGGTTTCATTAATACTCTCTTATAATTATGGAGTGTATGAATGTGCACTGGCTTTATCAAGGCCACAATTTGTTGTTTGCTTACCACATATCCTTGCAGCCAAGCAGAGCTTCTATTGGTACGCCCTGTTCCTTGCTGTGCTCAACTTGACCCAGGCAGCGGGCTCGGGCCTCTACTACTATGACATCCGTGAAGGTGTCTGGTAAGCATCTTACTGCATACAAAGAACGAATGGCAGAGATGGCTGTCTTTTGTCCAGCACTCACGACTTTGAAAGCAGCTTTCCTGCATTTCACTGATGTCTTGCTGTGACTGCTACCCTGCAGAATTTGCAGCTAAGCAGTGCTCAAAACTTGATGTGGCCTGAGTTCTAGCACCACACTAATTGGGCCGAATTGCTGCCACTTGCTAAAATCCTGAGAAATGATTGTCAGAGGGAAATCTGACTGTAAAAACCCTCTTGGATGAGTGATTTTCTTACTTGAACCCTAATAGAAAGCTTGAAATTTGGTCACCTTGAGAAGTGTTGACTTGTAGCCTTGTCGGTAATGCATATTTAAGATTGACAACAAGCACGAGCATGTGGACACACACTATTTGGCACTTATAAGCACCATAGCCATATATACTGAACTTTACAGGTAACGCACCATTGGGATGAACGTGCTAGCATGGTTTTGAGCACTCTCATAGGTAGCTATGTGCACCTCCACATGTTAAATGAATGGAAATTTCCTAGCAGTGCTTCATGCGTTGAGGATGTGGTGGCTGGCAGAAACTGCAGTGATGTTGAAAGCATTGCTTGGGGTAGATCAGGCCAATGGGAGTATGGGGTACTATGTGTACCTAACATGTGCACCATGCTCATGTTGCAGAAGTGCAGGTTCTCAACTCACCTTTGGACATGGTTGCAGCTAGATAACATAGAAGAATGTTGCCACACCTTGTGCTGTTTCAACATCAAAATGGTGTTAATTGTAGGTGACTCTCGTCAGGTGTCCCAACTTCAAAATTAAATTAGTATATGCTAAGGACACTGAGTATAGATACATAAGCACATGCAATAGTTTATATAAACTCGAAAATTCTTCCTCGCTTTAGTGCTATTCTGTGCACAATTTGTGAGAGCACATTGCTATTGGACCTACCAACTAGCATTGACAAAGACCCAAGGACAAAGCCAAGGCACGTTTTCACATCCTCTGTTCTTTAGGCTGGTAATGATTGCTCTCTGAAAACATATTTTCTGTGTGCCATTTATCACTATGTAGGGCTATGAACTTGAATTTGAAACCATCTCATAAAATATGACTTTGCAGCTTTTTACAGTGGTCATTTTTGAATGTATGTGTATTGCGTGTTTAAGAGAATTTCCGCATTCGTTTTATAAGTGAACAGGTAGTGTGCTTATCCTGTTGTGTAATCTGATGGAATGCAGACAAGGCTGTAGTGCATCTGTCATGTTCGCCAAAACGTTGTTCATTCTGTTTGTCTTGACTGTGCTGCAGGACTCTTCCGCACATAAAATTTTTTTAAATGGACATTCTTCTGCAGCACTATATGTGAAAACAGCTTGTGCACAGCCTCTCTCATACTCTGCTTCTTTCTCTGACAGTGTGGTAGATGTGACAAGCTACCTCTACTTTACCATCTTCACCCCACTTGTCTACAAGACGTTCCTAGCGGATTTTTTCAGGTAGGCAGTGCCGGACGTTCCAGTCTGCATGTATGTAACTCCAAGGACCTACTATGATGAAAACACACATAAACATTTGATTTGATCAGTGTTTAGGCCAAGAACTGTCACAATAGACCAGCTCAGTCTGGTCAGGGAGATGCCCGTCTAGCTGAACTCGCACAAGGGCTAGAACATGAGTTGTTTTAACCCTTTGAGGGTCGATTTTTTTCTACATATGCGACCGCCCAGGGTAAATTATTTTTTTGTTGCATATTTAAATTCTTCTTAGGGACTTGTTTCGAAAAAAATTCACTGCAATTTTTCTAGGGTGACCGTTAAGTGAGAAAAAATATTTTGCGTCGGTATATATGTACTCTTCATTCATGCACAACAACAATAAAAAAGGAAATTAACTTATAAAAATTAAAAAAAAATTTGATGCATATTTATACACATAGTTCAAGGCCTTGAAATGCACACACAAGAATATTTCACAAGACTCAAATCTTCCTGCTCTTACACTAATATCTAATATGTACATTCATAGCGTAATCCAACTGCGTAGGTGCACGCACTCAAGAAAACTGTGTGGTTGTGTGCCCGTCAAAAAAGCAAAACGTGTGACAAACTTCCGCTAATCTTCATGTTATTGCCAACCAGAGGCAATTAGTTTTCTTGAGTATAAAAAAAAAAGCAGCGGAAACGCACACACGACGGCATCCTTCCTATGGGCACCCCTGTGAGCACTGAACGAGCGAGAAAGAGGTGGTCGCCCTATAAGCGATTAGTGACAATATAGCCATCAGTTTTGCAAGTGCAAAAAGCCGAAACCGCCGCGAAAACAAAACTCGAACCTATGCCCGCCCACGCACGTGCCAATGCACAGGCGGCACTATATAGACGCACTGGAGCAAACTAGTGCTAAAACAAACCATGCAACGAAAACCGAGAGAGGGAGGCACGCGAAAAAAATTCCCTGTATTCCCACATAGTGGCAGCACATGACAGAAAAGAAAAAGTTAGGAAATAGGCGCACTTTTTGAACATGCAGACGGCGCCATAAATCTACGGCATCGACCATTTTCGGACTCGTTCATGGCGCCGTATATTTACGTCATTGACCCTCAAAGGGTTAAGCTTGGATCGTTTCATCAGCTGCATTATTGTTATGAGCTCGTCTAGAAATGTGGGATTTTCCTGCAATGTCTTCTTTTCACCCACCTGTAGCATCTCGCAGCCAAGCATCATGTTCTCATACAAGGCTCAGACAGATGACCCCATGGAAGATGACAATGTGAGCTTGCCCCACCAGCTGTCCTGCTCATCGCTCAAGACGGACTCGGACTACATTTACCAGGTGCACATTGCACACATATGAACCCTGCGTTTCTTGTTGCGCATCCCAGCCAGTGTTGTGCCCTGTTAAAGCTAAAGACGCGCAAGGCTATAATGAGGCGCTCTTAGAGCTTGGCAAGGACATCCTGGATTGAATACTGCCTAGTGTTCACTTGTGTATGCAGCACACATGGAACATGTGTGCTGTAATAGTGCTGTGAGAAACACAGTTCTGATGAATGCCTTCTTTTGATGCCACTAAATGCTTTGCTTGTCGCTTAATATATTAGTTCATTAAGTAGATGGGTAGTCTAGTCAACATTGCGCAGTACAGGATCCACTCATGAGAGGTTGCATGCTTCTGTCCTGTGGAGTTTTTACTGTCTCCTGTCAACCATTGTTGCTGAGTTTTTCCTGTGATTGTGTTGTTACACAGGCTTCTTATGTACAAAATGCAGGACACTCCACTGGTTGAACAACTGCTCCAAGAGCAGCCTTTTGTGCATTTCTGCCCCATATAAAGCATAAGAATGAAAGCCTCCTTCCATTGATACTGCCTTAGTACCACTAAAACAGGAACCTAAAGCATGCTGCCATTATTATCATAAAATGAAAGCTTTATTTAAACCGATTCCCCACAGTGCATGGGATCTGCTTTTTGTTTGTGTCGTTTGTGCTGCAGTTCGGTATTCCTCGTACCAGCATGGAATGGAGGTCATGGAATGGAGCTCATTTAATATCAGATCAAAAAGAAGCCTCGCATAATAACCGGTCACATATTTTTTTGCATATTTATTGGCGGTGCCACTTGGTGCCGTATTAAAAATACAATGAAACCTTGTTAAACCGTAGTTGGCCGAAGCTCAGAAATAGTATGTACTAAACGGTAGTACTGTTTAACCGAAATAGCATGAGCTCGCCCACTTACCTGTCAAACAGAACTCGGAGAGAGTGCGATGAAAGGGGAAAAAAACATGCAGCATTTATTCACTTTGCGCGACAAAAGTGTTATTTTCGTTGGATGCCGCAGCGGCCTAGCACGACGACAGCGGCCTCAAACTTACTGAAGCTCCATGCCAGCTTTTCAGCTAGTCCCCTCTTCTCAGCAAACACTCACATGGCAGATTCCTCGTTGGTGTTACGTATTATTTATTTATTTATTTATTTATTTATTTATTTATTTATTTATTTATTTATTTATACAATACTGCAGGCCCAAATGAGGGCCCAAGCAGGAGGGGCAGAATACATAAATATTTACATATGTACATATATATATATACATACACATGTACACATGAAAAAGAAATACAAAAGCAATGCAACATATGTAAATATCAGAAGAAAATATCAGAAGAAAACTATAATGAAGGCAACGACTAATAAGATTAAGAGAAGGTACACAGAAGGAAGACAACCCGATAAACATTAGAACAGTATCACACGCATATATGAGCACTTGCAACCACTAGAGGAAAAAAAAGAGGAAAAATAAGGTAAAAAAATAAAAAAAAACACACCAGAAGTTGAACGAGCGACCATTGCAAAATACTGAAAACAAGGAAGATCAGGAAAGTATCAAACAAAATTCACGTTAAAAAAAGGGGGGGGAACAGTAACAAGTCTTGCCTACATGGCAATCAATACCCCTAGTATTAAAGACACATGCATTTAATAGAATCGGTGTTTATCAATTGTGATAATGGCAGGCTGTTCCAATCTGTTACAGTGCGCGGGAAGAAAAAAAACTTAAACAGTTTAGTTCGGGTGTTATAAGGTGTTAAAGAATCAGCGTGACGATGTCGTGTTCGGCGCGCTGTAAGTGGTTTAACATAAGCCTGTGGGTCGAGAGACAAACAGTTGTTTTTAAGCAAGAAAAGAAACTTCACTCGTATTTTCCTGCGTATTTGTAGCGTTTGAATATTATGTTGTTTCATTATGCTAGTAGGAGAGTCACTCAGTCGATATTTAGAAAAATAAACCTGACAGCTTTACGTTGGACCATCTCTAAAGCGTTAATGTTAATTTTCTTATAGGGATCCCACACAATGCATGCATATTCTAGTTTCGGTCGGATGAGTGAAGTGTAAGCCAGTAATCTAGTACCAGAGGGAGCGTGTTTTAGTTTGTGCCTGAGGAGACAAAGCTTCCTGAAAGACGAGTTACATACGTTAGAAATGTGGCTATTCCAACTGAGGTCACTGGTTATTGTGATTCCAAGATATTTATACTAGCTGACTTCGGTCAGCGGTTCAGAGTCGAGGTTATAGACAAACGACATTTTGTTTATTTTTTTTTTGTTATGGACATGTAAACAGTCTTTTCTCTATTCAATTCCATGCCCCACCGACTGCACCAGGAAAGAATGTTTTGAAGGTCCGAGTTAAGCATTAAGTGATCTTCGTGGCAAGTAATCTTGTTAAACAACACACAATCGTCAGCAAATAGTCTAACTTGAACAGGATGAGAAATTTCGTTAGTGATGTCGTTTATGTATATTAGAAATAGTAATGGTCCTAGCACGCTACCTTGAGGTACTCCAGAGGTTACTGAAAGTTCGTTAGAAAAGTAATTATCAATTGAAACAAACTGCTCGCGATTAGAAAGATAAGCCGCCACCCAGTTAATAATATAGGCTGGAAGGTCTATCGACTGAAGTTTTTCTATAAGTTTATTGTGAGGAACAAGGTCAAACGCTTTCTTAAAGTCTAAAAATATTACGTCAATTTGGCTTGACTTGTCAAGAGCACTTGCAAAGTTGTGAATAATTGTGGTTAATTGTGTTACAGTAGAGAAACCCTTCCGGAAACCATGCTGATGTGGGGACAGTACATTGTTGTCACTTAGGAATTTGGTTATTTCATTAGCTATAATATGTTCGATTAACTTGCAACATGATGAAGTTAATGATATTGGACGATAACTAGTTACTAGGGTTTTGTCACCTTTTTTCGGTATGGGAACGACATGTGCAGTTAGCCAGTCTGTGGGAAGATTAGCCGAAGATAACGAGGAAGGGAAGATAACGACAAGAAAAGGGGCTAACGCTTCAGCATATCTGCGCAAAAACGCGTTCGGTATGTTGTCTGGTCCTGGAGATGATTTAGTTTTGAGATTCAGCAGCATCGACACAACACCAGGTTGCGAAACAATATCAGAGGTCGAGTTACATGACATGCGGTTAAAGTTTATAACACCATCGAAATTTGAAAAAACACTCTGAAAATAATTATTGAAGTGCTCCGCGATACGTTGTTTTTCGACAATGACATGGCCCTCGTGAACAATTTGGTCAATTGGTTTGGTTTTTGCGCTTAAAAAAGCCCAAAATTTTTGGGGTGCTGTTTGAATAAAATTTGGCAATGTATGGTGAAAATACCAGCGCTTAGCTTGCCGTACTTCTTGGTTGAGCTTATTTTGGATTTCGTGAATTGAAACACGCGAGGCACATCGTCGTCTCAAGTGCTTAACTTTTCTTTTAAGGTGCAAGATGTTTCTCGTTATCCAGGGAGTAGTCCTGGATGTTTTTTTAGTTTTATTAGGAATAATGTTGCTAAGGCAGCGAGTGATAATTTCTTTAAATTTATCCCAAAGCACAGTAACATTGTTAGTGTGAAAGTTATCAAGGCATCCTTCAAGATAATCCAAGACACTTTCGCTCTGGCACGAGAAAAATCTTTAACAGTGGTTGTTTTAATCTTTTTGGTATTAAGCACTTCCAAAGAACAAGAAAAATATACCAGACTATGATCAGAAATTCCAGGCTCAACTGAGACAAGAAAGTTTTCTAATGAACGACTTACAAAAACGAGGTCAAGTATGGTTGCTGATGTGCCATAGGTGCGCGTTGGCTGTCTCACAACCTGTTGTAGATTGTGAGACAGAATGATGTCATGCAAGTAACCTAAGTGTGAATTAATGCCGGTGCAGAGAAACTCGTTCTCCCAATCAATGTATGGTAGGTTAAAGTCGCCTATAAGTAGTGTTTTATCGCTTGTGAATGAAGCCATGTGTGCAAAAAGATCACGAAAGAATTCGGGGGGCAAGTCAGGTGCTCGATAAACTGCAAATAGCAAGAATGATTTATCCCAGCAAGTAAGCTTTATTGTAACAGATTCCAAGTTACCGGCCTGACATAACAGAGTAGCAGATATAGTTTCTTTTACCAAAACCGCCACCCCGCCCCCTCTAGTACTCCTGTCACGGCGATATGCTCGATAAGATGGGGGAAACACAACAGCATCTTCAATATTGTCATGCAACCATGTTTCTGTTATCACAACCACATGGGGATTGTAACCCATGATAGTTGCCTCAAGGCTTTCCTATTTATTAACGACACTTCGGGCATTAATGTTTAAAATTCTCAGTTCTTTAGCGCCAGGGGAAGTGTAAGCGGAGGCAAGTCAGTCATTTGTCGAAGTATTTACATGGTCGTCAATTTTGATCCTCAAGTTCTTACTGTCATCCCATGCAAAAAGCTCATTGTTAACACGCATCTTATCGTTAATTAAGTGAACTTTCTTGCCTTGTTCTCTTTCAGTTTTAGCACTATCCCACAAAAGTTTACATTTTCTTAGTGTGCTGCGCGAGTAATCGTTTTGAATCGATATTCGACTACCCTTTAATTTGTACGCACTTTTTAAGACAAGCTGTTTTTCGGTAAAATCCTGGTAGTAAATGATGACTGGTCTCTTGTTACCTTTACTACCAAGACGATGAATTCGGCCGACGGATTTGCAAGGAACAGCAAGCTTTGCAGAGAACACCTCATCAAGAACTTTATTTTTAAGAATAGGCTCAGTTTCGCTGGCATCCTCCGGAATGCCAAAGACTACCAGATTGGATCTCCTGCTCCTATCCTCCAGATCAGTCAACTTTGCCTGCAGTGATTTCACTGTACGCTCAAGGTCATCTGCACGCGAGGCTCGTTTTTCTAATTCAATGAATCTGGCTCCCCAATCAGCTATAACGTTTTCCACTTTATTCTGTTGCTCCCTGAGCGCAGTGATGTCCGCTGCCAACTTGTTCTGACCAGACAGCAACTCTTTCAGCATGGATTCGATAGAAGACCCACTACCGTCAGTGGGGCCGGGATTTAACTCAATGTCGCCGCACATCAACAGCAAGCACACGCAGTACACATCATGGACAATAGAAGCACACCGTAGGGGGCACGGCAAGACCAAAAGACCGCGACAATCACTTCTCATCGTACTATAGCAGTTACTAACCTGCACGAGATAGCAGAACGGTTTAAGCCACATGCTTGTCGATGGTCCGCCGTGCCCACTGAAAGTATACGTCTGGAGCTGCTCCTTTATACACCGACGCGTCGACGTCACGTGAAGAATAGGTGGCGCCTCAAGTGACGTGTCCCAAAACAGCGAAGGATTGGCATCATGGAAGCAGTGACGTGGTATCGGTGTTCTAGTTGTGGTCCAAGTGCACGTGGTGAAGTTTCGTAGATAGGGATGGTCGATTGGATTTCTTGAAGACAGGTCAGGCTGCGGCAGTTGTAGTACCGTTGATCCGGCCAGGCCATGAGCAAGCACCTGCACGAGGTAGCAGAACGGTTTAAGCCACATGCTTGTCGATGGTCTGCCATGCCCAATGTGCACGCGCCCACTTTCTCTGTGCACGCGCGCAGTAGTGCTGCAGAAGTCCCGGGGCGGCTTTTTCATTGCCAGGTGCCAGAGTTCGGAACTTTTCATTTGGAATAGTTACGTTATCGCACTCCTGTTCTCATGATTGCATTCATGAGGCTGACGTTATGCGCAGCTTCTGCCACTGTTGGGCCTGAGTCGCCCGTGCTGTCGCTTTCCGTGTCGTCCTCATCACTGTCACTAGTCAACACTTCGGTAATAACACAGGCAATGATGGCGAAAAGTCCAACCTCGTAGCCGACATCTCTTCGCAGTCGTAGCAGCGCTGCCGAGCAACTTCTTCGCATTCCAAATGCCACACACTGTAGTCAACAGCAGATCCCTGTTGCGTGCCAGTGCCGACTTTGTGTCACGTTCGACAGCACGGACAATGCCTAATTTTTCTTCTATGCTGAGCACCCGGTGTCTTTTTTATCTGAGCTTCGGCATGATGCGAGTCCTCGCTTGCACGATGCCACAACACTCTCTGGCATGGCTTCGAAATGATGTTGATGTGGCTTCACGCGCAAACACACAGGGTGCTTGGAGGCCGTTGTTCCAATCTCTGAGGCTTGTTGTTCTGCCGGACCGCCCGATGGAGACGACGCACCGCTGTGTTTGCGCGACGAAAAGTGGAAACGCTACGTTTTAACCAATGTGTATGCAATAAGCTGGTACGGTTTATGCGGATAGAAAACACATTATGTTCAATGGCCGCTGAGTCGGGGATATGACTTTACTACTTTTAAAACGAAACTACTGTTTAAGTGGGTACAGTTTAACGAGGTTTTACTGTATCTTGTAATATGTGTGCTCAACTGCTGACACATGTGTGGGGACCTTTCTTGCAACCCTACATAATCGGAAGAGCAGATTTCGTGGTTGTAATTTCATCAGCTTTCACACATTCCATGGTACAGTTATGCAGGAGAGGTTGAGTACATTACAAAGTACATTAACAAGAACCTGATGACGTCTTCACTGTAACCAGAAGGCTGGAGCTTTGCCAAGCTACAGTCTGTAGTTTTTCAAGCAAAGCTTGTATTGGCTCACAAGTTTCGGTGGCGCAAAAACCCGGTTGCTCCCAGAGCAAAGCAGCTGCAGAAAAGGATGATGTGATGAGTTGAGAGCTGCACCGGTGCTGGAGCATGAGTCATTAACAACGATTCTGGAACCAGTCAGAGCCATTTCACTTTTGCCGGAAAGGGAAAAGGCAGGAAAGGGTGTAGCACATGCTGCGTCGGCTTTATTTCCGTTCACTTCATTCTCGGAAAACAGATGGGACAGCCACACGTTGAGCATTCCCCCTAGGGACTGGCAGCGTTCGACAATCGGCGGCGATGATGATGATGAAAAACTTTATTTGTCCTTCTTTAAAGGGAAGGGGGCAACGGAATAGAGGGTGGGGGGAGAAACTACTTGAAGTGCAAAAACTCACCCGTGAAAGGGCTCATCCTCGGCGCACCAATCCAGCCACATTAGTGAGAACAATAGCATCTATAGTTCGTCTGGGTAGCTGAAGGAGCGAAAAGCCGAAGCAATCCGGCACCATTACCTTTAGGAAATTAGCAAATTTGCGGGTGCTAGTTGAAATTGGTTGGCGGAAGACAGGAGTAATTGTATATCACAGGGAGAGGCCTTCGTCTTGCAGTGGACATAAAACAGTATGATGATGATGATGGCAACGCCATCAACAACGACAATGGTCAGGTGCACTAGGACAAGTTTCTCTTACCCCCATTTTCTAGTAGGGGAAGGGTTTGTAATTTTCTTTTTCCATCACCCCATATTTCTTGTGGAGAAATAAAGGTTCCTTTTTGTTGATAACTTCAGTTCAGTCGCGCACATTATAAGGCACGGTTTTGTTTACTTGCCCTGTTCCGCAAAGCATTTTTTTTTTCTCTTTTTTTCTTGTTTGCTTGAAGTGTGACATAAGTGCAAGCGGCTTTATTTCACAATGCAGTTAAATATCAATATAACAGCATTGATGAAACTGGCACTTTGCTTTCTTATGCCAAAATGTCTTTATATAAAATTTACTTTATTTTCATAACTGGCTACCGACAAATTTTTCTTACATGCAAGGGGTCATACGGACAATCTGAAAAAACTGAAGTTTCAGTGAGAAAAAGATTTCATTTTGTTAAATAGTTGGCAGCCGAAGATACAGTTTTGTGCTTTGTCGACGATATCTTCACAACGGCATTACGAAGCGAAGCCTTCGCGTCCACTCAAGTTTTTGTAAACTCGCAATCCTCTATTGCAAACAGTTGCTGCACTGCATCGGCAGAAAGGACCCAACAAGCTTGCTGTTCCTTGCGATTCAAGTACTGTACTTTCGCTATCACTTCTATGCAATCATTAGCGACACTGCAAAGGACAATGACAAAGCAAGAGGACAACTGCAAAGTGAGGCGAGAAGCATGGTGCTGTGTTCGTCTTGCTTCGTTCTTCGCCTTTGTGCTGCCGCTAATCACGAACCTTAACCAGCTTGCCCAACTCGCCACTCTTCTATGCAATGTTTCGTTATGTTTTGTTTAAACCTGATGATCAGTACTTTTTCATCTCCATGCACCATTTTGTCTCTTCTATATATTAAGCCTTACTCGCCCGGTCCCATATTACAGTGCTCCTTATGTTCTTTATGCCGAGTTTGTTCTGAATGCCAGTACTTATGACACGAGTGCAGCTTTTCGTTCATTTGAACTTTCTCCGTCTTAGGTTCTGCTTCTTAATTTTTGTGTCTAGAAAAGAGGTTTTCAAGCAGTTTGGTCCCAGGAAACCCTGCTAAGTTCCATTAAGTGCCAAGGAAACCCCCCCTTCCCACTAGTGGCTAGGCGTAGCGCGCAACATGTTTGGTGCTAATGGTAGCCTTGGGCGTGATACTTTGACAGTGATGTGCAACCTACGTGGTCCAAACTAGGTACGATTGTTATGAGCGAAGACAAGACAGCATCGCAACCAAGGCATGACAAGAAAAAATGTCAGTTTTCAGTGCTTATCGCATGAGGACACTTATACCATTTCACCAAAAGGGCTTAGAATTAGTGTCGACTCTACTTTGAGTACGGTAAAACCTTGTTAAATTAAATTTCACTGGACCGAAAATAAAACCACAGAATTAACCGAATGTCGAATTATCGAGGGTCTCAAGTAATCAATAAACAAGTGCTTACTACGGCAACACACTTTTATTTACTAAAGGAATCGGCAAATCACACGTCTATTCCACACAAGAGCAGTGCGGAAGCTGTAATTCTCGTCATCTCGTGGCTGATTTACCCTCGCCACGGTGAAGCCCTCGCGACTTACTTCGCAGTGCGACCACGTCTTCATCTGGGACACATTTTTCAGTACAGCGCACACATCCTGCTTACTTTTTCGCCAGTGTGCTGGTCGCCAACATATCGTCCGTCCGTTTCGATGTAGCTGGTACTCATCATCTTCGACAGCTTTGCCTTGAGTCAAAGCGAAACTACTGTTTGCCACAACTGCTATGGATGAAACCACGGCCGCTATCGACGCAATTATGGATGGTAACCTTGTGGTTCTGAAGGCAGGCGGTCGACACATGCACCACGTCAAAATGAAACTGCCATTTGGTACAAGTGCGGCAAAAACCACGGTCGCTATTGAAACGATCATGGATGGCGACTACACAGTTTTGAAGGCACGCGGCCGACACGTGCACCGAGTCAAATGAAACTACTGTTTGCTACAACTGCTGCAGACAAAACTGTGGTGGCTATTGAAGTGATCATGGATGGCGACTATGCACTTATGAAGGCACGTGGCCAGCCGCTAATGTGGTGTTATGTGCAGCAATAAACGCAAGAAGGAAGGCTTTAAGGACAGGGTTAGGCCCGAAGCGTCCCAGCATTGCTGTCAGTGACATATCACATACAATTTCCACTGATGACCATGGCAATGTGGACTCAGCTGTTTGTTTTAGTTGGACGCTAGCGCCGTTTTTGCTCTGCTGCGTCGCGCACTTGCAGTCCACCGCGCTCACTGAGCTACTGCACTAAAATCAAAGGATGGAAGCTGCACGATGGCTGCTGGATTAAAGAAAAGGCGCAGCCTCTCACTGGCCTAGCTAGGTCATCTGGCACCAGGGGGCCCATAGGTCTTTTGTCATACCCCCCCTCCCCCCTTGGGTGTAGTCAGGAAGGCGAGGATATAAAAAATTTCCGGGGAAGGGGGTGATGTTTCAGCACCAGCACAGCTGCCTTAGACCCCCCCCCCCCCCCCCAACTAGGCCCTTCACTTTTGTTCCCAGAGATCGCTAATGTAGCAGGTATATAGGCTGTTTCATTTTCTGCATCAGATAACACAGGGTGCTGCACTGATAACTTGTGATAAGCGCATTTGCACATCTGCTACCAGACTGTAAGTCTTTGCAGCCAATACAGATGCGGCATCATGGAAAATATGGCTCACAAGTAACAAAAATATTTTAATAAAGTTTAAATAATAAGTATTTTAATAAAATATTTAAAATAAATAAATTGTATTTTATATTTTTTAAACTAAACTAAAATAAATAAATTTAATAAATAAAGTACCGCCAGAAGATTGGGAACGAAATAGAGCATGGTCCTCATCGGTTCGTGGCTTCACCATGCAAAAACGAGAATGCCATGATGAAGCCCGTGCCAGCAAAAGCTTGCGCTACCGTTAGCCTGCACTCGCAATGGAGAATATGGAGATATCGACGTCACTGGTGTACTATTTCATATTTCTTTCATTACTGCCTTACTGGGCTGCGCGCAGTGCCAAAGTACTGGAGACTCTAGCACTCAAGACGATTATGTAGATGGCAGCACCTCAGAGACCTGCTCCTGGATGACTTGTGTGATAGATGGCGCTGGATTGTGCGTAGGCACTTCTGGAGTTGGCAGATGTGACAAACAGGAGATCTGCCGTGCCACTTCGTCATGCACATATTCTTTGATCTGCCACAGTAGCGTATTGTGGTCACCACCTATAGTTAAGGCAGCGAAGGAATCGTCTGTTGTTGTCGGCCGCTGAACGAGACGCATTGTTTATGTAGCTCATCAGAGCTTTGGCACAAGGTCGTAAGCTCAACGATGATGCATAGGTCCTTGGCCAGCAACATTTGAAAGGAATCATCGTCAATGACTTTCAAGATGTGTTTAATCTTCTCTTTCTCAGTCATGGAAAGATTCAGGCGCTTACACAAGTCGATCACGTCTTCTATGTAGCTAGTAAAATTTTCGCCTTGCTGCTGCGCACGTCCGCGGAGGTGCTGTTTGGCACAGAATTTGCACACGGCGGGGTGGTCGAACATATCTGCGAAGCGTTTCTTGAATGCAGTTCATGTAGCAGAGTCAGACTCGTGGTTACGGTACCACAGGCTTGTCACATCTTTGAGATAAGACGAGACATTCTGTAGTTTCAACGGGTCATCCCACTTCTATTGGCTGTTCACCTTTTCGAATGTCACGAACCAATCTTGCACATCGTGGTCATCTGTTCCACTAAAGAAGGGATGGTCACGCTGGCACTGGTTACAAAAACCTGCAGGGATTGGGCAACGGCCTGCTGGGTGATTTCGTGAGGCATTGTCGGGGCGATTCGTAGCATCTGACTTCAGAGTTACAGGTTTTAATACCCCACACCTCCGCCACTTTGAAAGAGGGTTTATTAACTTGGGACGGCAGGTGGAAGAACCGCACGACGGGCACAGCAAAGAGAGTCTCAGCCGGCATCAACAGCTTGCGATCTGCGCTCACACCTCCCACCCAGACAGTGTCCCACTGCTGCATGCGTTGCTTCATCCCCACTACAATTAAAAGATGATGTCATATCCGTTTATGAGGGCTTGATGGAGAACCTCTCTTGTCTCAAAGAGCAGTTGTTCGTGGGTCTTGTGTTGTAAGACTGACTGCAGACTCTGAAGGGCTGCCTTCGAGTAGCAAAAAACGACCCACTTTCGAGGTTTGGCTTATACGATGTAATTAACAGCGGCACGTAGAGCGGCAAGTTCTGTTGCCGTAGAGGTCGTTATATGGAACACTTTGAGCGTAATTATGACTTGTAAGGCCGAGATGATAACAGTGCCTGTGGAGCTGGTAGCTGAGGCAAATCTATCGGTGTAAATGTGTGTTTTTTGTTCATATGTCTTGTTCAGTAATGACAGTGTGAACTGACATAGAGCCACTGTTGAATGGTCGGTCTTCTTTGTAATCATGAGGTGTACTCGGGGCTGTCATGGGCACCAGAGGTGTAAGAGTGGTCTTCCTGCAGGTGTAAAGCCAGACGGAAGGTAGCCTTGGTTAGTAAGATCTTCATGAGGGCTAGTTGGTTCATATTTAGAATTGAGGTTGAGCACCGTGAATAAAACAATGACATGAGACAGGACATGCAGCGCTTGTCTGTAGTATTTGTTTCCTCGTGTCCTTGTTTTATTCGCGCTGTTCAACCTCAGTAGCCTTGACATGTTGCAACAAGTTTGCAAATGTTGCTTAAGGTCTTTGTGCTGGCAAAGGGACAATATAGTGACTGGGTACGTGACACAGATGTCGAATGTGTGCTCTGAGTTTGTCAATCATTATATATGTTGGAACCAAGTAGTCTCTAGTAAGCACGAGTGTTGCGCGAGTCGAGGCACATCGTGGTAGTCCAAAGCATGTCCGTAAAGCCTGGCCTTGCAGCCTTTCGAGTGTACGAATGTTTGTTTTATATGTGTTCGCCAAAACCGGCAAGCTGTGCCATAAAGAGCCCAGAAACAGGGCTCTGTACAGCTGCAGCATGGACCGTACTGACATACCCCAGGTTTTTCTGCACAGGAACCGCATTATATGTACAATCAAAATTAGTCTCCGCTTCAGGTAGATGCAGTAGGGGCTCCATGAAAGGTCACTGTCAATAATCAAACCTAAGAAGAGGTGAGACTTCTGGTATTTGATAGCCTGGCTTGAATTAGGAAGGAACAGCGCCAACTAAGACAATCACAAGTGGGGAGAACGATACAGGACAAGCGCCAACTTCATCTATTTTTATTCACCGAAAAATCAGCAAATATAAGGAAAATCACAGACATGCGCACAATGACCATAATGCATCATCTGCCTAACCATTCTAGATAGGACATTTCGCTTTTGAAGAAGGTCACGGAAGTATCACTAACACAGCTTCTTCCTCTTTTCTTTATTTGGAAGGCTTCCAAAACCTCACGTGCCTTTGTTTCCCTGCTTCTGCCAACAATCTTTATCTCTCCGAACCGTGGTTCACACTTCTTGCTGTACTGGCATTGTTTTCGTGGCGAATGTTCTGCCGCTCGGTCACACGTAGTGCAAGTTGCGCAATGTTGCAAAATATGCGCACCTCCTTCTTTCAGCGACCGCACATGTTCAGCTGCACGGTCATTTACGCATCTGCCCGTTTGGTCCACATAGTTTTTCCTGCAGACCAAAGTTATTTCATATACCACACCAGTGCAGCACTTTACAAACTGCTTTTCATGTTTTTTGGTGTAGTTGGTTGCAGAGATAGCCTGGCCATTGAGAGAAACAGGGTACGGTTCCATGGGTTTGTGCGTAAATTCAATTAACCCACATTTTTCGTTGGGCACACTAAGGCCTTGTTTGTGGAACTATGAACTTGTTTGGGTAACTGCCCACTGAATTATTGAAGACGAGTCACCGCAGAAGACCTACGACAAATATCATCAGCGTACATTGATAGGTGAATTGTCTTTGGTAATATCTCAGCCAGGCCAACCATACTTAGGTTAAAAAGAATAGGACTCAATACCCCACCCTGTTGGATGCCACCATGACAACAACAACAAAATGACAGAGACGGGTAGCTGTGACTATGAGACAGTGGTTTTATTTAGCACTGCAAAACTGATACAAAACTGATAAATGAAACACTGTATACATACTGATGGCACGCAAACCCTGTTGGAACATGAGCGCAACGCATGAGGGCACCGCGCATGAAACATTGCGCTAAGGCAAGTAGTTTAGCGACCTTTTAGCGAATAAAATTTTTTAGCCCACACATTTGTGCAATTATTACATAGGTTGTTGATAAAGCTGCAGCTGACAATTCTGCGACACTAAACATATGACACATTGGGTACAGGGGAAACACTCGTCATACGTTTTCACTCCTCTATTATAGCGGAAGAATGAAAGTCTAATTCTTTATCGAATTGAAATGAAACGCATGCATCGCTGCAACTATTCACTGTCAAGTTTCACCTCAGTTGGCAGTGAAGTCTCATGAGTAAAACAAGCTCATCAAGGAAATGAACTGTACCGCAGACTCTTGAAGAGTGAAATGCTCAGACTCCATACACTTTGTCCATGTCTGTTGCACACCTAATATCTTCGAACGATGAAAAGACTCTTCAAGGACAGCAAACTCTCCGGTGGTATCAAGTACGATTGGCTGGCAGAGTAACACAACCCCACGCTGTCTGTGGGCCTTGGTTGCCAACTTCCATGGGCAACGGCGTTCCAAGCATGTTCCTGACGCATTTTCTATGCCGATCCCAGACAAGTCCCCAACTGGTGGTGCTGCGGCGGATCCCACCGTTTTCAATGCGTGTGGCAGGCCTTACCTTCTTTTTTTTATCCAGTAGCCATGGCGGTACCTTCCACAGTTTAACAGAAATAAGAGTAGCGGTGGCGTGAACTAAAGTATGCAACCAAGAGAGGGTACAGGCAAAATCAAAACTAATATCATCATCATTGTGCAGTGAGCAATATGACCGCTGCCGTGGCGGCTGGTGGGCACGGAGGAAGGAAAAATGGCTGAGGTTTAACTAAATCTAATCATCAGGACTGAATGGTCTGCTTGGCTTGGTTTTGCAAAGACTACGCACACAGTGTTTCATTAAAGTTAGGCCACAAGTCTTTCACACACATTACACACACTGCCGAATGGGTTGTCCGTGTAGTCGCGGTGAAACCTGGCCGTCACAGATGAAGGGTGTGGTTCGTCAAACGTTCTTTGTGGGCGCCGTTTCTTGTATCCAGGGCTTCGTCTCCTTCTCCTTGTTTTGTTCGTGTTGCTTAACAATGGCGGTGGTTGCAGTAGCTACGATTTTGGCACACTTCTGCACTTGGTAAGCTTGTCTATAATGTGCTACTCTGGCACCCCTTTGCTCTGGTGTTTCAGCAGGTAACTTTGACTTTATTTGAGATTTCGCAGCCTGCCGTCTAGCTCTATGTACTGGATAATTGGATTCAGCCTGTTTGCACTGAAGCACATGCACAGATGGCCCAGCCTGCGCACCACCCATGGCGAGACTTACGACCAAGTGCCGGTGAAGCAACCATTAAAGGAGCATTTATAGACCAACGTAATCCGTGCATGGGCGAGTGTCACTTGACGCCGGGCGCATTGGAGTGTGTTGGCTGCGTCCAGTTACGTTGGCTGTTTCATTGCGTCGAACCATCAGTCAGAACTATAGAGGCTGTTGTCCTCGCCAACGTGACGTAATGTTTGTGTGCACTCAAGCTACATTGTACTATATTTAGCCTCTTAATCCTCGCCTAGTCGCGTGGTACTGCAGTGAAGAGGCTCAGATGAAGCACAGCTGTGACACCTCTCTGCAGCGGATACGTGGCACGATGTCACACCTGCCACACTTGCGCTCCGGCGGCTCAAAGTCATTGTGACGTGATAGATGACCTTGAGAGACATGTAGTATTAATTGGCTTTCACTCTAAAAGTTAGCAGGAAGCATCGTGCAACGATATTGAAGCCAAACCTGTCGGCCCAACACGTGATCGCATGTCAAAGTGTGTGGTTGGTTTTAGTGTTCCCGCTCTGCAGGCAGAGCCACGGCAGAGCAGTCCAACAAGTGCGCACCGAATAAAAACTACTGGCATAGCTACTGGGAACCAAACGTCTCAGCAAATCTCGGTTCTTGCTCCATGATGTCGACGCTAGAGGTCACGTGTCAAGCCGTCACTGAGCAAAAGGACTGGCCTCACAAAATGTTCACTTGGCAAGGCTGGCTGCGTGTGATGTAATGCTCTCTCCTTATCTTTTCCTTCCTCCATGTTGGTGGGGCTGGTCGCACTTCTCACTCGGAGGTTTTGAGCGTTTTATTACTGCTGTCGAGGCGATATTCATGGATACAATACTCTAACCTGACTACAGATATCTTTATGTAACCAGGCGACCAAGATGCCTCGACTGGCCAATAAACACTTCAAACAAGTAAGCTTACATAGTTTATTGTTAATGGTGAATGAAGCAGTACATCATCACAAATTTCATACAGGACAGGGCAAGGTTTTGACTGGTGTTGTAGAAATTGCTGGGTGCTTTTTTTGTTGTTGTTGTTCTTGGGTGCTTTTTTTCATCACGATGACAGATTGGATTTTTTGCAAGTACTGCTCCAGAAAGGTACATGTAACCGACAAACAGAGGCCTCGGTAGAACACCTGAGGTTATAATAAGCCTGTCTGTAAAGGCATGTCGGACTGCTTGTTTTGCTTCCATTTTGCTAGCTCTGTGGCTCCCACCTACCGATTTTTGCACGTTTTTGCAAAAGGACATTAATTTAACTCAAAGGGGACTATTAAAAAAATTGTTTTGAAAAGTCACGGAGAGCAGCCTAGTGAAAGCCTGGCACAAGCGAAGATACTGCTTCAGGAGAGTAGGCCCGGTCTCTGCTACAACCCCTACTGCTTCCTCAGGAAAATCAGTGATGCTCTTTTGAAAGAAGTGTACCGTAAGGCGTGGCACGAGAAAGGCATAATCCAACATTGCTGACTCGGGACAAGCACCGCAGGTGCGAGAAAGTCCATCTGACGTGCACCCAGCAACAAAAAAAGTGCCCCGTGACTTCTTCAACACCAGTCTGCACATTGCTTAGGTCAGGTGGACTTAAGGCTGTCACTTGCTGAGTTTACAACATACAGAAACACAGATAGCCATCTATTTAAAGGGAAGCTGAAGAGTCTGTCGAATTCAATAAGACGCTTATATACGGATGCGGGAACCTTATAAACCATGTAGGTAAAATTTGGGGGGTTATTTTTTCAATTAGGAGCGACGTAATCGTCGGTTGAAATTGCGCTGTAGCTCCGCCCCCCGTTGAGTGAGCGAGCGGAGCGGAGACCGGAAACCGCAGTGTTGTGACGTCAACTCTACTGTTTCGTTCCTTCGCAGCGTCCGCGACCGTGCCTGACCGCACTTGTTTCTGCGTGCGTGCCATCGTAATCTGCTTCGATCGACCCTGTATTCCTTTGTTGGTGCGTCTGCATGTATGTAGAGTGGTAGTCAACGTGCGTGGTAGTCAACGTGAGTGGTAGTCAACGTGAGTGGTAGTCAACAGATGAAGGTCACTACACAAACTGCATGAACCGGGAAGCTTTTCACGCGTTTAAACCGTCTTTGTAGATTGCCGACAGCTTTGGACAGCGCACAAATGCCGACGATCGCATCCCCGCTTACGTTCCACGAGGAGGCATGCAGGAACACAACACTACAGTTGTTTGACCGGAAACGAGCTCACTAGATCAGCGAAAGATCGGCGAGATCACTAGATCGCTTTGCAAAAAACATACTCACCAGATAGCATTTCCAACACGAGGAGATCCCAAGACTTTGCTTTCGTTTGCGTCGAAAGCACTGCTCGCACCAGCATCGTTTGCTTCTTCGAGAGGCCGGCCCTTCGCAATCGGCTCGTACATGTAGGGAGTAACGCCGAACTCCTCAGAAAAGCAGCGCCAAACTACCTGGCACCGCGCTTCATGTGTAGCGGCAGCGGTCAGTTACTAGAGTTGACGTCACGAGGCGCACCGACCAATCACAGGCAGAAACGAGACGCGTGAGCTGGGCGTGTCCGCTGCTGCACTTTTCGTCGAAATAATATATATTTGCGCTTTCTTTCGCTCAATTTCGATACAATATTCGAATTCGGAGGGTTGAAAACCATTATGTACAGATGTTCACTCATTTTTTCTGGAAAACCTTTCAGCTTCCCTTTAATGGGGTTGAAAGCTGAAATTGAGTGATGTTTTCTTGTCGTGTTCAGCTTGCGGCTAACGCAAGGAGAACAAAGCTTCAGACAACAATATTTATGCTGGGCTACCCTTGTGCAGTAGTTGCGCACAGTGCTGCTTGATGTGTCTCATACTAAACATATATTAGCTGTGTTTGGCAATTTCAGCCGGATTAAGAAAAAAAAAACAAAGTGCTCAGCAAGGGTTTAGGATCACCAAGATAAGTGCAGGGGTTTCTATGTCCCATTCTTTTCATAACACATTGGCAAGATGCACATAGTATAGAGGAAAAAGATGTTGTGCTAAATTTTTAAGCACATATTGTCTGCTTTTAGTATTTCTTCTGCACATGTAGTGTTCAGGTGTGGCAGTAAAGACTTTGACACATCAAGTACTCGTAAGAAAGAAAAGAACATTGTGGAGACAACAGTTCTTACTAGGATTCCTGCAAATATTGTGTGAATAAATCAGTACACTAAATAAACGTATAAGCAAACCCAATTAATGCTCACAAATCCTTTGGAAAATGCAATTTACTGTTTCACGCTGAAAAAAAAAAACAATCATTCACAGTTTATGTATGCAAACAAGGCAAAGAGAGAGAGATAGATGGGGTGGGAAAGGCAGGGAGGCTAGCCGGAGGAGATTCTGGTTTGCTACCCTCCACTGGGGAAAGGTAAGGGGAAATGAAAGAGGAAAGGAATAGTGGAGAGAAAAATCAAAGGTATGAAAAATGAATAGAAGAGGTTGGGAACGTCGGTAAGAACTAGAATCTTTATAACAGGCCCCTCAAACGCAAAAGTTTCAAAAGTGCCTTGACTGTCTTGTGGTATGACGACTGTATAGATCAGCGTTCCAGGACTGTCTGCTACAAAAGCGGCTGGTCATCAAGACATGGCAGCTCCGTTGCGAGTGACTGTCTGTGTGTGTTGTATAGGGGACAATGGCAAAGGATGTGCTCGATAGTTTCTTCATTGCCACAGGGGTCACGTGCAGCACTATCTTCCCTTTTGATGCGGTAAGCAAAGGATTTTGTAAAAGTGACACCAAACAAGGCAGGTTGCAAGGAGATGAAGACTTCAATTGGTCATCCACTGTTGATTGGCTGAATGTTAAGCCAAGCTTACTATTCTTCGAGTATATTTCAAATACTTTTTGGGAACATGCTGCACTCAGATTTGTCATCTGCTGTTTAACCCTTTCGCTGTCGGACCTTTCTGGCCGTGACGCACCCCCAGAGTCGGCTTGGTTTCAGGGAACGAGCATAACAGGGAATGAACTTAGCAATTTATTTTTTATTATGATTGGTATACAAATAACATAGTCAATGCAATATGTACATTTCAGTGTACTGCAGGTGTTGTTAGTAAACATCACCATCATCATCACCAGCCTAACTATAACTATGACTATGTATTTTTATTCTTGCCACCCCTTATGTAACGCTCCATTTATTGGAGCCTTTAAGGTAATAAAATGAAAATGAAAATGAAAAAATGAAAAAAACATCCGTTCAACATCCGAATTTGATGATGCGGAACTCATCTCTTCCTAGCATGAGACACTGTCCGAATCCAAATCCGAGCTCGGCTCGTATTCTGAATCGGAAGAGCCACCGCTCCAATAACCAGACGAAGGTCCCGCGCGCTCAGCCATCCGAAAGTAACCACGCGCAGAGAGGAGGCGCGCTTTCAGTCGCCCGCATAACGGAGAGAAATGGGACTTTGTGTGATCAAGAAGACAGAGGCAGATGGAAAAAGGCTAAAACAAAGTTCGAAGGGCTTTACGTTTACTGCTGCAAGTCGGAAGCGAGGGTGTGGCGAGAGAGCAAAAGCAGCAATCGAACTTGTAGGAACAGTCAACAGATGGCGTGGCCAGTGCAGGAGCGCCAGCTTTGCACTCGGGCACGAAATTTTGAATGCACGATAGAGAACGTACCAGTACGTCAATGACATAGTGGGGGGGGGGGGGAGCGCAATGACGTACCGGGTACGTCCATGACAGCGCAAGGGTTAAAGAGAACGAAAAATTGTTTTTAGTGTAATGGAGTGTTTGAACAGTTCAGTTGGTAGTGTCTGTTCGTAATCGAGAAGGAAGGTCACGCAGAGCAGGAACAGCTGATTGCCCCAACGACTCACGCTCATGGTCAACACTGGCGATCCAGCTGGCCCACTGATTCCACTGCAGGCACAGAACAGACGATCTGGCTGGCCTTGTCCTTGTGCTTTTCTTCTTCATTACAATTACCTCCGGTGCAAAAGCGGAGCCATCCTGGCGACTTACAACGTGGAGACGAGCGGGTCATAGAATTGTTTCAGGCGGTGAACATGAACAACATCCCGTCCACGGCGGCGCTTGTCGGATGTCGGTGTAAGCGGCTCTATGACATAGTTGACCTGAGAGGTGCGTTCGACGATGCGGTACAGTCCATCATACTGCGAGAGAAGTTTTGTCGAAAGTCCAGGCGTGGTAGCAGGCACGGACAGCAAGACAAGTGTGCCGGGAGCGAAGTTCAGATTCGTAGCGTTGCCATCACAATTGGCTTTTTGTTGTTGTTGGTTGGCGGAGGTGAACTTTCGGGCTAATTGGCGGCATTCCTCGGCGTATCGGGCGACGGCTGAAACGGGAGCACATTCTGACGCGTCTGGTGTATAAGGCAAAACCGTATCGATGGTATGGGAAGGATCGCGACCGTAGAGAAGAAAGTATGGAGAAAATCCTGTAGTACTTTGTGTAGCCGTAATATATGCGTACGTGACAAATGGGAGGATGATGTCCCAGGTTGTATGCTCCGATGAAACGTACATGGCGAGCATATCACCTAGGGTGCGATTGAAACGCTCCATAAGGCCGTTAGTTTGAGAATGGTACGCCGTGGTGGTCCGGTGAACTATGCGGCATTGAGCAAGCAGTGCTTCAACCACTTGCGACAAAAATACACGGCCTCTATCACTCAGCAGCTCCCAAGGTGGGCCATGACGAAGAATGAAACGATGGAGCAGAAAGGATGCAACGTCACTGGCGGTCGCTGCAGGTAGAGCAGCGGTTTCAGCATAGCGTGTAAGGTGATCAACTGCGACAATAATCCATCGTTTGTCAGCGGATGTTAGCGGCCCGTACAGGTCAATTCCCACACGGTCGAAGGCACGAGCAGGGCACGGAAGCGGCTGTAATAAACCGTGGGCTGGATGAGGCGGAGATTTGCGGCGTTGGCATTGCAGGCACGAGCGGACAAACTTTTGGACAAAAGTAAACATTCCTCGCCAGTAGTAACGTTGCCGTTGGCAGTCATATGTCTTCAAAATGCCTGCGTGTGCACATTGTGGGTCAATATGGAAAGACGCGCACATGTCGGAACGCAAAGTCTTAGAGATAACCAGGAGCCACTTGCGACCATTGGGCTGGTAGTTGCGTCGGTACAAGAGGTTATCCCGGACAGCAAAGTGGGCAGCCTGGCGACGCAGGGAGCGGGAGATGGGAGATGCAGGCGAGCCAGAAAGGAGATCCAGAAGAGAGGCCACCCAAGGATCTTTGCGCTTTTGCGATCTTTGGATTTTTGCGATCTTTGCCAGGCGGCGATGTCGACCGAGGATACCGCCTCAGTGGTGGAGAGGGAGGCCGTGTCGGCTGGCAGCGGAGAGCGGGACAGAGCGTCGGCGTCAGTGTGCTTGCGACCTGAGCGGTAGATGACGTGTATATCGTATTCTTGAATGCGCAGAGCTCAGCGGGCAAGGCGTCCAGACGGGTCTTTTAAAGAGGATAACCAACAAAGGGCGTGATGGTCAGTAACGACATGGAAAGGCCTGCCATATAAATAAGGGCGAAACTTCCCGAGTGCCCAAACGATGGCCATGCATTCTTTTTCTGTGACGCTCTAATTGCGTTCCGCTTTGGTCAGCGCACGACTGGCGTAAGCAACGACGTACTCGGAGTAGCCAGGCTTGCGCTGCGTAAGGACAGCGCAAGGCCAATACCACTGGCATCGGTATGCACTTCAGTTGGGGCGGTGGGGTCATAGTGTCGCAGTATAGGCAGAGACGTCAGGAGACGGCGTAAGGTCACGAATGCGGTGTCGCAAGCAGGAGACCAGGAGGCTAGGTCGTTGGCACCACTTAAGAGTTGTGTCAAAGGTGATATAATTGAGGCAAAATTGCGAACAAAGCGTCTTAAGTAAGAACAGAGGCCGATGAAGGCGCGGAGTTCTTTGAGTGTCTTCTTCTTGCCTCTGAGCCAAACAGGGTATCAAAAATGACGTTTTTGCCAAGGCTCAGTGAGTAATCCATGCATCCTATTCCTGTTAACTTTTGCATCCCACAAAGATAATTAAAACAATAACATTGTACGATAAGCATAATAATTCTGCTATAAACTCTGAGTTTGAAGAACTTACTACTTTTCTTCTAACAGACTTTTCAAATTGTTCAATCGATACTAACTCATCATCATCATCAGCCTGGTTACGCCCACTGCAGAGCAAAGGCCTCTCCCATTTTTCTCCAACAACCCCGGTCATGTGCTAATTGTGGCCATGCCGTCCCTGCAAACTTCTTAATTTCATCCGCCCACCTAACTTTCTGCCGCCCCCTGCTACGCTTCTCTTCCCTTGGAATCGAGTCCGTAACCCTTAATGACCATCGGTTATCTTGCCTCCTCATTACATGTCCTGCCCATGCCCATTTCTTTTTCTTGATTTCAACTAAGGTGTTGTGAACTCGCGTTTGTTCCCTCACCCAATCTGCTCTTTTCTTATCCCTTAACGTTACACCTATCATTCTTCTTTCCATAGCTCGTTGCGTTGTCCTCAATTTTCCTTAGTGAATGTCCTAATGCTTAGTGAATAGGTCTAGTATTTTGTTCTTAAAGAGTAACCAGTTAGAATCCAAAAAAAAAAAAGAAATTGAGGAAATTGATACTAACTGGTTACTCTTTAAGAACAAAATACTAGACCTATTCACTAAGCATGTACCCAACATTATCGTAACCGAAAAGAAGTCATCCCTATGGTTTAACGTCACATTGAAGCAACTGAACAATAAAAAGAAAAGCTTTTTTTTTCCCACAGAACACTCCAGTGACGTGTGCGCTTGGAGCAGCTACTATGCCATAGAAAAAGAATTCAAAAAGCTTGCAAACAGAGAAAATTTTTCCTTTCTTTCGCAGACATTGCCTGCTATGTTATAAAATAACCCAGAAAAATTCTGGAACACCATTAACCCTAATAACTCCCAGACATTAGCATTGTGCGACAAACAAAACCATCCAATTCCAAATCCTGAGGCCGCTGAGCAGCTTAACCACTTTTTTTCTTTCATGTCTGCTGCCGAATCTGTCAACAACTTGCCTCCATTTCCTTATCTCAACCATACTGTGATGCCTGGAATCGCATTTTGTTCTAACGGCAAAGCAAAACTTATTGACTCATTAAAACACATCTTCATTTGGCGTGAACGGTAGCAATGTGAAAATGCTAAAAAACACGAAATCGACTACTAGTGTGATACTATGCCATATTTTCCAGCAGTCACTATCAACAGGAGCGGTACCAGTAGACTGGAAAGTAGGAAAGATTGTTCCAGTACCCAATAAAGGTCCTCCATCTTTTTGCAGCAGTTATCGCCTTATTTTACTTACTAGTATTTGTTCTAAACTAATGGAGCATGTGATCTACTGAAACATTGCCATGTTCTTAGACTGCAATAGCTTCTTTCGTTCTAGTCAGCATGGCTTTCGCACAGGACTCGCATGTGATACCCAACTAGCTTTGTTCTTAACAATATTAGTTCCATCTTGACTTAAACAGACCCGTCGATGCGCTCTTCTTAGACTTTGAAAAAGCATTCGAGAAAGGTCTGCATCAACAGCTACTCCTAAAACTCTCGACTAAACATCAACACATCTGCATACAATTGGATTCGCAGTTTTCTTGCCAATCGACAACAATTTGTCTTTGCTAACACCCACTCATCTAACCAATCCCCTGTAATCTCTGGTGTGCCACAAGGTACAGTACTTGGACCCCTAATTTTTCTCATTTATATTAATGACCTCCCAGCTAATATCTCTTCTACCATTTATCTATTTGCAGATGACTGCGTTGTATATCGTTCCATTGGAAACAGCACAGATAATAATACTCTTCAAAACAACCTCAACCTTATTGAGTCCTGTTGTAGCACATGGTTAATGCCTTAAACATAAAAAAAACTTCATTAACATCTTTACACCGCAGGCCACATTACCAGCCAGCACAACATATCATTTCCGGCTTCGTAATATTATCCACTGAATCTTATAAATATCTTGGCATAACATTTTCAAGCAATCTCTCCTGGTCAACCCAAGTAACTAACATAGCTAACTCCACAAATCATGCTTTGGGCTTTCTTCACAGGACTCGCTCCCCCATCAGTGAAACTAATAGCTTATCTCGCATTTGTTTACCCTAAGTTAGAATATGCATGTGCTGTTTGGTGTCCTCATCAATATAACCTAACTAATGCTCTCGAATCAGTCCAAAATCGTGCAGCTTGTTTTATTTACTCTGTGTATTCTTACCATTCCAGAGTTTCCGAGCTTAAAGCTCATGGTCAGCTTACCGACCTTGAATTGTGAAGTCAAATATCGAGGCTATGCCTTTACCAAAAATTTTATAATGTTCCCTTTAAAGTTCCAGCTATCTTACCAGTTCATCGCTTGTCCAGCCGCACAAGCCATCCCAGATTAATTTACCCTCCCCCAGCCCAAACTACCACTCGCCTTCACACCTTTTTTGTGATGACTGCATGGGACCAGGACTGGAACCATCTACATACAATTGCCATGCACCACTCCAATCAACATCAATTCAAGATGGCACTGGAATCATACTTTCACTGTAATTTAAACCCAACCCTCATGTAATACCACACCAGTGGCCTTTGAGGTATAATAAATTCATAGGTAATGAACTGTGTCAACGGAAATACATTTGCTACTAATTTGCAGTGAATTTATCACAGTTTATCATTATGCAGAAACAGCCAAAACTATTCTTTATGCTGTACTCCATGTTAAGAATTTTAGCAATGTGGCAGAATAACAAGAGCCTCATTTAAATTGCCTTTGAACAGTAATAACATTATAATTATTATTATTTTTGACTTTAAGAAATAACTACAGGGATCTGTTTTATCCACCTCACACGCAAAGAAATTCAAAGTTGAAAATGCAAAACACTGCTTTTTTACTCACCGGTGCGCTACCCAGAGGCTGCAAAGTTAATCCGCTTTTGTGAGTAGTCTCCAAGCAGACTGTGCTTGGTTCCAGTGATTAATTTTTGTGCATGCTAGCACTTTTTTATTTTTTCAAGCAACACGTCATTATGCGTCCAGACATGGCAGATCACTAACGACGGAAGTCTTGCAGCCGTTATGCCAGTGAAACTTGCAGCTGATAGAATTCACCATCTTTAAAAGGGACACTAAAGGCAAATACTAAACACCATTCCAGAAACCTCGCAATGCTTGTTTCGTGCCAAGAAATGACTTTATGAGAAAATTGCATCTGAAGGACCCGTATACCTTTAACACAATTCAAATCTTCTGCCACACAACCGGTGAGTGGTGACACTGCATACGCCATCACGGCTCTTTGTTGCCGTCAGTGAGTGAAACGGTCCCTGACCAACGGCAGTATGGTTTTTTGCTTGGAACACAAATGCACGGCCATAGAGAAATCCAACCAAGACAGAGCAGTGGAGTTGCCACTGCAGCTGCTTTTGGTCAAGTGGCAGGGACAGTTCGGGCATCCCACGGCATCACATGGAAGTAGAATTCTCTGCTACTTGCAGTTTGTGCAAGTTTCACGAGCTAGAAAAACCAGCGCAGCACTAGGCGATACTGAAGCTACTGAAACTCGAATGCATGGGCAACGCAGAGTCAAGTGAAAACTAAACCTTTCGACCGCCTGTGTCGTTGTCAAGGGTAACATCAATGATATTTTTCTGAAAATGAAATACAACTGGCTAAGTAGCATTTTCTGTTGTCTTTTAATGCAATACAATGATGTTTTTATAATGCGTGGTTGAGTACTAGTGACAGAATTATAAAGAGGAGTGCCTTCGTCATCAGGCAAGCATATGAATGTCCCAGCGGAGTCTCTAATCATGTCCTGCAGTGACCTAATTTTGTTGATTGTGAAGGCTCTGTTGGTGACAATATTGGCATCTTACCCCCGAATGCAGAGATCTAGCTTTGATTGTGCTTGGACTTGACTTGATGAAGTCGGCCCGAAGCAAGAGGCGGACTTCAATACGCCCAAGTCGGCTTTCGCATTTCATAGATGCTCAAGCTGACTTGCTTCATCAAGTCAAGACTTTGCTTCAATGCAAAAGCTGGTTGCTCGTCTGTGTTCGAGATTAACAATAAATTTATTAGCATAAGGCATGTTGTACAGCAAAAAAGTATGTATCTTTCCAAATTTCTACCAGGGCATAAGTACTGAAGCATAGTTTGGGTAAATTTATTCCATCTGGCTACGTCCGCCGCTGCGATGGGCAGTGCTGCTTGCGGAAAGTGCGTATTCCTGGTGGGTTTAAGTGGTCTTCAAAGTTCAGTTTTCTGGCGTGCTTTTTGATTTGCAGGTTTCACCATTTTTTCAAGTCGGTGCTCCACTTTTAGGCGACTGTGTATTTGAGTGCAAATCAATTTTATAGTCACATTTATTTTGGTTTTAGCTTATTTTTAACTCGGAGGTCTTGTTGCGGGTTTGTATAACTGGCCGTAGAGAAGCGAACGAAATGGTTGGTTCGTATTGTGGTCTTTCAACGGCTTTTGTTCTTGATTGCCGCAAGGCGTTCATGTGCCGTCTGGGCCGGCAACCGAATACAAGAGGCCGAAACGAGGCATACGGTCAGTTTCTGAGGGAGCTCGTTTGTCCCTTTTCGCCTATAGGCAATCCAGCTGGCAGGTGACGGCCCTTGTTCTGGTCGGGCTACGTGACCCTTTGAAGAAAAGGGCACCTTATTCGAACGCACTAGGCCAGAGTCGTAAACAAGGAAAAAAAAACTGCAACATGTGCTGCGAACGAGGAGTACCAAGCGCCGTAGAGTTCCCTGTCTGGACCCATATGGATGACAACACCCGATAAAAAACAAAATAAATAAATAAAATGACACATGCAAACGTTTTGTCTACTTCGCATGGAGGGTTTGTCGAGAACAACAAGAGGGAGAGTGTGGCACAGTCGTAGACATCGCAAATTGGCAGCGCGTGTCGTCTGCTAGGAAAATGTCGTCTGTTAGGAAAACAAGTTGTGGGGCTCGTGCGACGGCCGCGCGCCGCATTTGGTACGAAATTGCTGTCCCGTCAACAGGCTTTGACGCTGAAATGTGGCACTCACGTACGCTCTCCTCCCAAGAGAATGAACCGCAACGCAAGACGGCACCCCGTTTTACAGAAGACGAAAAGAGCCTGCTGACAACACTTGCGAACGTCTACAAGCATATTGTGGAATGCAAGAAAACTGATGTCGCATTGTTGACCAAGGAGAATCAGACATGGAAAGAAATAAAGAAAGAAAGAAAGAAAATGGAAAACAATATTATGCCAACCGCGGGATTACGCTGCACGATCACCTGCAACTGAAAAAATGCTGAACCAACCAGAAGCAAAAGCGGAAAGAGGAAGCTGGGAAAGACAAGCGAGAGCGCCACAAAATTGGTAAGCGCACATGTTCTGCATGACTAGCTCATTTGGGCTACTTTTTATTATGCTCATGCGCATGTTTCGTATTCGGTGGATGAGTGCGTGACAGTTCGGCATGCTGAGTGTAAATGTGGTCGTGAGCGTTAATAACTGGTGATGGCATGTGTAGTCATTGGAGATAAGAAAATACGCTCGCAATCAATCTTTCCGCGACTGCGGGAAGCACACCAGCATTGAGCGCCAGTGCTTCGCGATGAGCAGAGTCACCTTTCCAACTGCGCGGTACACTGTTGACTGAGGAATGCCGACCGGACCCCCGGTGACTGTTTGAAACATGCCAGCATCGTAAAACATCACAGCCATCAGCAACTGCAGCATGGGAGACACACAGGCTGTCCTCTGTTGTCCCCGCTTACCCGGATAGGCAACATAGCGAGAAGTCGCACGGCGTTCTTCGTGAATCTGTAGGGACCGAGGAATTGTTTGTCGTCGTACAGCTCCACCGGATTCCCTCGGTCACGTAGGGCGGGTCGCGGAATTTTCAGCAAGGGCTGCGCCTCTGAAAATGCTGTATCCATGGCGTGGCAAGAAAACTCGAAAGCAGCTAACCTTCGCGCGACGTCTGTTCGGGAGGCTGCCATGTTGGAATTACATACGAAGTCAGTTTCAAGCTAGCCCAGGAGCAGACTTGAAACTTGAGCGAACTTCGACGCAGCCAATTCGTCCGCAAGTCATCCGCAAGCTCGAGAACGATTTAAGACACGCGGCAAAGCTGTCGTGCGACTGCCAGAAGTCAAGTTCGAGCCAAGCTAGATCTCTGCATTCGGAGGTTAGAGATTCTCGAGCACTAACCTATCACTTTAGCTTGACTTAATATTTGCCTTTAGTGTCCCTTTAAACACATTCACTTGGTGGTGGCTAATGAATCTTGCACGTATGAATTGGCTGAGATATTATTGGTATCTAATTAAAACGAACCTGTGTGTTGCTGCTGAAAGGAAACAACCACCATGTTCACAAATATTACCACCGTACAATTTGAATCGATAAGTGGCACGGTCTGCAATTGATGCCAATGGGCGGCTGCTTATCTCACATCAATGAGGTCTTAAAACCTTCGTTCAAGTAATAAAGCACAGACTTTAATAACAGAAGCCTAATAAAAACAATGGCTTACTTAGTTGGTACAAAAATGGCATGGTAACCATGTTTGTTGGTTATTATATGTACATTTATGGATAAAATATTTAGCCACATTAAGTGCCCCTCGAAGAATAAATATGAATTAAAGTATGCGACCAAATTACAGTAGCTCTACTTACGTGCTTCATGCTGGAACGCGCCGGCACTGATTTTTCGCTCTCTGTGGCGATTGCTGCAACTTAAGTGTGCGGGGCCTGCTAAAATGAACTTGGTTGCGCTGCTCTGCACATTTGTTTTTTTAATCCTTCGATGTATACGTCAGTGTGCATGCTAGCGGCACCTATCTACAAATGGGTAAAATGTGGATGGTAGTAAGTTACGGCTTCTGAGATTTAAGTGGAAAAGCTTAGATGCACTGCCCATCTTCGGAGGCTTTGTAGCTAAGAGCTGCTGGTGGATTTGTTGCACAGTTTGCTTTGTTTCTGTTACGCTCTCTGGTGTGCTTTTTGACACTTGGGCATGGGTAATTGCAGTTCCTTAGATCGAGCTCACGGAACCCTGTGGAGGGGCCTGCGGAACCCTTTGGTTCCATCGAATCCACTTAGATAGCTCATGGTCCAGAACCTTGATCAGTGTGAAGCAGTAAAATTTTATTGTCTAGTCTTTGCTATAAGTGCAGTGGTTATTCTCCTGTTCTGTTTTATGAAGTTAACTAATAATGACAATAGTACATTTTTGAAAAGAGACATTTTTTTCTGATACAATTTTGTTGCTTATTTTCTCAATAAATATAGCTTAGTATAGCTCCTTTTACTGAGAAAAGATACTGCAAATGACTTTTTTTTTAGCAAATCAAGTGTTCATGAACAGTGGTCTCGTAAAGAATTCACCACATTGAGTTTTCTGCTTTTGTGTCCAAACAGTGACATGATTGTTTCATGAAATTTAGTTCCTGGAAACCTTTTCGGGGTTTCATTGTGGAATGAAACCACAAGAAATCAAGCTTGCAAATAAAATTTTTTTTTTACAGTGCTTAGACCAAACGATCCAATAAGGATTTATTTTATTGATGCATGTGTTAGCAATAGTTCATCCTTAAATGTGTCACTTCCTAAATTGAGTATCCATGCGACATCTGCTTTATGTATAATGTAAGATTACTGCAAGGTCATTACTGCTCCAGGAACTGCCCTAGCAACAACAAAAAGAAAGTTTGATTCCAACCTTTTAGAGTGTGTTGAAAGAAAACATTAGCTCAAAAATCAGGCAAGACCTTAGCACAATTTTCACTGTTTCTTTACATGGTAAAAAAGCTAGGCTGCAGCGCCTGGCAAGCAGTGACAGAAAAAGTGTGCCATGCACCAAATGAAATCTTGCCAATTTCTACGCCTGTGTCAGAGTTTCGGGATTGCGGCCACCTCTCGCAGCCTCCATTTCCACTGCGCACTATCCGTTGCAGATAAACACATAGATGCACTAGCTTATGTAAGGTCCACAGAAGTCGCGTGATAGCTGCTCACAGGGAGCATAGCTGGCCTGCTCTGTATAGCTGCGACATGTATCATGGCAGATGACCTTAAGTGGAAATTGAGTTCCACTGTACATTTGGCAATGTGCTCATGTGACCGTTAGTGGGTGTTGTCCGAGAGGCTTTTGACTGATGGTCATTTTTTTCAGTTCATGGTACAGAGTCACTTGTTCCTATTCATAACATGCAGATTGCACAATGACACACTGTGATGGAGCTTTGATTATCATAAACACCTAGCTACAGCATCTCTGCCTCTCATGAGGCCTGCATAGGTACACAACATGCCTGCCTTTTTATGTCTGCTGTGGTTGCTCACTTAGCTCACTCAAAGCTGTGTTGGTGCTCACCAGTGGAGAGAAATTTTTCAGCATCCAAATCAACACCTTGTGTTCATTGTTCTAGGTGTGTGGCATACATGGTGCACATTTGGACGCAGATGGGCTTTGTCAGGCACTTGTCATGGCTATTTTATCGCAGCGCACAAAAAATTGAATGGGACTGACAGAGTAGATACCACAAAGCACTGACTGCAACTGGTTTATTGCCACTCAAAGTGCTTGTAAGTATAATACAGTTATACAAGTATTATTAATTATTAATATATTATTATATAAATATAAGTACTCGCAGAAAAAAAAAAGCCAAGGCAAAATGTGAAGCCCTTCCTCGATGGTGGTGAAAGATCTCGTGGGATTGAAAGCCACGTCACACATAAAACAAAAAGCAAAACTGCAATATGATTGAACTCGTGATGACCAAGTCACCACGTGAACTGGTGCCTTTAAGGCAACCGTTGTTGGGTCACTATGCCTATGAAAAAGTGCTTTTGTCGTTTAACAACAGTGAAGGCGTGCTGACACAATAAGTTTTGATATTTCACCTGCTTCTACTGTTTCTCTCGGGGTCATCTTGATGCACCTGCGCAGAATTGTGATCTGCTCAAAGA
The DNA here is from genome assembly GCF_038994185.2 of Dermacentor albipictus. Classification (NCBI taxonomy): domain Eukaryota; kingdom Metazoa; phylum Arthropoda; class Arachnida; order Ixodida; family Ixodidae; genus Dermacentor; species Dermacentor albipictus. The sequence continues at coordinate 372,008 of NC_091826.1, read as the reverse complement.
AAGGCCACTGTTCCTTACACCACTTGCAGTCTCGACAATGTATATACATAGGTGTCCCATCGCGTCACTCCTGCCCCTGGACACCTAGGTATACATTGCCGAGACTGCAAACAGTGTAAGGAACAGGGGCCTTTCTTTGAGCAGAGCACGATCCTGCGCAGGTGCGCTGAGGTGACCATGAGAAAAATAGTTGAAGCAGGTAAGATATCAAAGCTTAAAAATAACTGTGTCGGCACACCTGTGTCTTTCCTTAGGCATAGTGACCCTAGTAATGGTCGTTTCAAGAGCACCAGTTCACGTGGTTACTTGGTTGGCAGATTTCTTTCATAGTGCAGTTGCTTTTTGTTTTGGTTTTATGTTCAACGTGGCTTTGATTCCCACTTCGTGTATATGCGTCCAATTGTATATTTACAAGCACTTTGCGTGGCAATAAACCCGCTGCAGTCAGTGCCTTATGGTGTTTGCTCTGTCGGTCCTTGTAAAATTTTTGTGCGCTGTAATAAAATAGGCATGCATAACCAACTAGCCCACCAGTTCGTCCTGAGCAAATTCACTTCTGTGGGTTGGCTTGTTTCTTCACGCTTCTATGGGAGCCAAAGAAAAGAGCACAATGCATGTCAGATTTCACCTGCTCGCTGGTTTCATGAGCTTTCATGACCCACACATTTAAAATGCAGCATGTCATGACATTGTCTCCTTACTGCTCCATGGCACAGGCCTCAGCTTGGTAATGCCTGTAAGGCACTATTTTCATCAGCATGCCATTTGCTGTGAGCACGTAGGTGAAGCAGTGCTACCAATTTTTCTATCAGATGATGCTTGCATTTCAGTATGGTGAGGCACTTTAGCTTCCATTTTTTTTTTATTTGCAACTGATTTCTTTGCCTTTCTAGTGCAAGAATTGAAGCAGTGGCTCATGGAAGTTCTTGTCCATGAGCCAACACTGTTTCTGTGATGAGTTGATAATGATTTGCAGCTCTTTTCTCTCATATAGCTCCTGGGTTGCATTTGGTTCCACATAGCAACTGTATAACATTGCCTTGTAGAGGTGCCAAAGGTTACTCGATTGCAAATATGCCTGTCGGCACAGGTGGCATGGCCAAGCAATGCATTTCAACTCCTTGCATGCCCGCTTACCCTAACACAGTGCATTGCATGCCCCTACAGCATGCCCCCCACTTTCTGTCCCTGTGAACCTGCATGGGATGCCTGCTGTCTTGGGGCACCGGTCAAACGTAAGTTCCCCTCCATTACCTTGGCTGTAATAAGGAGTGGCCTTACTGCACATTTCAGCAGTCACATCAGCTGTAAGAGTTCAGCTCACAATAATTTCCTTCCAGGGGCAGCAACGATGCTGTACCTTTTTCTTAAGTGTCCAATATAACATGTTTCAACACTTCAAATTAACATAGTTCTGTGGTCTTCACCACATGGTCTTCCCTTGTAACAGCGCAGTCTCTGTGGCATGCGTGATTGCAGCTTCTTAAGGCAGCAAAACAAGCTGCAGGAACCCAAATATAATTTTCTCTTCAGTGTTTGGTTTTGAAAACAAAATTGTCTTGAAGATGCTATCAAGCAGGGACATGCCAGATTGAAGCACAGTGTACCAGAAGATGGGCCATTGGGCAATCGACAGGTTTCACAGACATTGTTTTAGCCCCTGCACATTGCAGCGCTCCGTGCTTTTCTTGAATTCGTCTTCTCCATGTGTAAATGATTACTATATTTACCGTGTAAGGCCTACACTTTTCTTTTTCTGGATTTTTTATTAGGTGCGTGTCTTACATGAAGCAGGCTTATAGCTACGTGTTGAACCCTCAAATAGTGGTCAGACTGCTATGCAAAATAATAACACAACCACTAGGTGCCAACTAGTTTTCCAGACATACAGTGCTGTGAAAATTCTTAAGCAGCTCTTAAGAAATGAATCACTGCAGTAAAATTGATTTTGGTGTTTTTTTTTAAATGGCAGCACAGCGGGAAATTGATTTATGGACTTTTTTTTTTAATGTTCTGCTTCAATGAAATGAAGTTCTAGATTTGTGATGACGGAGGCCACGGGTACGTTTCGCATCCACCCATCATGCAATGCAGGCTGATGTACATGGCAAGTTGTCCTGAAGTGCGGATATCACGCATGTGGCCTTTACTCTAGGACAGTGTCGGTTTAGTTCGTGTGGCACAAAATAAGTTTGGAGCATTATTAGCTCTATGCCCTTGCCTGAGCTTCTGCTGTTGCATCTACTAAGGGCATACAAATTTGGTAGGCATTCGCAGTAGTTGCTGGCTGATAGCCCATGCATCCAAACTTCACTTCACACGTGTGGCCATCAGTCTAGCCTGTGCACAGAGTTTAATGTACTGGTACACAAATTTTAATGGCAAAGTACCCACAGCAGCTTGCCGCCGGTTGCACTAGTTGACTAGCCTTAACCATCGCTGCCACACCTCTTTGTCCGAGTCAGTGACTAAAGTTGTAGTGTAGTAGGTTTAGATGCTAATTCCATTGTTGGCAGGACAACTAGTGCCATCTAACAGCGGCTTGCAGACATGAATCGGCATGTGGGCGTGCATGTGACGCTTTGTTACATTTTTTTCCAAATTTTCTTACTCCACAGGAGGGGGACCTTGCACGAAAGCGGGCTTAACACAAGTAAATATGGTATTTAGTCAGTCATATTCAACTGGTTTGAATTGCACTTATCTGTTCCAGAGATGAACCTGAACTAAAATGTGTAATTCGTAACCTGTTGTGAAGTGGAAAGCATATTGGTTCAGTAGCTTGAGTACATGTTCCCAAACTACAAATTGAAAGCCAGTATTGCAGTTCGGCCATACCGAGAACATTGTGCAGAAGCACATGCAAGAAACCAGCCAACATTTCGTAAAAATTTTAAATTTTCTTTGTTCTTTATTGGTTTATAGTCCCACAAATGTTATTCTCTCAGCTGTGTTCACAGGACAAGCTTAGCCTACAGGTGCACAATACAAGCTAAATAAAGACATTGAAGAATATTTGAAAAGTGGGTGTTAATTGCACTCAAAGTACAAAATTTTGTAATTAATACCACGAAGAATAAATTGAAAAACGAGAACTTGACAACCTTCGTCATTCTCTTGAGACCTCACAGATTGAGGGTGTCTGGGGTAACCTTGTGTTTGCTACATACTCTCTTATGCATAGTTGGATGACTAGCACTTGGCCCTCTTGAAGTATCCTCAAGTTCGGGATGCTTGCTGGTAGCGCCTGGACTTTCTTTCTCTTGGTCAATGGCAGTACTAGCCATGAATGGTCTTATTGGTGCCTCGTTAAGTCAAAGTATTAAACACATTCTTCATATCTAAATTCTCAGCCTGAGTATGTCACCAAAAGAAGGTGCTGTAAAAGGAAAGTCTAGCAAAATAAGGATGAATGGAGCTTAAAGGTCTGCTGTTTCTCTTCTGTGCAGAACAACTCGCTTTATGACAGCACCCACTTCGACGCAGCCAATGTGAACCCCTTGTATGCTCAGTCACTCCAGTCGCCAGACAGTGTCGTTGACTACTGTGGTGCATCACAGCGGCCTACCTACCAGACTAACATTGCTCCATCCCAGCAGCCACCTCCACGATGAGAGCCTCGATTGGCTCAGCTGTGGGATGCTCTTCAGAGGATGAGTCATCGCTTTGATGGATGGTGTGGTGCTTCACAAAACAGCATTGCTTCTAGTGCAGTCACTCATCTAGTATGCAGTGTGTCTTCAAGTGTCTGCTTGTATCAGTGTTCCTGGACTAATTCAAATCCAAATTTCATCAGGCATTTTGAGTTGCATTGGGTCCAGATGAAGCAGCTGAGACACATTTGGACAGTGTTCCAGGTACAGTCACTTTAGCAGCACACATGGGGTGCAGTTGATAGTAAACAAAATGATTTTGTGCCTCTTCTCGGTAAATACACGATACAGTTTGTATGCATTGCAGAAGCAAAAGCTCTGTGTGTTTCGGTATGGGCCATATATTTCTTAAAGGTGTTGCATACTTTGCTGGCTCAAGTGCTTGCATGGCTTTTCCTTTAAAATAGCCAGAAAAACTGGACATTTCATGGGATGGACATTTCATGGACATTCATTTCGTGGGACATTTCATGGAGACATGCAAGCAGTGTGTACCACTCATTCTCACCAAGCCAAGGCATGTTCTATGAAGGGCCACTTTTGCTGTCAGTGCATGGCTGTTGGTGTCTTTTGTGTGGCTTCCGTCCTTATACAACAAAATACGTGCTCAGTCAAGTAAGACATGACAGTGCAGTTGTTTCATGTTTTGCATTTGGCTACAACAGAGCAGAACAGATGCAAGGGTGTAAGCGCCATTGCGACTTGCCCTGTGTAAATGATCACAGCGGCAGCATATAATACGCTCATTAAAGTGAGCTCAAATGAATCATTTCATCGGGATTTAGATTTTCATGTGTATAGACAAACCTGTTGGGGTGTGTGAAACTGTGATGGCATGGGGTTTCTGTTAGTTTTCTGGTGTACTTAATGTTGGTCATCAACTTCAACTTTATGCCCATTGACTGCAACATACTTAGCAGGTCTTCTTACCAGGCTTCAGGTGAAGTATTCTTGGATTGAGACATCAAAAATGGACTGCATGCTCCAGTGTGTGAGACAACACGCAAGTCTGAGCCAAGGCTTACAAAACTGTTTACAACTAACTATTACATTTTGCGTAGCAGTTCTCTAGATTGTCATATAAGCATTTGTTAATTAGAGGAAAATGAGACATCCACCCAATCGTAGCAATTGCTACAACTGCTCTAATTAATTACTTCTCTCCACCTTGCGGGTTTCCACAGAACTATTCCGTCATATAAGCATTTGTGTTTGGCAGCACTCTGCTGCCCTTTCCTACTTGGAGAGTCCTGCTGTGATGGCAGAGCCTTTTCATGTATGACAAAATATAGTGGCAGTTGCCACCTCTAAATAGAGAAAGAGCTCCTTGGACTTTGTTCTAGGAGAGTGACCTTTGCAGCCTCTTGTAAGGAACAAACACTTCAGGTGAGAGTTTGGCTATCAGTTGCATTAAGAGTGTTTATGGATTATGTGCAAAAGTATGCAGACTCACTGTGTTTTTCATATCATTCCACTCTTCTAGCTGAAGTCCTTGTTGCATGCTCAAGTCCTATAAGTTCATCCAGTATCTTCGTAACACCTTGAAAGAACTAAGCTAGCAACGTGACCACTTCTGTTCTCGCAGCACTGCTAGTCGCACATTTAATCCGAGTCCTCGAACAAATTTGGTTCACCATTTGTCAAGCATGTAATTGCGATATTGTGCTGACACAGCTTTTTGGATCCCTATAGTTTTGTTTTATATTCAGACCTCTTTTGATTACTAAAAGAAAATTGCCAGATAATGCAAGGCTCCTAAGCTGGTCTGAACAAAGCTTATTTCTGTTGTGCTTGTTATGCATGTCGCACTTTCTGGATTCAGCATTAATAGTAAATTATGCTGGAATACTCATGTGAGTAATGCAGACGATGCTGCTTTGCCAAGCTCATATGCATATTCAGTGCTCGTTTTGCGGGACATCTGCTGCAGTCATGTCAGAGACAGGGTACATTGGCATCATCAAGCTTGATGCACTTAAATGTATTTCATCCACGTGCAAGACTTAAGACTGTATAAACATGCACAGCAACTCCACAGTCTCTACAGGGCATGATAGCTGCAACTCGAGTGAGGCCATGGTGGGCTTTTTGTTACACACTTGTCCAATGGGTAGGTGAAGACATCACTTGTAACCCAAAGCATCACATATAATATGCATTTCCTAGCAATTTGAGCACTCAACATTCCAAGTAAAAATGCATGAGTCTATATGGTAGCATATTTGGGTTGTTCTATATTGCCTATTTAGCTTCTTTTGCAGCACAATACGCTCGTTATGTTCCTACTTTCACAATGACAATAAAGGGACGCGCTAAAGAAAAACACTAAACTAGCCTGGACTGCTTAGAGAAAATAAAACCATGGCTGGGTTTCTGTGTGTGCAGGCCCACATACTAAGTTGCAATGCAGTTGTGCAACATGTTTTGTGCATGATGTGGCAGTCTAGCTGAACTTAATATTTCTTTTCAGTGTCCCCTTGCACAATGTGTTGGTTGTGTGCCTCTTCATTATTGAATGTCTGTCAAGGGGACTCGTTATCTGTACAGATGATTTATTGCTGGATAAATTTATTACTATTTTGTTGGGTTTAATTTTTCTTGCTATACTGGTCTCGTGTAATGGCTGTGCGTATGCACTTAGATGGAAACTCATGCACTGGCATAACATATCGATACTTATGCATTCAAAGGCTAGCAAAGAACCACAGGCTCTATCACGTGCCCCATTTCTGTCTACAAAGACTCTGATGTGCCTTGGTGTGATGTCTGGGTTCTGGGTATTTGTTTTAACACAGGAGAGTTTGTAGTTCAGTCACCCACCAGCCTCCTATAAAATTCTGACTTGGAACATGAGAAGTTACTGGTGCATATTTTAACTGTGTATGTTCACTGTCCACCACTCGAATTTGCTCAAGTTTTCATTAGGCACGCATTTTCTGCAACTTCTTAAGTAGGTGTCAACTGAAAGCTTTTCCTTAGCTATGCAGAACTCCTTCTTTCATGCAATAAGAAGTTTCTTCAGAAATCCGCCTGTGCTCTAGCACGCAGACACCCTTATTGCAAAATTTTCTCTCAAATCTTCGAAGAGCGTTACTGAAAATAATAGCCATTGGAGGCTTATCCTTTGCCCATATGCATTTAAATGGTGTCCTCTTCACCTGAATTTCCTTCACGGCTAATATTAGACAGCATAGTTTAATGTTAGCATAATAACAGGGTTAAGGGACAGCGTTACCATTCCACAATCGAGTTTTAGTACTATAGTGCGATAGCATTGTATATGTGTGGGACGCTATTCCATTACGCTTTCAATTTTGAGTACATGGTGCACGTAAGTGATTCCATCTGTGTGCGTCCAGAAACTGCGAGAGGCGGTGCAATTAGTGTACTAGAAGAACATCAGAGGTGGCACAATTAGTGTACAGTACTAGAAGAACCTAGTTCAGTAACGTTGCCTTTCCTGCACCTCTTGAAACGAATGGCGTGTTTCAGACGTTCAGAGCATTGGTTCAGAGGGCACCATTGCTGCAGCACTGAAATGTCATGAATAGAGTGTACTAGACAATAGAGTGTTTTAGTTCAGAATCTTTAAGGTCCGCTCTGCTCAGAATTGCTCTGCTAACCCACAGCGGAGCAGCGGGTGATTTTCACATTTTAGTTATGCGTTTAGCTTAGGGGAGCGGTCCTTTCGTAGTTGCAGTGCCCTCTGGCCAAATTCAGGGTAATGAAGCAAGATAAAAACACTCATTGATCACTTTTATAAAGTAAAAATAAAGCGCAGTCTTGGGGAACATCACGTGATAGCCAGTGAGCTTGCATTCCACATCCAATCTTTTCTGACACCAACGCTACAGTTGGAAAAAATTTGCTGGAGTGGAGATGCTGTCTCAAAAGTGAAGCTGAACCGCTGCCATTTTAGCATAGGAAAGAAGTAATGTTAGCAAATCGCGGGGAATATACAAAGCGCTCTTTTCCCACTCCACTGTTTAGGATATTTAATTCAGCTGTAGAGATATTGTTGGACGTCTTTCTTCTGTCACTAGTTTCAGAAGGAATACGCTTTTTTCAAATTTTACAGAACATCATGATATCAATACGCAACCAAAGGTAACATTTTGGGCAATAACTTAAGAGCTTCTATGTTCTAATACCCCTAGCATTTGCAATAACTGACCAAATGGACGCGAGTTGTGAGAAATTTCACCTGTTGCGGCCCTCTTACACAGTAGAAGTATAGGCAAACTCAGGCTTCACCTGTGCTGGTAAGAAACTATGGGGGCTGCCCCTCCAGCATTTTGTTTCTAAACCTCCTTGAAGTACTGTACCAACGCCTGGCACAGCGCTACTAACAGCGTGCAACACATCCTCCCACAATGCGGGGTTTTCAAATGGGTCAGCACTTGCTACTTTTTTTAGCAAACATTAACCTTCATTTATGCGAAATCACTTTTGTGGCTTGCGCTGCAAAGACCAACATAAAGGCATGGTTGAAGTGCACAGCATGGTCGAGAACATGTCGCTGGTGGCAGCCATCTTGGAAAGAGCAAGGCAAAAGAGGCCGCATGCATCGACCGCCCTCGCTAGCAAGACTGCAGCGACACTCCACTGAGGCAGCTTGTGGTGGTGGTAGAAACATTTTATTCAAGAAGCTAATAAGAGACTTGCTTGCTGTGTGCCTGAGTGGTAGCCCCTAGGCCGGAACGCCAGATGGTCAATGCCCGGGCACGCACCACCAATGAACGCTGAGCTTCTAAGGTAGAGCAGCCGAAAAGGTACTTCTCCCAAGCCTCTCTAGAAGGGATGGGAAAAGGGGATGAGAAAGAGAGTGGGGTAGCGGGGCACAAAGCCACAATGTGAAAAGTGTCGCCGAGAACTTGACGATTTGTGCACGTGCCAGAGATTTCCGGCATGAATTCAAGTGCCGGGTGACTACCGGACTAAGGAAAGTATTGTTCTGAAGGCGGCGTAGTAGTAATTCATCCGCTTTCGCCAAACCGCCTGCAGGTTCAGGGTAGAGTCGGCGCTAAGTGCGATAATAGGGACCTTTAGCGTGTCCGGTATTCGGGCAAGCGCGGGCGGTTTTCCGGTTTAGCGGGGGCGTCCGTCAAGGTGAGCGGCCCGATCGGTGACGCAAAGCTCAACCACACAAACACAGAGCTAATTACTGTATTCTGCTTAGCTGCTGGGGTAAATTTTTGACAGTGGCGTAATTGTGTTTACAATTACGCCGCTGCCAAAAATTTGCACGAGTGGCGAAGCAGGATATGGCGAGTTACTGCAGTTTTAGCTATGCGTTTGTCTGGTTGAGCTCTACAACACCAGGCGGCTTCACCGCTCCCGTTTACTAGTGTTCCTGTATAAGCTCCCGCAGGGAGCAGAGTTGCGCATAGGTCCGCCGTCGTGATCCAGCTCTGCAGCGAAGCCACTCATCGTGCGCGCAGGAGCCAAATGCCGCGCGGTGTTCCGCCTTTTTCTCTAGTGGTCGCGAGCTACAAGCGCCAATTGTTCGCAGGCGCTTAGCAAAGGGCACTTCTTAATACAGGCTACGCTCGAACGAGTCATTCGTGCAGTCGGAGGGGGTGGGCTTCCAACCAACCGAAACTTTGTAAATACCTATGTAAACACGCATATACAAACACACACATGAACGTACAAATGGGGGGTAGGACCGTCTTCGATTCCCCAAAATAAAATACTCCTGTGGCTCGAACAGCTCTAAAGTTCGCTCGCAAACGCGCAGTACGTTGCCACAAAATGCGATGCAATGATTTTCAGCATGCATATAAAGTTGTCTTATCACTGTCAGAAAGCAAGAAATGTTTTAAAGAGTGTTTAAAACTTCACACACGTAAGGTGGACACTTAGCGCATTTTGGCTGCCGAAACCAGCCGATTAATGACCGTCGCCAAGAGGGCTATCGTGCCTGCAGTTATGTCAGTGACCGCTAACAGAGCGTCATTTATCACTAACCATCGTTCACAACAGCTGCACGTTTTCGATACATGCGGTGCAGACACAGATTTAAGCGCATTTCAAATGTTCACATGCGCACATTTTAAGCAAAGCTTACTTTTACGATTCATTCATACCGCAGACTAATCAGCTATATAGTAGCAGCAAATCTGCAAGTAGAAAAAGATTCAAGATGCAAGAGCTTCTAGATCAAATTTATTTCATACAAGGGAATGCATGAACGGCTGCTGGCAGCAGGCTAAGTGTGCTGGTTCTTGGAACCTTTGGGGCAGAATTCAAAGAAACTGGAAAGGCAACAAGCTATTAAGAGTAACAACAGGTTATTTTTATTGCACTAATCACATCAAGATGGCAAACTTGCAGAGTAATTATTCACACAGTGCAGACTGTAATCTGACAACACATTTTTCTTTATCTCTTACCACTCGGAGGAAAGCCAATAGTTGAAGACACTGTATCAAATCAATGAAATCACTGAAGCAGGTTTTGGCCAAAAAGCCAGGTTACAAAGCTTTGTGACCAATCGCATCAGAGGCAAGGAAATTTTACGTCATTGAACAGTGCATTCACTCCATTCTCGGCCACAGGAAACGGCATTCACCAAAGCACAACGTAGATTTCTAGCGTGTTTAAATGAACGACAAGTTTTTGTTCCACTGGCTGATACATGATGCTCACAAGTTAGCACACATACAATTGCGGCTTAGCTTCTATGGCAGCAAATAGTTAACAAAATAAATACCCCTGTGCGCTTCAAAACAATAAATTGACTAGAATCCATTTTACTGTTCTGAAAACTTCACACGGAGAAGGAATATATTACAATTATTACAGCCAGAGAGCTAAATATGCATATGCCAACTTAGCACCCGTTTTGTCCTTGTTCCCTTGTGTGCTCTCTGCAAAGATGTCCTATCTCTTCAGAAATTGCGGTTGACGAGAGAGGTACATATTATTCATTTCAGTTTTAAACTCTGAAGCGTGCATTCAAAGTCAAGAAGCCCAGACTTGTTAGCAACAACGCTCTCACTATAGTATCAGTGTATCTCCAGCTAGTTTGCTTCGCTGAAGCATTTACTCCTATGGCTGACTTCCGTGCGGTTTGTGCAGTGTGGTGCACTGCACCCCGTCATACTGGAATACAAGTGCCAGTACGATGTGTTTCGTATCACTTAACCAAGGTCCTTGACTTCACATCGTCGAATACCGTACCTGAAAGCCTGAAACCCGCAGCTGCTCCTCTCAACGCACGATCGACGGTCCGCTGATTGCAATGGCACTGACGGAAACGACGAGTTCGCATGAGTCGGCGATGCGCCCGCAAAGTTGGCTTCGCAGCGGCGCCGGAAAAGGTATGCGCAACTCTGCTCCCTGCGGGAGCATATACAGGAACACTACCGTTTACCGGAATAGCGTACAAGCTAAAAGTCTCTAATAACTCGGAGTATTGCTGAGGCTCGAGTTGCCAGGATCCGACTCGGGACATGGAGGAGCAGCAGCCCAGATGAGAGAAGCGCGGGCAGCGGCAATTGTCAGGACCTGTGTGGCCTGGAGTCTAGATTATTCTGATAGAGTGAGAGTTGAAGTGCCAGGAGGCAGGCTGAAGGAGACTAGCCGCCAGTGGGGCAATGGAACCCTGGATCATGCCCTGGATGGATCAAGAACAGGGTGAGCGCGAATCTGTCAAGATAGCGCGAGTGGTGGGGTGGGAGTCTGCCAAAGCGATGGCAGCCTCCTCTGCATGAGTTACAGTGTCAACTCTAAAGGAGAAGCCATCGATATGGTGAACCTCGGTGATCACAGCGGCCGTGAAGTGACCCGAGGGACCCGAGGAGGAAGGGCCCGAGACGTCTACATAGAATACGCCGGGGCGATCGGAGTGGCGCGACTGAAGGGCAGCAGCACATGCACTCTAAGAACAGTTTACACCCTTTGGCTTGCCCCTTCTGCCACACAAAAATAATCGTCATCTGCCTTCATGCGTTTCCTTTCTTTATCGCTGCAAGCCCGGAACTTTCCAGTGACGAACGGCACGCACGTTATCAGAAGAGGCACTCCAAAGGGTGTAAACTGTTCTATCCTGATAACGCGCGTGCCGTTCGTTACTGGAAAGTTCCGGGCTCGCAGCGATAAAGAAAGGAAACGCATCAAGGCAGATGACGATTATCTTTGTGTGGCAGAAGGGGCAAGCCAAAGGGTGTAAACTGTTCTTAGAGTGTGCTTGCCTGCAACCGGGGTGTTGCATATCATATTGACTGCAAATAAAGACGGGGACAGCGGAAGAGAACACAAAAACGACACGGGCGGTAACTCTCAACTGGATTATTCACAGCAACCTGTGGCAACAGTCACCGACCGTTTATTCGGACCTCACGAGGACTGCGGAAATATCCGAATAAACAGGTGTCCGAAAAAGCAGATTAAGCTTTTACATGCTCCGCATGCGACGGCAACGTAGCACATGGTGCGTCATCTTTCGACTCGGAGTCGTCGTCCGGTGGGGCAGCAGAAACCTGACGAATGATCTCGCCGTCGTTGAGTTCTGCACGTCAGTACACCCTTACCTTTCCCCTTTTCCTCCTTTTTACTCGACGCGGTAGCTAGCGATCGTTGCGGTTGTCGCTTGCAACACATGCGCGCATGCGCACTTCACCGCATGGCAGTGCGGCCGCCGCTACCGCCGTGATACCACACCGCCCCAGTCCCCTTGGCCACGGTGAAACTCCTGTCAGCGCGAGCGAGCGCGGGCGACCAGATGATGATGATGACAAAATGTTTTTATTAAGGGATGGCGCGAAGGCCTATTATGGGGAATAGGAAGGGGAGGGGGGAGGCGTACTCAGAGCCGTCCTAGAAGCTGCGCGTCCTTGGCGAAAGCCAAGAGTGAGTCCAGAATGGCCCTGTCGGAATCCATCGAGCCAGTTGCCGGTCTAATCCACTCCTCGTAGGACGACACTCGCACCGCCCTCAGGTGGTGGTCCCGCTGTTGAGCGTGTCGCTGGCACTCCCAAAACAGATGGGCTGCGGGTGGCCGTGTAGCCATGTCGCAGTCAGGGCACCTGTGTGGCGTCTGGAGCGCTTCTTGGTCCGCGGAGGCTGTGGGATGGCCGGGTTCCTGCGATGGAAGGGAGTTGGGAGACGGAGATGGAGGGCGTCTTTCCCGGCGTGGCCGCCACCGCTGCAGCACATCCGGTGTGAGGACGAAGCCGGAGCGGAGCCTATGCAGCAGCACCTGCCCCGACCTGGGAAGACCCGCTGGAAGTGGGTCTGGGTCTGAGGGCACACTCGCACGGAGTTCCCTCTTGCGTCGGTTGGCTGCCGCTCTCAGAGCTCTGTCTGGGTCATACGGGGCTCCATTTGTCGTGTTGCTTGTGCTGGTTGTGAGGGCTTCTGAAGGATCCCGGGAGACGACGCGGTTGGAAAGAAGGGCGCGCGCCGCCTCGTGGGCTCTCTCATTTCCCTCGATGCCCTGGTGGCCAGGGATCCAATGAAGTGTTGCAGTGACCCCGTGGGCCTCCGCACGCCTGAAGGCCTGCTTGAGGAGGAGTACTTCCGATGATGATGTGTGGCGCGACTTGCAGGCATGCAGCGCATACTGAGAGTCGGTGTATATATCGATGTGTTTTGCTTGCGTGGTGCTTGAAACTCTATCTAATGCCCAGACTATTGCGCGGAGTTCAAGTTCCGTTGGGTCGTCAGCATCAGCAGTTGTAAAGGTAGAATGTGTCTCACAAGAACCCACTACGTGGTAGGCGACTGCTCCCTCGCTGTTGCGTGGGTCGAAAGCTGCGTCAATGTACACTTGTTCATGGCTTGGCGGTGCGTCTGCACAATGTCTGCACATGACGCGCAGCAAATGCTGCTCGGCGGTGCGCATGTTGGACACCCATGTTTTGGGGCGTTGGTGTAGTGTCGACGACAGCAATGTCATCCCACGGTGACATGTCGGATGGCAGTTGTGGCAAAGTTGATATATCCTTTCCCATGTAGGCCAGTAGAGTCCTGCCTTGTCTGGTGTGCTTCAGGCGTTCCTCGTGTCCTGCCTTCGATGCTTCGATGGTTGCACGGAGGGTAGGCAACTTCGCATAGCGATGTAGCTCCTCGACACGTGTGTGTTTCGGGAGCCCTGTGATGACACGGAGAGCTGATCTGTGGAGTACCTCTAGCTGTGTCCAGTGCCGAGCAAGCAAGTCATAACAGCGCGCTCCATATATCGCTCGGGATGTCAGCAAAGCACTAACAAGCTTTCGGCATACGTCGGTACCAGCACCGCCCATGCGGAAACAGATTCGTTTTATGAGGTGCAGAGTGTTATGCAATGTCCGACGAAGGTCTGCGAGCCACGTATCCGCTGTGCCTTTGCGGTCAATAGGTATCCCGAGAACGCGCACTGATTTTTCTGCTCGCTGCAGCGTTTTGCCTGCGAGAGTGAGCGTGAGGGCTGCTTCGTCCTGCGTTGAACCTCGGATCACAACATAGGTTGTCTTCTCTGATGGCTGCATGCCAGTTTGTGGCAGGTAGTGGTCAATAACGTCAAGTGCCGCCTGCAGGGTCTCCTGCTGCTCATCAATTGGTCGTGATGCAGTCCATAACGTGATGTCATCTGCGTAGATTGTGAAGCCCAGTTCGGAAATAGCCTCCAGTCGCTCAGCCAGGCCTATCATAGTCAAATTAAAGAGGAGGGGTGATAGTATGGAGCCTTGTGGGACTCCCACTATGTTTGGGTAAACCTTCCCGGCGTCTCCGTCTACCCGTACGGAAAAAGTGCGATCTTGAAGGAAGGAACGCACAAATCATCGAGGCAGCCTCTCTGCTGCCTCGATGATTGCCTCATGCGTCACAGTGTCAAAAGCTTTACGGAGGTCCACCGCCACCAGGACGCTCGGGTGTCGCTTTGCGCGACCGACTGTCTTTCGACGCAGTGCACCCTCCCTCACAAGTAGGAGGCTGTCATGAGTGCCAAGGTTTGGTCTAAACCCTGTCTGTGCTGGATGAAAGCGACCCTCTGTTTCTAGAAAGTGAGATATGCGTGTCAAGGCCATTCGCTCCGCCAGCTTACACGTAGTAAGCGTGAGAGATACAGGGCGCATGTTCGACAGTACATCTGGCTGTTTGTTTGGTTTCGGTATGGGTGTGACTATCGAATGCTTCCATCCTGCTGGGATTTCACCGTTGATCCACACTTCGTTAATCTCCTCGAGAAGTTGCTTTTTTGCGTATTCTTCCAGATTCCTCAGAGCCGCCCACGTCACGCCGTCATAGCCTGGCGCGCTGCGCGCGTTGATGGAAGAAAGTGCCTGTTCGAGCTCGAAGAGAGAGAATGGGGCCTGGATGCCCTCATCGGTCACTGGCGGCGTTTTCCGGTAAATGTCAACGTTCGGGGGCGTCGACGGTTGGGGAAAAAACGTGTTCGCGGCATCATCTTGGAGTTGGCTGATTGACTGGCTAGTTTTGAGCAAGACGTTGGAAATAGCGCTGCGTGTTTTACGCTGACCTGTCATAGCCTTGAACGTGTGCCACACCTTGTGGAGGCCAGTTCTTTCGTTGAATGATGAGCAGTGCTGGCTCCAACGTTCCCGATACAGGCGCTTGGCGTATCTTCTGGCGATGGCAGTGCGACGTCGAAGTCGCACACGGTCGCGATGTCGTCGGCCATTGGCTTCGTACGTCAACTGTGCTCGCTTGCGCGCATCCCAAAGGTTTAGCATATGTATGTCCGGCGCCGGAGCATCAGCTCTCACCTCAGTCTCAGTAGTGGCCTTGCGCAGGGCGCGTGACGCCCGCTCCCGTACGGATGAAGTCTTGGGTTGCTCCGCAAATGCTCTTCTGTAGGCATCCCATCTGATCGTGCGCACAGTGCGCCCGGCCGCACGCTTTCGTCCCACGTTCAAAGTAATCCACAGTGGATAGTAGTCGCTGCCCCAGGCGTCCGGATCGCATCGCCAGTCTTTCACGTAGGCTGGTGTGGATAACGTCAGGTCTGGGGTCGTGTTACGTTGTCCACTATGCAGGGCGGCGCGGGTGGGGTAGTCGGTGTCATTTGCGAGCACTAAGTCAGCTGACTCCGTGGCATCTGCGAGTGCCATTCCGCGGGGCGTGTGATAGTCATAGCCCCACTGCGGATGCTTGGCGTTGAAATCGCCGCCTATCAGGAAGTCGTCTGGGTAACGTCTCCGCAAAGCGTGAATCCACGTGAATGAACCGCGTGTACGGGAGCTAACTTCAGGGCGCATGTATACCGAAACCAGCACTGCATTTCGCTTTGCAATCTTGCAACGGACAGCCACCACCTCCTGTACGGCAGTCGAGTACTGAGAAGTGTCAATCTGCGTTTGCGGAATGTCTGTGCGGACAAAGACAGCCGCTTGTCCCCGTATTACAAATTCTTCGGCTGCACTGGCGATACCATTGTGCTGCGGGCTTCGGTGTCGTTTCCTGTTTCTATGCTCTATTGACGGTTGGTAATAACCATTGAACTGTCGTAGTGTCTGATCTGTGCCATTAGTTTCTTGAAGTAACAGCGCAAGGGGGCGTCCGACACAGTCAAACAAGAGGTTCAGTTCTGTCGCACAGGTGCCGAGCCCTCGGCAGTTCCACTGTAAAACGTGTGGAGTGGGACTGTCGAGGGCTGTACGCAGAGCCGGGTGGCTATTGACGCGAGGTGGGCGACCAGATAAAGTCACAATTGTTGCATGCGCCGACGCTACCCTATGCAGTGCGTCGTAGAAGCAGCAGCGGAAAAAAAAAAAAAAAAAGCAGCGCCCGGCGCTCACTCCGGCGGCACCCGCTCAAAGCAGACTACAAGCAGACGACACGGGTGTTTGCTTCAGCGGGCACGCCGTAACCGAACTGCGTAGGTGCGCGCACTCAAGAAAACTGCTTTGTTGTGTGCCCATCAAAAAAAGCAACACGTCTGGCAAACTTCCGCTAATCTTCCTCTTATCGCCAAGCAGCTAGGGCAACTAGTTTTCGCGAGTCTTATAAAAAAAAAAAGAAAAGGAACGGAAACACATGCACGGCGGCATCCTTCCTGCGTCATGGCAGCCCATGACGCAGAAGTAATGACGGTGACGCCTTTTCGAGGCTGGACTAGGTCTCTCCGGATCGGCGTCACCGATTCCTTCTGCTCCTGGCATTACGTCCCACGGCACACGGAGAGTTTGTTTTAGTTAAACTATAGGCTGCGGCGAGCTCGCAGCGTGGTCGGCGTGGTGTGTGAGAAGTGACGAGCCTTTTCGCACTCGCAACAGGGCAGAAAAAAGTGCGAATCGACGCAAAACTCGGCCTAGAAACGTGCTTCACCACAGCCAGGGTTCAATACGACCCAAGCTGGTACAACCCAGATGTCGTTTCCCGCGCCGCCACCAGGCGCCGCTACTATACCTCAAACTCCAGCGCAAGACGCCCATAGTTCCACTTCGTACGCGACCCGCTTCACTTGCGATTGACACCGTGCTAAAACTTCGCCGCCTAATTCTTGAACGGCGTACACATATTTGGCACTGCATAATTTCTTGCCTTTACGCGGCGTGCCACCCCTGAAAAATCTTAGCAGGCCGTGCTACAACACAACCGAAAGTGGCGGGTCCATATTGTAAACGTGCTTTCCGAAGCAGACGACCGAGCTTGGTACGACCCATTTTAGGACAGAGGGCGCTTTTTAGCACCTTTCTCGCAGCGCCCCTGGGCAATGCAAGCGCCCCATGGCGGAAGGCATAGAGTTACTATACTGACTCCAGAGGACAAGCTACCCATAGGGCCCATGCATAGAGTTTCTCACTACATTACCTAGAGGGAAATCTGGCGCTGCTGCGCTGTGGTATGCATGGGAACATAGAGTTACTATACTGACTCTAGAGGACAAGCTACCCATAGGGCCCATGCATTAAAATCGGGAACCTCAAGTGCGCCGCCATGTTGCTACGCGCCGAGGTTGCCAGCTCCTGAGACGCTTGCTAGACTTGGTGACAGTAGTCAGTTTTAATCCGGCAACAGTAGCAGCGTAGCAGCATGGCGTCTCGCTTGAAGTGTTGTGATGTGTGCGTGCAGCCGTGTGTTTGGGCTTCATAAGTCGGTTCTTTATTCTATGTTGCGGGATGGTGTGGGTGTGGTCCATGTTGGCCGTAGAGCTGGCAGTTATGCAACCGAGGGATGATCCTGTTCAAGCTTCTGGCGGTATGCGGTTTTCAGCGGTCACGCCTGTTGCAGGAGTGTCACTCGACGACGTTACGAGCTCGAAGCTGTGGTCAGATTCCTCGTTGGCGTTCCGTAATTATCTTCGCACGGGCGCGGTATGTTGCAAAAGCCGCTTTCGCGATCTATCGTCGTGACGATAGATCGGGTTTTTTATTATTATAAGTAATGATCCAGCTGTAGGGCACATGTAACCGACAAACGGAAGTCTCAGGAGAGCACC
Organism: Dermacentor albipictus; assembly: GCF_038994185.2. Taxonomy (NCBI): domain Eukaryota; kingdom Metazoa; phylum Arthropoda; class Arachnida; order Ixodida; family Ixodidae; genus Dermacentor; species Dermacentor albipictus. The sequence continues at coordinate 353,966 of NC_091826.1, read as the reverse complement.
TGAGATGGTAGTAGAGCAGGCGGCGCAGGAACTCCAGGGCACCCGAGGGACAGTGGGGGGATCAAAGCTCGAAGCAGAACGGTACGTAGGTTGGGGCCGCCGAGGCAGGTGTGTGCCAGGGAGTGTTCGCACGGACAGCTCCCCTGGCACGCGCAGCTGTGCCTCGCAAGGTCGAGATACTTTAAAGGCACCTGCGCCCATGGTCTTTCTTTTGCCTCGGCGCAGTGAGCACGATTAACGAGAATAATGTGGAGGGCATCCGGTGCAGTCGCGAATGCATCATGACAAATGTAGCTCGCGTCGCCTGGCGTCTGTAGTAATATCAGAGTTGGTTGTATGAACTTTATGCATAATACGTTTTGTTACGGTACCTCAACGGAATGGGTCTAGAGGACGGTGTTTGTACATTTTTTCGTACCGCCCTAATCCTATACCCCCACTACAAACACACACATACCCCTTTTTTTTATGTATACATACAATTCCTTGCCATGACGGATCATAGGCTCCTTTATTTTTGAAAAATAGAGGCGGCTATGGACCGATTGACCAGTTCAAGTTGTCAACTTGTCAGTAACTGTCGTAGGAATCACTGTAATAAACATAATTCCACGATCGGATTGTTTACTTTCATTTTTTGTTGTAACACTGAGGACTACATATAACTTTATTTTGTATATGTGAGAGAAGTATGTGGATATCACGAGCTTAAGCCAATGTGCGATACACAGACAAAGCAGCTGCTACAACATGAACTGCATTGAGGGCCACACAACACATACGTAATTAAAGGTGCAAAATATAGGGGGAAGCTTCAAAATACGCTCTGTAGCACTGCAAAGTATAACATATATTGTATGTGTACAATAAATGTTCAAAAATACAATGCATCAATGTACCATTTGCCTTCAAGTTTATTATGAAGTTCAAGTTTACTGAAGTTTATTATGAGCATATGTACAACAGGGATCAACTAACACACCCGCAGTCGAGGTGGCTGTTCGAGGTGTGCTGGCTGCCTCAGTGTAAGAAAAAGAAATTGGGTAAATGTCGACACCAGTGCCACTGCTTCTTGCCTCTGACCTGCACGTGCCTCTGCGGCATCTTTGTGCACAAGTGTGCTGGCGTGGTGAGGCGTAGGAGTCATCCGAGAGAAAGAGTATTGTTTACATGGAGGAGTGGCTGTTCACATTGCCTGTCACTTTCCCTCAAAGTTTCCTTGGCGACTAGGGTGACACACCCGCAGTCAAGGTGGCTGTTCGAGGTGTGCTGGCTGCCTAAACGAAATAAAAAGAAATTAGATGAATGTCGATACCAGTGCTATTGCTTATTGCCTCTTACCTGCATTTGCCTCCACGGCCTCTTGGTTTGCGGAGTCTGTATGAGGGAGCTGCTGTGGCTAGGCGTAGGCATTGTCTAAGCAAAAAGAAAAGGCCATTTAAATGGGGAGTTATGGAAATAAATGCAGTTATGTCTGCTTCTTGCACTCTTCTTGCCTAAAAGTTTTCAAACATAGTGTCCAGAACACACCAGCACTTTGACTGCTTCTGCTTTTTACCTGCAGGTGTTGTTGCGAGATCCTTAGTATGGCTGCGTGCAGCATTGTAACACTTGGTGGAGGCATTTGAAGTGGTAGCCAAAAATATAAAGAATCATCCTTGTCTGCACGAATGCTTTCAATTTCTAAATGCAGTGGTAACTATCACTATTGGTGGAAGGCCCCCCCACATCTATGCAGCAAGTGCCATAGCTCAAAACTGAATTGTTCCTTTATGTTTCACAAGGCATCTGATATGTCCACATTAGATGTGATGTGTTTGTTTTTATTTATCCCAGTGTGGAGAGAGCATCATTAAATGGCTGAAGTACTATAGCGCCAAACAGACGACACAAGAAGAGACACGGACGAGCGCTTATGTCCGTGTCTCTTCTTCTTGTGTCGTCTGTTTGGCGCTATAGTACTTCAGTAATATGCACCAACTAGCCCAACAAAAAGTTCTGCTGAAATATCATTAAATGTTTTGTTTATTTTTGCGTGTCTTGTTTTTTGGTTTATTTCTGAATTTATCATGATGCTAAAGTGACTTATGTAATGGCAATCAGCTTTTGTTTTGCAGAAAAACAATGCATTTCCTGACCCATTGTTTGACATCCCCTCACTCGCATAATTTTGCAGAGTATTCTACCTATATTGACTTGCTTGACTTCCACTAAAGGGTCTTGCATTTTTAAATACGACTCTTTCCTTAAAATCATTCGACACTTCTCATAATTTCTGTACCTTGGGCTTCTGATACTCTGCATTCACTATTTTTGCTTGTTTCTGACTAGAAATGTCTTCTTTAATTTAGAGCTTAAATTTTACCTTTGGAACACACGGAAGGGCTTGCCATTGCATATCTGCATAAAAGGGAAACATGTTTCATTAAACATTTGCAAAATCCCATTGAAGATTGATGAATGCAGCTTGCAGTGTGATATGACTGAATGAGCCATAAAAGTAACTCATCTCACTTGGTAAATGAAAGCACATATTAGTGTGATGCACAAGATACGTTACACTAACGTGGTGGGTTCTCTTGCTTATAAAGCAAAATAATCGGTGCGCGAGAAAAAAATTATTTTTGCATAACCCTTGTACACACTGACTTAAGGAAAATGAGCTGGAGCTGTCCACATGATGTACTTATTTTACCTGCGAGTATGGTCAACAAAAATGTGTCCCAGCTGCTTAGTGGTATTCCGGATTATGTCAGTATTGCATATGTGCCTGTTGTCGAAAATAATTGAATTTTGAAAGTGCTCGCAGGGATCTGATGTGCATATCTGCAATTTATGGGTACATGTAAAAGACTCAGCATCAAGTGCAAGTGAACGGTCCCACAGGCCCGGAGTCGATCATGCAAATAGATTCGCTGCACAAATTTGTGACCAGAAAAGATATGCCACATGAAATGGCATGCAAGGAAGTGTTGAAAATATTGCACAGTTAATAAAACGCCTAAGCTATTAATATGTGGCTTGATGCACTCGTTATGCAAAACGGAGGTGAGGCGTGCAGACAGGAAACAAGAGTAGAGTATTTACAAGCAAACAACACGCGCGCCGCCCACTTCTCTACTCTTGTGTCCTGTCTGCACGCCTCACCTCTGTTTTGCATAATGAATCCTTACGAACTAGCTCAGCTTTCTGTCGTTCTAAGTCTCGATGCACTCTATTTCGTCCGCATTAGGCACTCGCCTCTTGATTACTTCGTGGCACAGAAATACTCGGTCATCAGGCTGTTTTTCTGCTGTGGCCTTTGTAGAAGCATGATTGTTCGAAGTGCAACAATTAAACAGATTCCTTGAGTTGCTTGTGGCTTCGCCAGTACAATTCCGGTGCGCTGGTCCGCCTGTCCAGCAATTTCCTACTGAAGGGAAACCTGCAAATAAAAACACCGCTCCACATGCAGAAAAATGCTCTACTGTGACGCTTCTCGAACGATTGTGATGTACCACAAGAGCTGCCTACTCGCGTGATATTCTCAACAAGGAGATAAATTCATTTACTTACATGTGAAGGTATATGCCAGACCACTTCGGGGCTTCGGTGGCACATAAGGCACGAGTGTGTCATAGCGTCCGATGTCGACGCGCGATCGCATGTCAAACGAAGCTACTACGCATCCAAAAAACAGATTCGAAACCAAAATTCGCGTCATCCTTTATTGCATGAATGCGTACATCGTGATTTACATAAGTCACGGACTTAGCGATCGCTTTCTGTAAACTTAATATTAACGTACCACCTTCATAAAGCCATCAGGTATGCGTTTTTAGGTGACAAAGCATAAGGTGACCTGTACTTGTTCTCAGCTCTTTCAATAGTAATTGCGCTGGCCACATTGACCAGTAGCAACAGGGCGGCGCCCTAGAGGTTCCCACTTTTCCGGCCCAGCTTTTCCTCTAGAGTTGTTCTACTAACTCTATGGCGGAAGGTACAGTTTCCCTTCTCTAAAAGTTGCTCTAGTGTTGACTCGGTGGTCGTGGCAACGCCTCCTATAATATACTAGGTAGTGACTACAGTGACGGGGCCCGGCACTTTAACATCTGCACTACAGTGACGGGGCCCGGTACTTTAACATCCACACTACGGTGACGGGGCCCGTCGCTTTAACAACAACACTACACCGACGGGGCCAAATGTCGGTATTGGGGGCGAGGTCGACTTACGGAGTCGCCATCTGTCGGAAGCGCCTCATATGCGTCGGCGTTAAATAAAGGTTAAACAAACATACTACGCGGCAGCCCTCCTGAACAATTTTGCAAGTACTCTCGAAATGGCAGTATTTTACCTTTAAAATAATCATGTTGGACAAACAGAAAGCACATAATGGTTTACAAACGCTATCTCTTTGCCTACTACGTACAGTAAGCTGGGACTGCGAGCGGTCGCCGCAATCGATTCCACCGAACCGGTTGGCGTGAAACGTAAGCAATCGCTGAGAAAACTATGTGAAATATGTTCTTATAGTGGGATGGCTGTCTGTGTAAATAAATGTAGCATAACAGAATGAAGCTGCAATGCAGCGATCGTACGGGTTCGCGGTGACAGACTTCGCGTCTGCATGCATGTCCTCGCGCAATGTTTCGCTTTCGCTCCGAGCACGTTTTCGCACCGTGCCGTGAGCTTTATGCCGCAGCATATGAGCATTTGACAGTACGCAAGCTACCATTGTTGCATGGACACTATCGGAGCTGTTCAAAATTAATTTCGTTATAGCTAGGGTCTTCGACGCCTACAGCGACTTGTGATGATTCAGTCTTAATTTTCTTTTTCTTTTCTTCTAAAGTCTTGGAAGCTTCAATATCATTATTTCTCAAATTTCATCGAACTACATGTTTATCGGTCTTCTAAGCGAGCAATTACCCGCTGCTTCTTTTTCTTAATTCAGTAGAATATTGATTGTCAGGTGCTCACAAGCAGGAACATGGGCCGTGACTTTTTAAATGTGTTTTTACCGTTCCCCTTCCATTAGAGTGAACTTTCTTTCTTTATTATAATCATCATACGTGTTACAGTGCATACGCAAAAGATTGTACATTCGTGGACAAGTACCCATTGCGGTCGTTCGATCCGTATGTGTGCAATCAATGTATTCGATTACTGCACGGAAGTTGATGACATCGTGAAGTTCACGTGGTGTTGTGGACAGTACTGGAATAAAATACCGCGGTCCGTAAAGTGCTTGGCATCCCCATAGGCGCCAGCACCGAGAAGCTCATGCAGCTGGGGGTCCACAACACTTTCGATGAGGTTGGGTCACAGAAGTTAGTCCGCTGGACTTTAACCCGTCAGGGAAAGGCGGTGCGTGCTCGACGCGTGGTCGCGGGAGGCCGTCACGGTCTCGCCGTTCCCGCGCAACGTGCACCCGCAACGCAATGTAGGCGCACGCCGGGCCCGGGCCGCACTTCTCGGATCCGTCGCCGACGAACCACGATCGGTCGCGTTCGTCGACGTCGCCCAATACGGTTCGTCCGACCGGTTCGCGGCGGCCGTGGTGGATCACAGGGGCAACCTAATGCCGCGTCCGTGCGGGGCAGGTGTCCGGATTGCGGAGATCCATTCTGCACTTTAGAACACATGCTCTGGCGGTGTCCCTCGTTACGGGACCACGGTCATCTCACCACGGAAGAAGAGTGGGAGGAGGCGGTCAGGCACGGCCTGCCCGTCCCAACGTCGGAACGGCTCGCGGCGGCCCCCTCCCTCATAAGGGGGTTTCGGAGTCGCTCCTCAGGACCTTAATAAAGTTCACTGCCTGCCGTGAAGTGCTCGAAGTTGTTTGCATAGAATGTTTGAAAGAAGTGCGGCCATTGACGTCGCTACAGTGCCGACGTAAAGTGCCGGTCCCGTCTGTGGTTAAGGAGACGGGCCCCGTCACTGTAGTGTGTATGTTAAAGTGCCGGGCCCCGTCACTGTAGTGCACGATTATGTTAAAGTACCGGGCCCCGTCACTGTAGTACAGATCTTAAAGTGCCGGGCCCCGTCACTGTAGTCACTACCAATATACTATGCCTGAAACGTGAGCCGCAAACGCGCTGCCCTTCCCTCGCCTGTACTCTCCTCCTTTTGGTACGGTGGCGAGCGCCTCTTGCGGCCAGCCCTTGTAAACACGCCGGTGGCGCGGCTACCGGGAGCCAGCCGGGAGCGACGTCGGCAGCCAAGTGGCTGGCGCGTCGTGAGCTTTCGGCGGCGGCGGCAGTGGTTGCCATGGGGACCGGTACGGTGGCGCGCGCCGTCCTGCGGCGCATGTTCGCAACACTCGGCAGAGAGCTGCCTATGGAAAAAAGAGCGACGTTCCAGGCATATAGCTATAGGAGGCGTTGGTCGTGGGCGCATCTATGGGCGCATGGGCGCATCGTGAGGGTCGCAAGCTCCGAAACTCAACATGGCCAACTTCGGAAAGACAACTAATGACCCACACTCGTATGCGAGGCCAGACCAGTGCTTAGTCACCCACATTCACCTAGAGATTGAGATAGATTTCCGGCGTAAAGTAATTGCCGGTTTTGTTGACATAACGTGTGAGAAACGATCGGATGAGTGCAGCGTTCTGGTGAGTGGATTAGCATACGGGTCGTACCTCAAGCATATAAACACGCTGTCACGCAGGTTTTGGACACACAAGACCTAATAGTGAAACGTGTGCAACAACGTCAAATGAGTAAGGAGCTCAATTTCACCCTGGCTGAAGCTGACCCCATCTTGGGCTCCAAACTAGAAATTCAACTGGGGCCAGATTTTGCTCGCGACAACAGTGCCAAGTGAGTAGCCAAGCAATGCTGCTGCTAGAATCTGATGTCAAGCATCAGTATTAGCAGCAATTGGTTATTTGACTTTTAAGCGAAGGAAAGTAGTAAAGTTGCTACTGACCGCATTGTGACTGTCCACATCAGCTGAGATTTGAACGGTAGTGAGAGATGTCAAGCCTAAATTTAAGAAAACTCGCGACGTTGCTTCATTTTCTCCGGAAGGAAGAGGACAGCGTAAGAAACGTGAGCAAATATAGCAAAGAAAGACGCAACGCCAACGCTTGTTTCCTTTTTTTCTTAATTTCTTTCATAACCTCAAATTTGCACTGACTATTGATACACAAGTTGATCTTTGAAATTGTCTGTGTAGAAGCCTTAATTTCTTGAACTGCAAATGTGTACCTGCTAATTGACTTGTCTGTGCCAATCGTCGGTGCCAAACGTCTTTGCGCACTGTGGGGGTATAAAATAAGGGAATGGGCTACTGATGCGTGAACACGAAGGACTGAGAATCTGCGAATCATTCGAGGAGTTCGACGGCATTAAGAAGGTCTGTATAATTGATGAACTTGCGAATACGTCAAACAAAACCTGTCATACTGAGGAATAAAATTTGCATGCAGTGTGATAAAAGGTGTTAAAATCAATAGATTTTGGTTTCGCTAGTACACGAATTTATCTAGATTTTGGCAGTGAATGGAAGAGCTTCGGGAAGGTGCTCTGGTTTCTGCAAGTTTTTTTTAGCTTACTTAGCATAAGTAAGCTTCCAAGGTTTATCCTGTTGTCTCAACTAGAAGTGTGTGAACAATGATTTTTGACACCAAATCCAATACAAATTGAATAGTGAGACTATAGTCCTTTTTCAAAGGTATAGCTCAGCTGCAACGCACACAGTGTGCCGCCAAATTTATTAGTGATCAGGCCAGTCATGTCATACATATGTGCTTTCTTAACCTGATGATGCACCATGAACTCTGCCTCACTTATGATTTCCTGCACATGAAGGGGATACTATACACAATGTTAGCTGTGCTTTCTCTACTCCTATTGATGTGCCTCATTCTGCAAATATTCGCTGGTTCTTCTGTGGGGCAATTCACTTTGTTACATGTGCATTTCATAGGTAAAGGATCTAAAAAAAAATGCTTGTACCATGCTATTTCCCGATCTTAAGGCCACGATAATTTTGTGTGTGTAAGGAATCACAGTGGTGTTCTGTTCCTTCTGCTGTTCTTTTTCTTTTTTTACCCAAGTCTTTTAGAAGTTTTTCAGCAACAGATTTCATTAAGATTTTATCAGGAGAGCAGAGTATCTACTGTCTTTTGGTAGGTAATGGTGCTTTATTTTGTTTTGCAAGCTTTCTTTTGACTGCTTTACCATATTGTTGGTGTGCTTTTACTCTTCTCAACTTGGGACAAATATGCAGAATTTGTGTGGAGTATGAAACCTCATCATCTTCAAGTGCCCTGCAGTGGCTGACGGCTCAACAGACTGCAGGGAAACTGTATCCATACCTGTACAGTCACTGTGAGGCATGTTAACACAGTGAAAGGAGACTTTCCAGAATGGCCCTCATATTATGTTCTTTATTGCAGCCTATTCACGCTAGATCAATGTTGCCTTGCCAGGATACACCAACTGTAAAGATGCCTTACAGTGCTTTGGTGAGTTTGCTGAAGTAGCTTAGAAGCATTTGTCGAAAGCTGACATTTGGTTTTCGTCATATTGTGTAACATTTTTGTTTTTTTAAAGGTTCGAGCACCAAAAGAACTGACAGTCCTGATGAGTGCAATTCGTCAGGGTTGTGATGAGTGTGGTGATGGTGCAACAAGGGTGACAAAGTTCGCACAAGAGGCATGTTTACAATCTTGCCCTGAATTGATTCTGGTCCATTACAGATGATTTCCAGCCCTTGAATGTACTTTGAAATCTTTGACCTTGCTTGTACACAGGTTCCAGTGCCATCCTATCTTATAGCCATCGCTGTTGGTGCTATTGAAAGCAGGTGAATGAAAGCCGTGTGCTTAAAAAAAAAAGGACAATCACCGAAAATTATTTCATTGCCTTTACAGAAAAATAGGCCCGAGGTGTGCTGTCTTGGCTGAGAAGGAGCAGCTAAACTTGGCCGTCATTGACTTCGCAGATGTGAGAATACAATATATCCTTGAACCCTTTTCGGTAATTTTCTCCGTGTTGCCCAAAAGAGGAACCAGGTGTGAAAGCTCTTCATGTAGCCTAATTGAATGAACTTCACTGTTGAAATGAAAATTAGTATTAAAAATGATGTTAATAGTGCGACCCATGGGTCGCATCAGATATTCATTCAAGTTGAGGCCAAGAGTGTGATTTAATCTCTAAACACTTTTTGGAGTGCCATTTGTCTTGCTTTACATACCTGATTTGTGCAATAACTTCTTCATTTTCAGGACCGTATTTTAATCCATCACTGCGTACAACCCACATACCCAGTTATAGTAGTTCGGGAAGAAAGAAAAACATCCGTGCATATGCGCTCGTGCAACTGCTTGGCTGGGCCGGCGGATCGCTCTCCTAGATTTTCCTCAAAAATCAGGTATTTTCGATTCGGTCATTCTAAATTTTAGCTGGGGGTTGTTTTTAAAGGTGTAGGGCATCCATTAGATGCGAAAACCTGGCGGAAAAGGGCTTTATTTTCATTTCTTGAGCGATTTACTTGAGACCAGCCGGCGGGCCCAATATGGCCATGGCTCATACCTCCTGAGCCGGCCATGCCCAACGCGCGAAGGGACCATAGGGTCTCGCCGTCCCCGACCGAGACTGCCAGCGCGGGTGCGTCGCCGAAATCGGATTTTTCCGAGGACGGTGACGACATCCTTGCGGCAGTGGCGTTACAGGTAGAGGCCACGGAGAAGACCGAGCCGGCGGCAGAGGGAGAAGACGAAGACCGGATGTCCTCGGTCTCGCAGGTGACCGCGGTGATGGCCCCCGAGCTCGCCGGGGACCTCGGCGGGCGGGCCCAGGCGCGGCTCTGCGAGATCGAGAACGAAATATACCTGTTCTGTTCCAACACGGCCAACAAGGTGCCTGTCGCCGCGAGGAACTTCATAACGACTCGGGTCTATATAATTGGTGATCCATAAAGGTGGTGATTCATAAAGGTGGTGAAAATGGTGAAACATAAAGAATGGGTGACCATGGAGAGGAGAGGGGAGCTTCAACACGCAAGGGTGGGGTTCCCTAGGAGATAACGTAACCAAATAGCAGAAAACCTGGCACACAGGTGTGGCTTCGCGGCAGCACGGTGCGCACTGTCGTGAAGCCGCACTCGGCGAAATTTGCATAGTACCTCGCAAACCCACTTACTGTTATTTTTCTTTTTCATTTTTGTTGTAGCTTATATGCACAGAAATACGGTATCATAAATGGTTCACACTAGAAACATGCCTCAAAATCAGAATTATTAATCACTACAAGATTTCAAATTTGTACATTTTAAGAAAATTCCGATTGAACGTATGCTGCAATATTTATTAATATGCATGAAGAGTGTTAGAGAGAACTGTTGCAACATAGATGCCTGGACATCTGCTCATGGTGCCAGCAAATAGTAATGTAACAGGTAGTAACATATTTATAGCAGGCCAGTTTCTCAAGTGGCCGGATATTTTCGCAATTAAATGTTATGTAGAGGATGGCGCTTCTGCAGTTGGAAGTATTTTTGAGAGTGGAGGTGTGAAGAACACATTTGTGTGTGCAATGAAACTCGCAGAAGAATTCATATTATTTATCTCTTGCTGCTACATCATATGGTTTAAGACGAACAATCGGCATCCTGGTGTAGCCTACTGGACTTGTACACCACTGTGTAGGTGAATTCTTTAAGACATAGTGCCCAGCGACCTAGATGACTTGTTGGATCCTTGAATGTCGAGAGCCAGCAGAGCGCGTGATGGTCGGTGGTAACAGTGAAAGGTCGACCGTATAAGTACGGGCGAAATTTGCTCACTGCCCATACGAGTGCGAGGCACTTGCGCTCTGTAATGGAGTAATTGTGTTCAGCGTGTGAAGGCAGGCGATATGTGTACGCAATAACTTTGTCATGCCCACGTTGACACTGAGCTAAAACGGGGCCATTTCCATAACCACTAGCATCTGTACGGACCTCTGTTGGGCCAGATGGGTCGAAGTGAGCAAGAATTGGTAGAGTTGTGAGCCGGTTGATAAGGCGTTGGAAGGCAGCAGCTTGGTCAGGACTGCATAAAAAGGGGGCGCTTTTCTTTAGAAGTTCAGTCAAAGGCTGAGCAATGTACGCAAAATTTCTGACAAATCAACGGAAATGAGAACATAAGCCTGCAAAGCTGCAGGCGTCTTTGGCACAGGTCGACACAGGAAAATCAAGAACAGCACGAACTTTTGCGGAATCGGGGTGGATGCCAGATGAGTTGACGAGATGACCGAGAATAGTAGTTTGGCGGCGACCAAAGTGGCACTTCGAAGAATTTAATTATAGCCCAGCAGCACGGAAGATGGAAAGAATAGATTAAAGGCGTTCCAGGTGTGTCGCGAAGGTCGGCGAGTGTTATGTACAGGGAATTACTTTATTCCGCACATAGAACACACACAAGAACGTAGCCTTGTCGGAGAGATGGCGACCACACTACAGCACTTGGCGCGAACACACTGTCCACGTCATTGTCCCACACCAGGCCTTGCCAGGGATGTGGCTCCACCCATCGGCACAGTGGGGAACGTTCACATGTAGTTCCGGACACTGCCACTGTGTGGCTGCACCCGTCCGCATCCGAGGACCGAAACCAGAACTAATCATGGACACAACAGCGAGAACACGATAACGTCATCGAGGTAACAAAGCCATATAGACCACTTAAAGCTGTGTAAGAGCGTGTCCATCAATATGCTCGAAGGTAGCTGGAGCGTTGCACAAGCTGAGTGGCATGACTCAAAACTGGTAAAGGCCATGTGGTATAACAAACACGGTCTTCTCACAGTCCAGGTCACCGATGGCAATCTGCCAGTAACCAGAGCGTAGGTCTATCGATGAAAAATATATCGCACCGTGTAGGCAATCCAATGCGTCGTCTATGCGTGGCACTGGATAGACATCCTTTTTTGTTATTTTCTTTAAATGGTGGTAATCTATGCAGAATCACCAGGTGTTGTCCTTCTTCTTTACCAATACAACAGGAGAAGCCCATGGGTTTGATGATGGTTGTATAATGCCCTTCGTAAGCATCTTATCAACCTTCTGTTGTAGCACTCGGGGTGTGACACACGATAGCGCCGTCTGTGAATAGTTTGTGCATCGCGGGTATATATGCGATGCGGAACTAGGGAGGTTTGTGCCAAAGGCCAACCGTCAAGGTAAAGAATGTCGGAATAATGTATGAGCAGATGACAAAGATCGTAGGCTTGTGTAGGGGTAAGGTCCAGGGCTACCATCTTGGTAATGTTGTTGTGCGCTAGGGGCGACATGGCAGAATGAGAATTGCAGGCGGCGGAAGAGTTGGAGGAAGACGGAAGAGGCGAGAGGGAAGAAAGGTCGCACTCGTGCGATGGCGACAGTGTGGTGAGAGAGATCCCTTTGGGGAATACCTGAGGTCAGAAGCTAAAATTTAGGAGCAGAAGATAAGTTTTGTTAGCCGATACGCCCACTACAGTGTGAAAAAACGATACACTGTGCGAAAGTAAGACACTGACACTGGGAGGGACAACATAGTCACCATCCGGTACACAGGTGTTGAGCACAGCAGTCATGCAGGTCAGCACCTGCGGAGATAGACGAACAAAGTCAGCACAACAGAGCTAGATCGGTACGGTGTTGATAAGGTCGGTAATATCAGGGAAATCAAGTTTGACTACACCAGCCGAGCAGTCAATTAAAGCTGAATGGGCCGATAAAAGAATCAAGGCCAAGGATCACGTCGTGGGGGCAGTGGTCAAGTACACGGAACAATACAGATTTGTGGCGACTGGCGACGCTGACATGAACAGCACACATTTCCAGCACAACAAGAGTTCCCCCATCAGCGACTCCTATGGCGTGGGACTTGGCAGGAGTGAGCACTTTCTTGAGCCACTTCGGGAGATCAGTGCTCATGACTGAGATATGTGTGCCAGTGTGGAGCAGGGCAGTGACAGGTAGGGCATCAACTTCCACAGCAATTAGGTTCTGATCTGTGGGCAAGGTAAGGAGAGGATTTGCAGGTCAAGAGTCCAATGCAGCGTCACCTCAGGGAGCTACATCCGTTAGTTTTCCGGGTATAAGTGTGCAGAAGGGTGAGGCGATGAAAAAGAAGGTGGCAGAGACAAGCGGGACCGACAATCGTATGGTGACTGCGGATGGCTCGAGTGTCTGAGGAATGCAGAGGGGCCGCAGTCATGGAATGTTGGGTCATTTGGAGCATGAAATGGCTGGCGCTGGTTGTCATTGTGGCGGTAGGAGAACGTGAAGCATCAAAATGAAGGCTTACGATAATGGCAATGGCAAGAAATGTGCCCCACGCCGCTGCAACGGAAGCATATGGGCTTGTCGTCTGGTGTTTGCCATTGGGCCGGATCTCGGTAGCGTCAAAACGTCGGGGGAGGTAATGAAGAGGGGCAGGGCTAACCGGCGGGCATGTGATGGAACACAAGGGCTGAATTCCTGCGTTGGCCAGTTCTTCACGGACAACTGTGTGGATGAGGGAGATCGTCACTTGCTTATCATTAGAAGGGTGCATGGAAGAAGATGGTGACGCAGCCTCGATTTCGCGCGGCACAATTCGGACAACACTATCTGTAAAGAACGATTGAAAAGCCAAATGAGCATCTTCGCACGACGATGTAGCGGCGGTGTTGCGAAGCTGCACGAACTGTCCGGCAATGTGGTGGCTCTTTGCGTCTTCGAAACGTTTGCACTCACAGATAATTTTGTCTACCATCGAGCAGTCTTTAAAAATGAGCAAGTTAAACGCATCATTGGCGATGCCTTTCAGAATGTGCCTCACTTTGTCAGCCTCTGGCATACTGGCATCGACGCGGCGACAAAGAGCTAGGACATCAAGGATGTACGCAACGTACGACTCGGTAGCTGTCTGAGCCCGACAGGATAGGTCTATCACAGTGATGCACTTGTGAGCTTGCCGAAGAGATCGCGAAGTTTTTGTTTGCATACGTCCCAGCTGGTCAATTCTTCGTGTGTGTCATACCAAGTGCGTGCTGGTCCCTGGAGTTAGAAGATTTGCAAGCATCACTGTAGGGCCCCATCGGTTGTGTGCAGCGACGCGTTCGTATATGCCAAGCCATTCTTCGATGTCAACTTTGTCGGTGTCATTACTAGAGAAGGTGCCAGGATCGCACAGATGGGTCAAGATGACTGACGGTTGTGGTGCAGTGGATGCTGACGGCCTGGGCACGCCAAGTGCTGACGCTGGGTTTAACCCAGTGGCCGGGTCGTCTGTCAGCATGGTTGGACGGCCGAGGACAAGTCCACTGCGGAGTTCCGTCTTGTGCAACACCCCACACCCCCACTAGAAATGAAACGGGCAGAGATATAAGCTTAAATGGGACCGTGTTCACTCTGCAGAAGATATGGTCGGTACAACCAGTATGGCCGAACATTACGTTAGCCCCCACTACGTCGTCTCTTTCGTCTTGTTGGTGATCGTCATCTTTGTCCCTCTCGTGGCTCTGTGACAATATGTTTTGGCGAAGAGACTGATTGACTTATAGGATGTAACATCCCAAAGCGACATTGATGATATGTGGAGTACTCTGAGTTAATTTTGACTACCTATAGTTCTTTAATAGACAGTTTTAGTTTAATGTTAGTGTAATAGAGGGGTTAAGAAAAATAGCATTACTGTTCTACAAATGAGCTTTGCGACAAGCGAGTGTCAGTATAGGGTGATAGCGTGGTTTATGTGCAGGTGCTATTCCATTGTGCTTTGAATTTTGCATACATAGTGCACCTAAGTGATTTTATCTATCTGCCAAGCTTTGTGTGTGAATCCGAAAAGTGTGTGAGGCAGCACAATGAAAGCCAGAAACACGTAGTATTTGTACTTACCATGTCTTTTGATCCGCGGTGAAATCAGACCAACCAGTACAAACTATCAACCATATGAGGCCTTCCGAACTCGGAGCCTACAGGCCGTCATGTCAATCTCCAGACTTCACGAACAGGTGACACTGCCATCTTGGAGGTTTCTCTCGTTAGGCCTAGACGCGTTCAAAATGAGTAGTAATCTTGAAAATTCCACAAGGTTATCCATAATACTCCATCATCGAAGCGGCCTGAGACTAAGCGAAAGCCATTTAGACAATCATTTGATACGAAGGAAGTGAATTTTGCAGAAGCCATGCCAAATTCAGTTTATAGGGGGCAGCTCGGACCGCTGACATTTTTTACGTAAACTACGTAAACCACACACGGACAGTAACATTAAATCTTCAAAATAGCGTGTTGTAGGATTCTACCAGGGCGTCACGTGGAGGCTAAGCAGACCTACACTGTTGTCCGAGCCTTCGCAAGAATTGCTTCTTTAGAGGATAGGGAAATGGAACAGGGGGTTAATGAAATAGGAGAGACAGACTTGCTTACATAACAAATGATACTCATACAGGCTGGAGCAAGCAGTGCAGTACATCGTTCTCGTAGTATGAGCTACATGTCAGAGCAGACTACATCTTTCAGGAAGAGCACCTCAGGACATGCCAGGACAGTTCACGGCACTAAAAGTGTCTGGTTGCAAAACAGTTGTCTTCCCTAGGTGACTAGGCTAGGGAATCTGATGGCTGTGTCTCAGCTGATTGTAATTGTCAAAGCGTTCACAAAATCCCACCTGTGACGTTGCACCGCTCTGCCGGACTTCACCTCCAATGTTGCGCAATCACCCCGCATACGAGGCAATCACGTGGCAATTTGAGAACCTGAAGCTGACGCACTTCCCACGGAAGTCCTCGACATTGGTCCTTTGCATAAGTTAGTGGGCTCCCCGTGACAGTCAGCTTGTCAGGGTCATGAGACTGACCTTTGCGGTGGTTACCTCTTCCATGGAGGGTGGCGGTTGTCGCAAAAAAAGTTCCTCTGTTTGCGTGTCACAGTCTATGTCAGGCATTGTCGCCGTCTGGGTGATGCTGGTTGGAAGTATTGTTAACTTCACAAAGCTGAAGCAATTCGTCTTGGGAAAGCAGGAGAGGTTCAAAGGTCGCTGCCCCCACTGGCCAATCATAACAACGTACGCTAAATGCGATGGGTTGTTTAGCGTTCTGTGCATGCGCATTTCGAACCCGCTGTTCCGCTAAGCCCGCTATTATGCTAAGCTATAACTGTCTAATGTGCACCTAAATCTAAGTACACAAACGCTATTGAGTTTTGTCCCAACAAAATGCAGCTGCCATGGCGACCTCATTCTCAGCAGCAGATTGTCTTAGCTCTTGAGCCACCATCATCATCATCAGCCTGGTTACGCCCACTGCAGGGCAAAGGCCTCTCCCATACTTTTCCAACTACCCCGGTCGTGTACTAATTGTGGCCATGTTGTCCCTGCAAATTTCTTAATCTCATCCGCCCACCTAACTTTCTGCCGCCCTCTGCTACGCTTCCCTTCCCTTGGAATCCATTCCGTAACTCTTAATGACCATCGGTTATCTTCCCGCCTCATTACATGTCCTGCCCATGCCCATTTATTTTTCTTGATTTCAACTAAGATATCATTAATTCGCGTTTGTTCCCTCACCTAATCAGCTCTTTTCTTATCCCTTAACGTTACACCTATCATTCTTCTTTCCATAGCTCGTTGCGTCGTTCTCAATTTAAGTAGAACCCTTTTCGTAAGCCTCCAGGTTTCTGCCCCATACGTGAGTACTGGTAAGACACAGCTATTATATACTTTTCTCTTGAGGGATAATGGCAACCTGCTGTTCATGATCTGAGAATGCCTGCCAAACGCACCCCAGCCCATTCTAATTCTTCTGATTATTTCAGTCTCATGATCTGGATCCGCAGTCACTTACCTGTCCTAAGTAGATGTATTCCCTTACTACTTCCAGTGCCCCACTACCTATCGTAAACTGCTGTTCTCTTCCGAGACTGTTATACATTACTTTAGTTTTCTGCAAATTAATTGTTAGACCTACCCTTCGGCTTTGCCTCTCCAGGTCAGTGAGCATGCATTGCAGCTGGTCCACTGAGTTACTAAGCAAGGCAATATCATCAGCGAATCGCAAGTTACTAAGGTATTCTCCATTAACTCTTCTGCCCAATTCTTCCCAATCCAAGTCTCTGAATACCTCCTGTAAATACGCTGTGAATAACATTGGAGAGATCGTATCTCCCTGCCTGACGCCTTTCTTTATTGGGATTTTGTTGGTTTCTTTATGGAGGACTACGGTGGCTGTGGAGCCGCTATAGATATCTTTCAGTATTTTTACATACGACTCGTCTACACCCTGATTCCGCAATGCCTCCATGACTGCTGAGGTTTCGACTGAATCAAATCCTTTCTCGTAATCAATGAAAGCTATATATAAAGGTTGGTTATATTCTGCACATTTTTGTATCACCTGATTGATAGTGTGAATATGGTCTATTGTTGAGTAGCCTTTACGGAATCCTGCCTGGTCCTTTGGTTGACGGAAGTCTAAGCTGTTCCTGATTCTATTTGCAATTACCTTAGTAAATACTTTGTAGGCAACAGACAGTAAGTTGATCGGTCTATAATTTTTCAAGTCTTTGTCTTCCCCTTTCTTATGGATTAGGATTATGTTAGCGTTTTTCCAAGATTCCGGTACGCTCGAAGTCATGAGGCATCGCGTACACAGGGTGGCCAGTTTCTCTAGAACAATCTGCCCACCATCCTTCAACAACTCTGCTGTGACCTGATCCTCCCCAGCTGCCCTCCCTCTTTGCATAGCTCCTAAGGCTTTCTTTACTTCTACCGGCGTTACCTGTGGGAGTTCGAATTCCTCTAGACTATTCTCTCTCACATTATCGTCGTGGGTGCTACTGGTACTGTACAAATCTCTATAGAACTGCACAGCCACTTGAACTATCTCATCCATATTAGTAATGATATTGCCGGCTTTGTCTCTCTTAACGCACACATCTGATTCTTGCCAATTCCTAGTTTCTTCTTCACTGTTTTTAGGCTTCCTCCGTTCCTGAGAGCATATTCAATTCTATCCATATTATACTTCCTTATGTCAGCTGTCTTACGCTTGTTGATTAACTTCAAAAGTTCTGCCAGTTCTATTCTAGCTGTAGGGTTAGAGGCTTTCATACATTGGCGTTGCTTGATCAGATCTTTCGTCTCCTGCGATAGTTTACTGGTATCCTGCCTAACGGAGTTACCACCAACTTCCATTGCACAGTCCTTGATGATGCCCACAAGATTGTCGTTCATTGCTTCAACACTAAGGTCCTCTTCCTGAGTTAAAGCGGAATACCTGTTCTGTAGCTTGATCTGGAATTCCTCTATTTTCCCTCTTACCGCTAACTCATTGATCGGCTTCTTACGTACCAGTTTCTTCCGTTCCCTCCTCAGGTCTAGGCTAATTCGTGTTCTTACCATCCTATGGTCACTGCAGCACACCTTGCCGAGCACGTCCACATCTTGTATGATGGCAGGGTTAGCGCAGAGTATGAAGTCTATTTCATTTCTAGTCTCGCCGTTCGGGCTCCTCCACGTCCACTTCGGCTATCCCGCTTGCGGAAGAAGGTATTCATTATCCGCATATTATTTTGTTCTGCAAACTTTACTAATAACTCTCCCCTGCTATTCCTAGTGCCTATGCCATATTCCCCCACTGCCTTGTCTCCAGCCCGCTTCTTGCCTACCTTGGCATTGAAGTCGCCCATCAGTATACTGTATTTTGTTTTGACTTTACCCATCGCCGATTCCACGTCTTCATAGAAGCTTTCGACTTCCTGGTCATCATGACTGGATGTAGAGGCATAGACCTGTACAATCTTCATTTCGTACCTCTTATTAAGTTTCACAACAAGACCTGCCACCCTCTCGTTAGTGCTATAGAATTCCTGTATGTTACCAGCTATATTCTTCTTAATCAGGAATCTGACTCCTAGTTCTCGCCTCTCCGCTAAACCCCGGTAGCACAGGACGTGCCCGCTTTTTAGCACTGTATATGCTTCTTTCGGCCTCCTAACTTCACTGAGCCCTATTATATCCTATTTACTGCCCTCTAATTTCTCCAATAGCACTGCTAGACTCGCCTCACTAGATAACGTTCTAGCTTTAAACGTTACCAGGTTCATGTTCCAATGGCGGCCTGTCCAGAGCCAGGGATTCTTAGCACCCTCTGCTGCGTCGCAGGTCCGACCGCCGCCGTGGTCAGTTACTTTGCAGCTGCTGGTGACATAGGGCCAGGGTTTGATTGTTGTGTTCATATAGGAGGCTGTGGCCAAGTACTGCACCAGGGTGGCCAATCCTGCTCTGGTGAGGGAGTGCGTTACCGGTTCCGGTCACCGGGATCAGGACCCACTCCAGGCCTGTTTATGCAATTTTATCAACATGCGGATTTTTATCAACACAAGGATTAGGCACCTGAATGGGCTAAATGTTCTTCCTGCACCATTTATGCAAAATAAAATTCAAATTTAATAGAAATTTTCTGCTGCTACAGGCCTAAATGTTCTTAACGTTGCAATCCCAGTCACTTGTGGTTATTTTATATGTCAGTTTCTTCCAAGATGTTACCAATATAGGCACCTGCAAGAAAAAATAATTTGTTTTCAACTTTCAGATAGAAATATTGATATATTTTTATTAAACATTAGTTTTAACATTCCACTATGTGGTCTTCTAACTTTTGTTTTGCCAAATCATTATGCAGATGCTAAGGTGCTAGATTTTCATATGGGTTTTCTTTTGGCTAAGTAGCCATCAAGCTAATTAGTGCTTCTTTTTTGCAGTGAAAGCTCTTATGGGTTATTTCAAAGCTCAATGTGCCTATGCAATCTAGCTGTGTCATGATATCGAAATGCATCTACCGCTGTTTGGTCATCTTATACCAGGGGACTTTCATTTTACTTCGAACAATTTAAAACAAAGCTCATTTGAGTCTGTTGAGGTTAATTACCTGAATTACCTGATCTATCATTACTGCATCTGTACATAAGGAAGCTCCAGAAACATTTCGGTGAATTTGTTGTCCTTGCTGCAACACTACACCACACGTTTCACTTCATTGCTTTATCAGAAACTTGGTTATCTGAAAACACATGTCAAACATATCCATTCTCGGCTATCACCTCCATGGAGCTCGCTTGTAGGTGAAGCTTATTGTAAGGTACTATAAGTAACGAAACTGTACATGGGGGTGTAACGCTTTACTTAAGAAACAATGTAATATACAGTTAGAAAAAACATAGTGTTTTGGTGCAAAGTGCTCGTTATTGAAATGCCACCAGATAAAGCAGCCAGACACTTCGTACCTCATAAAAATAAAATGCCCATTAGTAGGCCTCATCTACAGGTCACCACAAAACAACAAAAATGAGTTTCTATCCGAATTGATATCACATTCACACCATTGCCAGTTGACAACATTGACATCAATCGAACCAACAAATATAACTACAGAGGCCTACTAAGGAACTGTAGATTACAACAATTAATCAGATTATCAACACACATTACTAACTCAAGACAGACCACATTGGATCACATGATCACAAGCATATCAGACACCAAACTTTCAAGTGGAACATTAGCATCTGACATTACTGATAACCATCCTGTTTTTGCAGCCATCACATCCAGTAGCCAGTTATGTACTCAGCAGAAGCATATAACATACAAAGATGACATCATTTTTGATGCCCTAATGAAAGAAAATTGGCACTCATTATATTTGGCATATACAACTGACAATAAATATGAGCAGTTCATGTAACTATTAGATGTAAAAGACTAGGTGAATGTGTTTCGACGGTATTCAGGAGAAATGTAAAGCGAGAACCGTGTCTAACAACCGGCATTCTAAAGTCAATACATCACAAAGGTTACATGTATAGGAAACTAACGCGAAAACCATATGTCACTTTAGAAAACAAGTATAGGACGTACAAGGAAAAGCTTGAAAGCCTAATCACAGTTTCTAAGCGAAATTATTTTCATGCTAAAATTAAACAAGCGCATGGTCACTCAAAAGCTATATGGAAAGTGATGAGTACCGCCTTAAACATGTGCAACAGAAACAGTATATGTGGAATCTTGGTAGATGACGCGGTAGTAAGCGATCCTTCTGTTATTGCTGAAAGCTTCAACAGTTATTTCAGTACAATGACCAATAATTCAATTATTTATAAATAACTTGCATACATCATTATCAGACACAGTCACAACAACTAACCCTTCCAGTTCTCTCTTCCTTAAGTCTACTGACCTTTATTAGGTCAACAAAATATTCAACAAATAACAGGCGAACGGTCAACAAGTAAAAGGCGAAACTGTGTTAGTGATAGCGAAGTATAAGACAGTTACATGAAGGAAGGAATATTCTTACCATTTAAATCTGTGTAACAGCCGCACCTGTGTAGGGGCTGCACCCCCAACTTGACAGCCAATATTACGAAAAAAATGAATCCAACCGAGAAGCAATCACTTTCAGTGCAACGAAAACATTTCTTGATGGTACCTTTATGTATTATAATTTTAACAAGGTGTTATGTAGCTTTTTCAGTGATGTGTATTTCTGCGACTTTTACATGCAGAAAACACATATATCCCCCTATCGTGTTTTATTGAAACCACTTGTCGCATGGCTCATCAGAGAGATGCCAGTCTCATGGTGGTGCAGAGGGACTTAAGCTGTGAAAGTGAACTGTCTCCTACTATGAGGTCTTGTAAATACTCATATAGTAAAGCCGTCACTTCTGGCAACAATTCTTCAAGGTCACACGAAGTTTCTTGATGTGCAACTGTTATTAAAGCTTATATATACAGTAGAACCTCATTGGTACGTTCCCGTTATGTACGTTTTCCCGGCGCCTACATTCGCAATCGAGAACACAAAAAATTACCCAATAGAGTTAGGCTCAATTTTTACTGGTTCATACATTACTGGAAAACACGATTTTTGTGTACCAACGTTCAGTACATCGCCAAACTGAAATCGTATGATACGTTTTCTGGCCGCTAGATCCCATGTAAACAAGAAAATGCGCAAGGCGCGCACGATCGAGAACAGTATATAGCTGCTCGTCGTGGCAGCTTCACCGCAATACTCGCCCGCCCGTCTCACGTGAAAGTGCCGGCGCGCTCAATTTCTGATTACGGTACTAGCAAATCTCCTCCAGGGTCGTCGAAAGCGGTATTCACAGCTATCACTGCCAATCCTATTGCGATAAGCGTCTTCGCCTATCTGTTTCACAGCATGTGGTGCTATCGGAAGTGTAGCGCCCACTTTTAATAGGTGATAACCGAAACACGCCGCCGTTCCCTGCTGCACACTGCGATTGTGTAGGTTTTTTGGCCGCAAGATCCCATGAGAACAAGAAAAGGCGCGAGGCGAGCGCGATCGAGAACAGTATATAGCCGCCCGTCTTGTGAAAACGACGGCGTGCACAGTTTCTTATTCCAGTACAAGCAAGTCTCCGCCCGGGTCATCGCACGCCGCATTCGCTGCTACCGCCGCCAAACCTATTGCAACAGGCATCTTCACCTATCGTTACTATAGCGCATGGTGCATTGTGCCTGTAGTGGATCCGATTCCGCCGCCGCCGCCGTGAGCGTCTCCACAACGAGCGGATGTTTATGTTCGCGGCGCCGGCCTCCCCGGCGTGGAAGTCACGTACAATAAAGCTTCAGTTTCACCGGCGCTCGGCTGCTCGCCGGTCGCTCTCAAAGTTCGTTCTCTTCTCTCTGCGCGCGTCTGTCTATAGCGGATGCATTTCGCGCCCCTATAGCATGGTGACCCGGACGTAGCAAGCTCACGCAATGGAAGACGAAATGAACACTACAATACTCAGCAACGACGCCCCGGCTCTTCAGCCCCAGTCAACAGTGCCAGGCGACATCCCTGCCCCCAGCGCTGCCATGGACGCCATTTCCAATGCCCAGCTGCAGCTGCCGCCATTTTGGCCGAAGAATCCCGCCGTGTGGTTCACGCAAATAGAAGCCCTCTTCGATCTGCGGCGCATCACATCGCAACGTGTGATGTACCTGCATGTCGTCTCAGCACTTTCCTCCGAGGTAGCTGATGAGTTCGACGACGTCATGAGAGCCCCACATCCGGCCACGCCCTACGACCATTTCAAGGCCATAGTGCTCACACGCAAAACCGTGTCCGAGAGAAGCCGCTTGCAGCAACTCCTCAACGCGGAAGAACTCGGCGATCGCCGACCATCGCAGCTATTGCATCGGATGCGACAGCTACTCGGCGACCGTACTCAAGACTCCGAGAGTCCATTATTGCGCGAGCTGTTTCTGCAACGCTTGCCTCAGACACTTGTCGTGGTTTTGGCAGCTGCGGATGATATGCCTCTTGACAAACTGGCAGAACTCGCGGACCGCGTGAACGACTACTCCGGCAAAAGCTCCGCGGTGTCCTCGACAACTGTCACATCAGACCTCGAGGCCCGGCAATCTCGCCTCGAGGAGAAAATTGACAGGCTGATGGACACCATGGCAGCAATGCAGATGGACACGCCTTGTCGCTCTCCACTGGCTAGGGGTGGCTCACGTTCGCGTTCCCGTTCCCGCCCAAGACACGCTTCTGGCGGTTTCTGCTGGTACCACACCAGGTTCGGCGCCAGCGCTGCAAAATGCCGACAGCCTTGTCGCTGGCAGGGAAACATGGAAACGAGTCACTAATGGCGGCGCGTGACTCAACCGCTACGGGAAGCCGCCTATTCTACATCACAGACAGGATCGCAGGCCATCGCTTTCTTGTGGACACTGGTGCAGAGGTAAGCGTCATTCCTGCCTCTCGCCAGGACCGACACCGTTGTCCGAGGACTGCGCCTTTGCAAGCTGTAAATACATCCACAATCGCAACATATGGCCAACGCTCCCTCACCATTGACCTGGGCCTGCGTCGCATATTTCGGTGGATTTTCATCCTCGCCGATGTGCGCTTCGCCATACTAGGTGCGGACTTTCTTACCCATTTCGGTTTGAACGTGAATCTCCGCTCCCGTCAACTTGTGGACTGTACGACCAGCCTCTCCGTGCAAGGCATCCTCGCACCACTGTCCGCCTCTACGCAACCAGCTCCGCATTCGCCATCATCAGAATTTGCGTCTATCCTAAGTGAATTTCCTGAACTTACCAAACCTATCAATTTGGAACTTCCAGTGCGGCACACTGTGACGCACCACATCGTCACCACGGGTCCTCCAACGTCCTGCAAGCCACGACGTCTTGCTGGAGACCGCCTCGCCACTGCTCGCAGAGAATTTGATCACATGCTGCAGTTAGGCATAATCCGCCCATCGTCAAGCAGCTGGTCATCTGCGCTGCACATGGTGCCCAAGCGTGACCCCGGAGATTGGCGCCCTTGTGGAGACTATCGTGCATTGAATGCCCGCACCGCTCCCGACCGGTACCCACTCCCGCACATTCACGACTTTGCTACCACTCTTGCTGGAACAACCATATTTAGCAAGATTGACCTAGTCAAGGCATATCATCAAATTCCTGTGGAACCAGCGGACATACCGAAGACTGCCATCACAACACCTTTTGGCCTATTCGAGTATGTCCGCATGCCATTCGGGTTACGGAACGCAGGCCAAACTTTCCAACGCTTCATCAATGAAGTCATACGCGGTCTGCACTTCGTCATCGCCTATCTTGATGATCTGCTGGTGGCAAGTTCTTCACCAGAGCAGCACGCTGACCATCTGCGGTTGCTGTTTTCGCGACTGCAGGAACATGGCTTAACTATCAACACAGCCAAATGTGTCTTTGGTGTTGACAACGTCGAATTTCTTGGACACCTTGTCACACCTGAAGGAATCAAGCCATTGGACAGGAAGGTTCAAGCTCTGCGGGATTTTCCACGTCCCACGTCGCTTCGCAAGCTCCGCGAATTTCTCGGGCTTCTGAACTTCCATCGACGGTTCCTGCCGAATATAGCGCGCATCATTCTACCTCTGACCGACATGCTGAAGGCTCCAAAGGCACCATCTGCGATCTTGGAGTGGACATCCGAAGCAGACGCCGCCTTCCAAGAAGCGAAGAATGCCCTGGCACAAGCCACCCTCCTAGTGCATCCCCTAACTGACGCGCCCATGCGGCTCATCACCGACACCTCCTCCAGTGCCGTTGGTGCAGTTTTACAACAATTCCAGCAGAATCTGTGGTGTCCACTCGGTTTCTTTTCGCAGAAGATGAAGCTGGCTGAAACTCGATACAGCACTTTCCACCGCGAACTCCTGGCTGTTTACCTTGGCATTCGCCACTTTCGCCACCTTCTCGAAGGTAGCGTGTTCCACATACTGATGGATCATAAGCCACTGACATTCGCTTTCCGTGGAAACCACAGCACACACACGTCCCGGCAAATTCGGCACCTGCATTTTATTTCCGAATTCATGACCGACCTACGGTACATCGAAGGACCCGTTAATGCGGCTGCCGATGCCCTGTCACGTGTCGACGGGCTTTCCACTGCTGCTGTGGATTTCGACATCATCGCAGAGGCACAACATTCTGACAACGAGCTGCGTGACCTGCGTGCAGGGTCCACATCTCTCTCGTTTGCTGAGGTGCCACTGCCGTTCTCCTCCGGTACCATCGTCTGCGACATGTCAACAGGCCGTGCCCGTCTATTTGTGCCTTCTTCGCACCGTCGTCAAGTTTTTGGCAAGCTACACGACTCGAGCCATCCTGGTGTTCGCGCCACTCAGCGCCTCATCACCTCCCGTTATGTGTGGCCCGGCATCAACGCAGATGTCCGCCGCTGGGCTCGAGAATGTCAACACTGCCAGCGTGCAAAAACGACCCGCCACACCAAGTCACCACTTCAACCCTTCCGTCCGCCCGACTCGCGCTTTGACCACGTTCACATCGACATTGTCGGTCCGCTGCCTTCATCGCGTGGTAAACGATACATCCTCACCTGCGTTGACCGCTACACACGCTGGCCTGAAGCGTTTCCCGTACAAGATATTACGGTGCCAACCGTGGCGTCCGTTTTCGTGGCCGGTTGGATATCTCGTTTCGGCTGCCCCAGCGTAGTAACAACCGACCGCGGACGACAGTTTGAAAGTGAGCTCTTCGGAACGTTAACAAGCATTCTCGGTATCCGCCACATCCACACAACTGCATACCATCCGTCAGCAAATGGAATGGTGGAAAGGTTTCACCGCCAGTTGAAAGCCGCCCTCATCGCCCGCGACGCTCGAACTTCATGGGTCGACGACCTGCCGCTAGTTCTACTAGGTATTTGGTCGGCCATAAAAGAGGACCTCGGGTGTACTGCTGCCGAAATGGTCTACGGGACGACACTACGTCTACCCGGCGAATTCTTCGCACCACCTGCAGTCCCCAACCTCTCGCCTCCTGCCTACGTTGAGCAACTTCGGTCGCTCTTTGAGCGCTTGCAACCTACATCACCTCGACAGCGCTCCACTTACGACGTTTTCGTAAGCAAAGACCTAGCTGCCTCAACTCACGTTTTCGTGCGCCGCGAAGGCATCCGACCCGCCCTCACTGCACCGTACGACGGCCCGTTCGAAGTGCTGCAGCGCGGAGAAAAGACTTTTACTGTTTCTGTGAACGGCCGTGAAAACGTGATTTTAATTGACCGTGTGAAGCCCGCGTACATGGTAAACTTGTGCGTTTCTCTTGCACTCCCCACTCGTTCCCCGCCCTATTCTCCCCCATCCGTACCCTGCCCCGTGAGCAAGCACGTGTCCTGGCATGGCCTCCTTTATTTTCTCTGTGCCTGCCGGATCAAGGAGCGAACAAAGGGGGCGCGCCGTCAATACAGTTGCGCGGGGCCGCCACTCATCGCGGTGGGGGCGCCACTCACGTTGGGTTGCTGCGCATGCAGTTTCAGCGGCGGAGCGGTGGTCGCGCGCCGCTCGTGAGGCAGGTTGCGCATTTTTCTGTGCATTTCCTGAGCAATTTATCAGCGTTCGCGAATAATTCATGTTTCAAGCTGGCTGCTTCTTGTCAGGAACGTGTGCTCATCTTGTCAGGATCGTGAGCATCATTTTTGGTACCTAAGCACTGCAAGCACGTCAGACAGAAAAACCAAACTTTTTATTTCTAAGCAAAACAAGAAATAAAATTATTCCCAGCATGGAAAGGAAACAGAGTGAAGCATCAGCAGTTCACAACTTGACATATTTTCTCGACACTGGCTTCTGGGAGAAAGTTTTGTAGATGTCACTCTTGTCAGTGGCAGCAAAGGCATAGTTCACTAGTAGCGGCTTTATAAATCTTGAGCACACCAACTTAGCTACATCATGGTGGTGCTGGGTGTTGGGGCAATGAAGAAATCCAGACTTAGAAACAGCTGGTACAGCTGCATCTAAGAGCGTTTGCAGAGGTTTGTGAAGCATTGGGCATTTTTGAAGTGCTGTCTGGACAAATATCCGCAGGGTCTCTAGGACGTGGAGCAGGTTGTCTGAAGGGTATAACAATCCACCTCTGTCCTGGTGAAAAGTAAACATCTGAAGTGGCTGTTTAGTCAAAGGCTTGGTGACGATTGCACTGCAGCTGTCACATTCAATATGCTCTTTAACTACACGGGCAATATATCCGCCAACATAAACCGTTGCTGACACTTGCAGTGTTGCAAACTTTGCCACATTTGGCCGCCTGAGATCTTCCAGTACATTTACAGCTTGCTTTGGAAGCTCAGCTGAGCTCTTCGACACCTGTGGAGTTTCAAGTAAAACCCCCTTAGATGGTCCAGGCTCTTCAGCGCAAAGAACGTTACTGTCCTGCGACACAGTTGCGATGCCCGTCTTCAAAACTTTTTCTAGCCCCGAGATTGCAGAACGGACATCCAACTGGTCATTGCAACCGACCGACCGCCTGAGTGTCCCAAACAATGACTCGATGGGGTCACTGCTAAACTTCCTTGTTAACACAAAACCGAAATTTTCTCTCGTGAGAAGGAAGCGGACACAATGAACAGTGGAGTATGTCGTGAGCAGCAGCGCTTCATATGTTTCAGTCGTAAGGAATCCACGAGGAGATGATGTATTTCTCTTCAATTCCTCCATGTACAAGGGAAACGTAACTTCTAGCCACTCAAGGCGATCATCATCTGGGCTGTCGTAGTGCCGCACATCCGGAAAGCATTGCTGGACATGTTGCATGGTGTTACTTGTGTCATGCAAAATGAACCATCGATATATATTTCTCATAAAGGTTATTGTCGGTCCTGCACCAGCAAAAGCAGGATGGCAGCTATGGCCAGCTTGCTTCACGAGAACTTCGAGTGCTGAAGTAACATCTGAAGAGAATACTTCCACTGCCCTCTTAACATTCATTTTCTCAATATTGTTTGGATAGACATGTTTCCTGCTCAAATTCCTCACTGGCTTGACAATCCATGCTTTCTGCATTTCATACAGTTTCTTTAGGTGGGATGAAGACACCTCGCCAGCTTTGCCGAGGTCTCGTGACAGAAACTGGGACCGCACATTTTTCATTATGTGACAGTAGTCAAAGCTTAGGAAAAGTTCTCGGTCGGGATTGCATGGGTGGGGAATTCTGTAGGTCAAAAACCCACCGCACAGCTCTTTCATTGCACTTACGTTGACTTTATGGTTATCTGTCACCAAGCGTACTATACGGAACCCTATTTCTTCTACTTCTTTCATTACATAGAGAAGCAACTTTGACAGCTGACAGCCACTTAGCCCTTTCGTAAAAAAGTATGAAACGGGAATCTTATAAGTAGTGCTGAGCCCATTTATGATAAAGCATAGCAAGGAGTTTGCCAAAACAAGCTCACTGTCAGGTGCACTTGCTATGCCCATGTCGACTTGACCGACAAAGCAATCTCGCTGCTTATTATACTGAAGCTTCGGCTTTATCCGCATCTCATCTACTATTAGTGAGCAGGTTCTAGATTGGGGTGCATCCAGCTTTTCTAATTCAGCCTTCAGTCTTGCTTGCACTAGGTGGTTGAAACCTGTCTCGCCCGAGCTGCTCCCAAGGTAATTCAGAAGGGTGCTTCTGCTAGGTAGCTTGAATAGCATTTCCCTCCTTGTGTGCTCATAAGCTTTTGTTGACAGGTGGCGTAGTACGATGCAGTGGCGCACTACGTCTTCAGTCCAAGTTGGCTTTTTTCGGCGAAAGTTAACAATTTGATCCAATAAAAACACAGCTGAAATATGCTTCTCTTCAGCCTGCTGGCGAATGTACTGCAGATCACCAAAATTGCAATCATTTTTCATTTTTTCAAGCTCTGTTTTGTACTGGTCAACTGTATGTCGAAGCTTTTCAACCTGCTTTTTCAGATCCCTTTCTCTGCGTTTCCATCTTGTTCTTTCAGTTGCAAGTAGGCTAGATACTCCAACGTTTACTTGCGTTGCTTGATGTGAAAACTTTGCATCTGTGCTATTTGAAGCCTCCTGTAATTCCTTTTCGTTTTCAGGTCTTGCCTGTTCATCTCTTTCTGGATAAGCCGACGGGCTGGCCTCTTGACAGTTGTGCTCCGACATTTCTGCATCTGTGCCATCCTGCAACTTCTGCCGTTTTGTAGCCGGTTCAGGTTCCTTTTCTTTGGTTTTCGGAAACGCCCTCTTCTTGATGCTTTCTGTATCCCTTTCTTGAAACTGCCTTGGCTTCATGTATGAAGGGTATTCCGGAAACAAGGAGGGCACTACACCTTTCTTGAGACGGCGCCGCTTGCCCTCCGCAAAGTCGGTTTCCTTGAAGTGCCGGCTACATACTCTTGAATAATTCGAAGTAGTGTTCGGCACCCAGTTGTCCCTCCGTATGGCTCTCAACCACTGTTCCCGTAGCGCCATGTCTGCCGGAATCTCGTGGAAAGAGATGCCTGGAATCTTGCTTTTCCCATCTGAGCGGCAAAGCGGCACACAGCAGTATGCCATTAAATCCTGCAAGGCAATGGTCAGCGGTTTAACAAAGCGTTCGATATTACAGTCGCATGCTTAAAATTTTCAATGCAAACACACAAATTCGCCGAGCGTGCTCAGCGCAATAACAAAACTAAGATCTGTCAGTCTGAGAAAATGTGCCCACAAATATTCGAATTGTACACACAGTACGCCACAGACAGATATAGGACTTTATGCAGGCTACAAATAACACTATTGCTATCACAAAATTCTTGGCTCACCGGTGGAACGGGACAGGTGGATCAGCATGCGTTGAGCGTCGCCGATTTTCGGTCCCTAAAGCACGAAGCAGTGCCTAAGCAGTGCTGTCATAACAACGCAAACCAGGAAGCTTTAGTTTTTTGCACGTGCGAGCCAAAGAGATTGAATTGCCACTGTACAATGATCAAAATACTCGCATGCGACTGGCCGACAACGTGGTGCAGCCGCGGAAGACGAACGCACACGACCCCAACGTGACTAGCGCCACCACTCGGCATTCAGTAGCGTAACAAACCGAAGTGCGCCGACTGCCGCGGAGGGTGCGTTCGGCAGGCACAAAAAAAATAGAGGAGGCCATGGTCCTGGGCATCAACGCGACAGCAGCGACCATTGTATCTACGGGGGGGGGGGGGGGGGGGGAGCCCTGTAGTGGATCCGATTCCGCTGCCGCCGCCGTGAGCGTCTCCACAACGAGCGGATGTTTATGTTCGCGGCGCTGGCCTCCCCGGCGTGGAAGTCACGTACAATAAAGCTTCAGTTTCACCGGCGCTCGGCTGCTCGCCGGTCGCTCTCAAAGTTCGTTCTCTTCTCTCTGCGCGCGTCTGTCTATAGCGGACGCATTTCGCGCCCCTATAGTGCCGTTGGTTGCCTACTGCACACTTTTAGTAGGCGATAACCCAAACGCGCCGCCGTTTCCTGCTGTAGGCGGTGCGATGTGGGCATCACGTTTCGCTTCGGTGACAACTGGCATCGCCCACCAACTCGATTTCGTTTTGGTTCCCAATTGCCTTTCTATAACAACCTGCAATAAGTAAACAAAATGCGTCTTGGGCCTCTGAATCACTATTAGCTCGACACGCGTCGGCATCTCGTGCAGAAACGCTCTGCGCTACGCTTCGCATACGTAGATGTCAATAATAGTTGGGATGGATGGATGGATGAAAAACTTTATTAGGGTCCTTTAGGGCGCGCACTAGCGCGCAGCGGGCCGCTCCCACGTCGGGACAGAGAGGCCGAGTCTCTCCGCCGCGTCGCGGGCCCGTTGGACAGCCCATAACTGTTCTTCGAGGTTGGGGCTGTGTAGGACCGCATCCTAACGTGAAGAAGTGTTGTTTTTATCGCTGTGTAACGCGGGACATCGCCAGAGCATGTGAGGTAAACTCGCTAAATCATTGCAAAGTGCACATGCATTTGTTGTTTGAATTTCGGGGTACACCTTGTGAAGAAGTAGGGGGTTTGGGTAAACCCCCGTCTGTAGAAGCCTGAGTGTCAAAGCTTGAGGTCTATTGAGTTTGCAATGTGGGAGGGGGTAGATCCTCCGAGCCAAATAAAAATGCTTAGTAATTTCGGTGTAGGATGAAGGAGAGTCCCGATTGTCAGTACCCCCAGCGTCAGGCTGCCCGGTAGCTACGCGGTTGATGATCCCTCGCGCAGCTCCGTGTGCCGACTCGACTCGTTGAGGTTGGGCGGGGCACCCTCGATCTGTCCCATGTGGGCTGGAAACCATAATAATAGTTGGGGTTGAAATTTTTTTACTTCAGATCGTACGTTTTCCCGTAGTACATAATGAGGTTCAACTCTATATATATGTGTGTGTGTGTGTGTGTATATATATATATATATATATATATATATATGGGGGGGGGAAGCTAGTCGGGCCCCAGCTCCCCCCCTCAACTTGGATAAATGAAAAGTTACTACCTCTGACTGCCATCAAAGTCTGTGAAGTGCTTTGTAATAGCTTGTGGCAATCTGAAAACAGTATTAGTTACTAATTCTAAATTTGCCAATTACTGCCTAACAACCTTCAGGAACCTCTGCAGTTTCATGATATGCAGTAATACATTTTGTGTACATTGCAGACAGAACGGATGCTGTGCTCTGCCGAGTCATTGGTGGGTCCATACCTTTGGGGCGTCTATGACCTGCTGGTGCTGCCACCATCCTTTCCCTATGGTGGCATGGAGAACCCCTGCCTTACATTTGCTACACCTTCCCTTCTGGTCAGGATGAGTGCATTGCTACTTTTACCATCATCAGAATTGGCATATCTTTATTTGTCCTTGTGCAGCTGGTTTCTAAATGTAGCATAGTCCCTGATGTCCTTAAAAAAAGCCATCAACACAGGGCCTGTATATATAGAAAAACATTCTAGTCAGTTTTGAATTTTGAGCGTCTTAGCTCATAGTGCAAAATAAAGACAAAACACAATGCGCTACATCCGTTTTTTTTTTTTGAACGATGAACTACCTTTAGCACTTTCTTGTCCATGCCTATTCCAATCAATATCCCACTATCGATGGTTGCAAATTTACATTTTTCAGCTTCCTGAGTGCTCTCACACAGATAGCGCCATTTATTCGATTATTTATGAACTATTTAGGCAGCTTCGTTTTTCTGTCCATGGGCAAAAACTCAACCAATCACAGCAGGAGGCACGTGCAGCTGGTTTTCTTGCAGCCTCACTAGAGTGCGCTTGCCCCCACAGCAATGACGGTGCCAGCTGTGCGGGGCAAAGAAAAAAAAAACCATAAAGCTTGCCTTTGCACATAGTTTTCGCTGCAAGCATTTCCTGGTAAAGGTTACAATTGCATAAGCTGCAGTTGCCTCAAAGCAGCAACTTTAGCATACAAAGCAGGGAGTGACGTAACTACACTTTCATATGTAGAAGACGAACCTGCCTAGCAATTGATTTCATATAGCCACCGTTCTGATAACGCTATGGGAAGGCCATTCATGGTTGGGACTCCCAAAGAGCAGCATGAACATGGTGAGCAGCAACGGGAACAGCAACGTCAATATGCGCAATGGCGTTGTGCTCAGGCTAGGTAGGACACACCGGTTTCTGCCCAATGCAAGCCATGCACAGTTAGGATACCTGAAGAGCAGCACCAACACAATGAGTGACGAAAGGAACAGCAACATCATTATGCACAATGGCATCGTGCTCAGGCTCGGCAGCGCTCAGTTCAAGGCTACGTCATATTGGGTCACGTGATGCAGGTGATACCATAGTTTTGCTGGCTAGCCACTTTCACAACGCGTATTGGAGTCCCTTTCTTTCATTTTTTTTAATGCAAGCACGCAATTTGTATACAATTATGCCTAATGAAGCAGTAGTTCATGTGTTTGCATGAACACCTTATGGTTGTGTATTGCAGGCTGGAGACAAGTCCCTTGCTAATGTGGTTGCCCATGAAATAGCCCACAGTTGGACAGGCAATTTGGTCACTAACAAGACCTTCGAGCATTTCTGGTTAGTTACCGTATTATTTCAGCCTATATATTTTGTTTTCGGTGTATTACTTTTGATGCTTCTTATGAAAACCACGCAATTGTTTGATGAATACTGAAGTGCACATTATAGTAGATTTAGTTATGGTAAAACTGCATTTTTTCTTGCCTGAACTGCTACTGCATTTCCTTACACTCTTCAGAAAAAATTTATCTGAAGAGAAAAGGAGCCACTTACTTAAACATTATCATGGTTTACTGTGCCCGCCTAATGCTGGTTGCTCTGCACAATGTGTCCCCTCCTCATCATGCTTGACTTTACATCATATATTTCCTGTGCCGAGATTTATCTCCTAAATCTATGGTTCAAGCACATAACATACGCCAAGAAAAGACCAACATAGCATTAGCTATTGTGTTTTACATGCTTGAGCAAAAGTATACGAACCACAGGGTTGCCAAAGGAAGTGAGTATCTTCATATTGTCGTGACGTCAAAAACTCAGGACGAGGATGCGAGAAACAATACCAGCTCTGTATTCAGAGACTACAAGAGCTAACCCGCCAACTTAATCTTTTTTTCAAAAAAGAAGCGTGGCTGCTGCTCGTGTCCCTCAGATCGTCTTCTTCTGTTTCTTTGCTATCCTTTAGTCACGACATTAGCCTCTCTTCCTAGAAAGCATCATCCCGATGTATTATTGTCAAGACAACAGGATTGGGACACGCTTGCATTGCGGTGAATTCACTCGGACAAATAGGGCTTCATCCAGACCACATGCACAACCTCCGGTAGGTGCCGTCGATGCCTTGAGCAATGCGGACTATCTGGAGCAACCTCATAACTGACACCAGTGAGCTGCCGAAGAACATTATATGGCTCAAATTAGCGCTTTAACAGTTTCTCCAAAAGGCTGCGATGGCGAATTGGAGTCCAAAACCAAACTCCCTCTCCGGGCTCATAGGACACTGATCAGTCAGTGACTAAGGTTATAGCGTCTCCAGTCGTAATCCTGCTGCATATAAATACGTATCCCAGCAAGTTGTCGTGCTTCTTCAGCACGCTGAGTGAAGTCTTCAGCATCCGTTTCGATGTCACCGCGTTCTTGTGGCAGCATCGCATCTAACATAGGTTAACGATCATGTAGGAGACGGAAAGGTGTTGTTCGTGTTCTCTCTTGGTGAGCTGTGTGGTATGCGAAGGTGACGTATGGCAAGATTTCATCCCAGTTCTTGTGCTCCATCTACATGGAGAGCATATCCGCGAGCGTCTTATTCAGGCGTTCTGTCAGTCCATTGATTTGCAGATTGTACACCGTTGTTCGCCGGTGAGCTGTTCCACTAAGACTTAATACTGTGTCTGCTAGCTCGGCTGTAAATGCACTTCCCTTGTCAGTTGAGAGCTGCTGGAGAACTGCTGGAGCGCCGTGCCTGGGTACAACATTCTCTATAAAAAATCGGGCTGCTTCACTTGCCGTGCTATGCTCCATAGCCTTGGTTTCGACGTAGCGAATAAGGTAGTCTGTGGTTACGATAATCCATCTGTGACCCGCAGCTGAAGTTGTGAATGTGCCTAGAAGATCCATTCTGACTTGAGCAAATGGAGTTTCGGGCACTTCAACAGGCTGGAGGAAGCCTGCTGGTAAACTGCTGGCACTTTTGGCTGCTGGCATTCAAGGCACGTTCGAATGTATTGTTGAACAGTTGCCATGAGTCTTGACCATTAATATTTTTTTCTCACTCTACAGAGAGTTTGTGTGTAGCCCAGATGACCGGATGTTGCTTCATCATGGCATGCCTGTAATACTTCACTCCTGAGAGGTGTTGGGATGACGACTAAATAGGTGTTTCCATTCAGAGAGAAGTTTGCCTTATACATGACGTCGTTATGCAACCAAAATGATGGTAGTCCTCCTGCAAAAAGCCTTAGAACAACGGAAAGATGGCCCTCCAAGAAACTTATAATGGGTTGCAATTCTGGGTTGTCGCATTGCTGCTGTGTGATTATAGCTGTGTTGACAACTCCAACAAAGGCTGCATTGTCGTCATTTTCCACATTGTCATGTCACATTGTCATGGCAGATTCAAATGGGGCGCTAGAAAGGCAGTTGGCATCTGCATGCCGCTTTCCCGATTTATAGACAATAGCCATGTCGAATTTTTGAAGCTTAAGGCCCCAGCGTGCCAATCGTCCTGATGGATCCTATAAGTTAATCAGCCAACAAAGGCAGTGGTGGTCCCTGACAATATTAAAGGAGCGGCCGTACAAATATGGGCGAAATTTCATAATGGCCCACACCACCGTAAGGCACTCTTTTTCTGTGGTGGAATAATTGGCGTCCGTATGGGAAAGGGTTCTGCCTGCATAAGCTATTACTCGTTCAGTGCCATCTTGCCACTGCACGAGTACTGCTCCTAAGCCGACATTGCTGGCGACGGTGTGAACCGCTGTCGGGGTGCCTTCATCAAAATGTCCG
Organism: Dermacentor albipictus; assembly: GCF_038994185.2. NCBI lineage: Eukaryota > Metazoa > Arthropoda > Arachnida > Ixodida > Ixodidae > Dermacentor > Dermacentor albipictus. Next base: position 318,208 of record NC_091826.1, on the reverse strand, counting down.
AGGACTGGGGGCTTTTGGAGGCGTTGCTACAGCTCGTTGAACACTCATGGTCTGGCAGGTCACAGTGAAAAAAGGTTCGCTTGGCATTGCGAATTCCAATTAAGTAGGCAGCTTCAGCAGCGTAATGTTTCTCCCACGTAACTGAGCTTGCCTTAACTTTAGCATGTGTGATAAAAGCACTTCTTATTTTCTAGTCGTTTTAAGGATCTCAAACCATGGCTTTTGTCGATTAGATCGAATGGTTATCCTGGGAATAAATTGTTTCTTTAGTTCACGTAGCTTGTTTTTAAACAACAGCCAGTTATCATAAATCAAATGGTTATTAAATTCATCTGCAAAGGTAAAAAAGAATGCATTTAATTCAGTATTTGTACCCTCGTAGTTACCGTATTTACAGGATTGTAAGTCGACTCGAATGTAAGTCGACCCCCCCATATCGCTTGACCGGAAAAAAAAAATAATAAGAGAGCATACCCGAGGGCGCATTCGATAACGAAAATTTATTAGTAGCTGACATGGTCACTCGACTACTCGTCTTCACCAGTGCTGCCATCGTCATCGTTGCTGCGGTCCCACAGCGCGTCGTGGTCCAGCGAAATTTCAAATTTGGCAAACGACCGCACCAGGACATCTTGCAGAACAGCAGCCCACGCCAAATGCACCCAACCACACGCAGCCATCACGGAGGCTCTTTGGACAGGTCCGGTTGGTGTAATTTCGCAGTCTTCTGCCGCCAGCCACTCGTTGTACTCACGGCGGAGCAGAACCTTAAAATTAAGGCGAAGGTCCGGGCTTGTTTCATGACCATGTCGAACTTCAGTGGCAGGGACCGATCACACATTTCAGCGACGTACGCCGCAAGCTTAGCCTACAGCTCCGGAAAGCGTCCAGACTTCGGCACGTGGGAAATTTGTCACTTGCCGTCACAGGGTGAAAATTTCGCTTCGCTGCAGTCGCCGCTCTCGCACCACCCATTTAGAAACATCGAAATTGCGGCCCGCTGCGCAGTGATTTGTTTCTTCGGCGTAAAGGATGGCAGCCCCTTTGAATGCTGCTGTGAACGAGTGCCGAACGATTAGTGGGCCTGCAGCACTCATGACGACTGGGGAAGCATAGAAGTAGCACGTAGCCGGCAGTCAAGTGGAACGTGTCAAAAAGTTGGTCAAGCCAATTCCAATGCCTTTAAACAGAGAACGAGAAACCCGCGAGCGGCGTCTGCTCTTCCATGAACTACCGATACCCCCCGCAAGCGCCGCCGTTCTGAGGGTGCCGCCGTAAATGGGAACAGCGGCGCTTCCATCAACTATCGACACCCCCCCCCCCCCCCCCATGAGTGTTGCATGCACTGTAAGACTCTCAAAAATGTTGAAAAACCCTTCCGGAAAGCGAACAAACACGCGGGATAGAAAAAAGATATGGGTAGGGCCATAGAGCAAACATAAAATTGTAACTACGTTGTAGCTCTTGTTGTATCGCTTTTTTTTTTGGCGGGGCCATGTTTTGGTTTCGATCGTTAGTCGACCCCCCAACTGCAGACTTTCAAATTTTAAAAAAGGGGTCGACTTACAATCGTGTAAATACGGTACCTTTGTCATATAAACAAATTGTCTTCTCGTGCATGTTGCATGGTGGGGGAGCGAAAGTGAAGGCAGCATGAATAACGTTGTGATCACTAATCTCACGAAAATATGTAAGGGATGTTAAGCTTTCAGGACGACTGGTTAACGTAAGATCTAAAATATTGGCAGATGTCCCCGACACACGAGTTGGCTCCAATACTAGCTGTGTTAAATTGTATTTTAAACACACTTCTATAAAGTCGCTTGCTTCAGTTTGATTTGTTACAATTCATTCTACAATTCTTTGTAATACAGTCGCCGACCGTTTATTCGGACCTCACGGGGACTGTGGAAATGTCCGAATAAACAGGTGTCCGAAAAAGGAGATTAAGAAAAAAAAATGAAATCCTTTATTTCCACGCACTTATTCGGGCTCGGCAGTAGGCTTGAAGAAATGGTGAATGCGCCGTTGCACGCTGTTCCGTTTACGCGCAATCAGATAAGCCTGAATCTCGGAGAGGGTCGTATGGTCACTATAGGCGGCTGAAGGCATAGTCACTGCTTCTACACGATCCGCATGCGACGGCAGCTTAGCACATGGTGCGTCAACTTCCGACTTGGTCATCGTCCGGCGGTGCAGCAGAAACCTGACGAATGATCTCACCGTCGTCGAGTTCTGCGCATGTCAGTACAGCAGTGTCACCACCTGTGAAACTGTCAATGAGACGGTGTCCAGAATCGCAATGCAACCACTGCGCAAGTCTCGGCAGAACATTTTCCGCATCGGTAGGGAGCACATCGGAAGGCGACAAATCTTAGGCCTCCCGGCAGCCGCTTGCCAGCATTCCGCAGCACAGTCTGCGTGGGCACTGTCGGCGCCATTAAAGACTTGACGCGATGTTTCCGTATGCCGCGTTGAATCACCGAAACCTCGACACAGCACACAAAGCAAACACCGCCGTGCCGACACCAGTCACACAAACGAAAAAACGCGGCCTGCTGGCTTGCTGAGCTGAAACCGGAACTGCTGCAGAGCCACTCTATCGAACCAGGCAGAAACAATGATGATGAGCGGAGATTTCCAGTAGCGCCACTTCGTGGGGCAGCAAGGAAGCTCCGTTCAAAATAGAAAAATGGCGTTCAGCAAGTCGAACCGTGCACTGGTCAGAGTCGGTGCACGGTGCTCTCGATTGAGTTGGCTCAAGAAGAGTCCGAAAAATCAGACGAGAGGTTGCAAGGTGTCCGAACTTTCGGCAGTTGTTATACATTATGGTCAATGGGGAGAATGGCGGTGCCTCGAAGCTGACTGAATAATCGGGCATGTCCGAATTTTTGGAGTCTGAAAAATCGGTCGGCGACTGTAGACCCTCTATGACACTACCTTTTTCACTGCATGTGAGAGAATTTGGCGAAGAAATGGATGTCCCAATTCTGAAACATCGCCTAATGCCTCCAGCTAAGCTATTACTGCCCTGGGAATGGCAGATGATAGAATGTGACGTATCCTTTGTAGAGGGCACAAAGCACGCTTCTGAGCTCAAATAGCTATGCATTTCCACGAACTTCAATTGAAGTAAGTACTCTTGCTCCGAATTCTACACTGATGCATCATGCCAGCGTGTCTTACGCGGCTGTTGGTCCCTCTTTCTCTGAATCAGGTGTATTGAACCCCCATACAAGTATCTTTACTGCAGAAGCCTATGCAGTACTGTCTGCTGTTAAATACATAAATTAAAATTAAAGAAAGCAATAATATTCATGGACTCATTAAGGGGGGAGGAGGGGATCAGAACTAACTTTTTTGTTTCTTGACAGAAAGGGCTGAAATTTGGCACACACGCTGCACATTGCAATAAAGAGACAAATCTAAAATTTCATTAGGATATCTTAATTAGTTTTTGTTTTATAAGAATTTATAAGTTCCTTGCTTGTGGAAAGCCTGGCACAGTAACGAAACATGATAGGGAGCTGGGAATACTTTGCATGTTTGCCCAGATGTCTAATCTACATCAAGACAGTGTTAGATTTTTTTTTTAGTGCGCTAATAATTTTTTGCTCAACATAACATGCACATGACTGTGCTTCACTGCATGAAGCCATGTAGTAATTGTGAAATAATTAAATAATGGAAAGATAAAGAAACATTTCAAGACTGTCTTTAAGTAAAGCACAGCTTGTGGATCACAGCAAAACAAACTGGGCCAAAATCGGTCCAGCCATTGTTGTGCTACGCTTTCCACGAGCGAGGTGATTGACAAAAAAAATGCAATTGAGAAAACAGGCTGCAAAGTTTTAAAAGCACTGCAAATTTATTAAAAAGCACCAGGGCTGTAATATTTTGAATCATTGCTGTCAGGCATCTTCTTACACCTTTGCCTCATTGTTTGTTGGGCTTTGGATGCCTTCTTCAGGCGTTATTTATCCTTTTCTTGCGCCGTCTGGAGTAGTGCATGACCACCATTTTCATTGCCAGACCGAGCCTGGTATCGCAGTGTACACCCACAGAACGCTGTTGGCATCTTGGGCACAGAGTTTTAACGATCAAAGAGTTCATCCCGGAAACAGGCATAATAATGAACTCACAGTCACAAGGGGCCGAAATTTGTTCTTGGCATTGCTGCTTCCGCTCAGTCGCGGACACTGCGCGAAGGGAGTCGCGAATGCTGCATGCCTGCGCTTCTGCAGTCACCGCTGACACAAAACGCGGCTCGAGGCGCGTCTGAATCGTGCGACGATTCGTCTGGTGAGCCTTGAGTCACCTTACAGTATGTAGCAACGTTCTTAGACATACTTCAGTTTCACAGCTCCGCTCGGGAGATGGCCGAAGTGGTGGTCACGCGAACTAGCGGCGCTGCGATCGCGTCTTTCGTCAGTTTTTTGTTTCGTTTCTGATAGAAGTTGCTCCATTTCTGGTAGATTTCCGGTTTCTATTTTGAGAAGTTGTTATTTCACAGTTCTTAATTTTGAACCTCTTTGTGAAAATTTGTCATATCTGAGCTAGGTATTGTAAATACGTTTCTGGTAATGAACTTGAAACATGACTTCTGCTTTCACTTCTGGTTTCATGTTAGTTGCGCTGCGTCGTCTGCCGTTATCCTTCTCCGTTTTGTAGGTGTTGTATGATGTGTCGTGATTTGCTCTCTTGAAAAGCTTCTTGAAGAAGCGTTTCCGCATCTCATGACAGTAAGAAGTTCCCTATGCCGTGCTGTTTTGCCCCCGGCTGCACCAGCGGCCTAAGACATGATGCGGCTGGTCACCATTTTTTCGCACCGCCGCGAGACGCTGGAGAGTTTAAAAGTTGGGAACGCATGCTACACCGAAAAGACAAATGCCTCACAAACAAATCAAAAGTGTGTGAACTCCACTTTGAGGACGACGACATTTTGAAACACTACAAGCATGTTGTCGGTAACAAAGAAATATTGATTGCTCGCGGGAAATGGATGCTTGTTCCTGGCCCTCTTCTTCGGCTCTTTTCTGGGCTGCCTGAGCACATCTCAAAGCCAAAAATGTGAAGCGAAAGCGACGTCCACGAAAAGAACGAGCGCAAGTGCCGGCAAGTACATCGGGCGAAGCTTGTAGTGACAGCGCTTCAACTAACCTACTGTTTGGCTTGGAAGAAGGAACTTGAGAAATATGCGCTACACACTTGGTGCTCAACGAGCTCACGAACGTGACACTGCCTTCTGCGCTCTGGAAGTTCGAAATCGTTGAGGACGACGCAACACAGAAGCGATGCAGAATATTTTATATAGAGGCAACTGGTAGCCAGGCATCTGCGAGTAATGAAAACTGTTGAGCTTGAACAGGATGGTACTTGCTGCATAAACGGCTACAGCAAAATTCACAGGAAGCTATTTCGAGCTGCGACTAGCATTGCAAGTGTGGAAAGAATCCTGAGAGAAGCAGAGAGCTTGAACATGTGTGCGGGCGTGAAAGCAGGCCAGCGTGACACGGTGACATCAGATAATATGCACCACAAGCAGTGCAATGTACTTACAAAGCAACTAGTCTGCGCGCCTTGTCTCCGTCTACAGAGGAAACTTCGACTGAGCATTAAGGCTCCGAGCGCAACGCTCAAGCAATATATCAGAAGCTACGCATTGCGAAGAAGAGGCTGCCTAGGCCAGCTGCTGCGCATCAAAAGCAAAAGAATGAAATCTTGGCTCTGAAGAAGGCTTTCTGAAATGTCCGATAACAGAATCGAGGAAGCGTTGGCCGAACTTCCTTGCATTTATGACATTGTTTAAACAGTTGAAAGCAAAGTCTCCGTGTGGCGTGCGGTACAATGCGGACTGGCTTCTTAATTGTTTAATGCTGAGGATATTAGCGAGCCCTTGAGCATATAAGCTTCTATCTGACATAAATATGCTGCCCTTGCCCTCCATGAGCCGTGTCACGCAAATAATGAAAGGAATACCATGCAAGTATGGTTTCAATCCTCTCTGTATGGAAGCTATTAGAAAAAATTAAATTATGGGGTTTTACGTGCCAAAACCACTTTCTGATTATGAGGCACGCCGTAGTGGAGGACTCCGGAAATTTCCACCACCTGGGGTTCTTTAACGTGCACCTAAATCTCAGCACGCGGGCGAAGCTATTGGAAAACAGCTGGCAACAGAGCAGATGGGAAGAAATTCGGCACACTGATTTTGGATGAAATTAAGTTACACCAGGCGTACAATTTCAACAAGTCAACCTCCAAACTTGATGGTTTTGTGGACTACGATGGTATTTCAAATGAAGGAACTGACCAACTTGCAGATCATGCGCTCGTGCTGATGTTCGTACCACTTCTGGAGAGCTGGGTGCAACCGCGTGCCACCTATAGCTTTGCCACGAAAGGTGCTGCGCCTGGCAGGATTTTAGCAGAGCTGCATGGTGTTGCAAGAAATAATACAATTGCATAAACGTGGTGCTGTGGTACGTGATCGCCGTAGTCAGTGACGGAGCTGCGAACAATCGCTCGATGTGGCAGCAGATGGGAATCAGCGGCAGCGCGTAACCTCACCTTCTCACAAGATTCCACATAGTACATGCCTGCCTGAGCGCGCGTACCTTTATTTCCAGTGTGATGTGCCACATGCCCTGAAGTGTGTACGCAACCATTTGCTGAAGCACAAATATGGACAGGTGAGCTAGTAGGTTATTTCATATATAACCTGTGCTGATTGGCGTCGATAACTCGCTGACATAGCAGGTGCAAGCAGCCAGAAAGAGGGCAAAATTGCTTTGAGCAAAAGTAGCTCAAAATTACTTTGTTGTGCACAAAGGAAATAAAAAGTGTCACTGTGTTTGTTGTTTGTTTTGTTCGCCAAAAAGAAAATGAATTAAACCTTGGCATAAATATGTTCACAGTATTTAACTTCGTCCAATTGTCACTGCTTACAGATCACTTCCAACTCATTTGCACGTCCCATAATATCCGCGGACAACTATAAAAAATACATGTGTCAATTAAATTTATTAGGCGAAGAAGCGTTGATGGGGGTGGATCAATTCACCACAGCGTTATCTCAAGCGACTGCTGGGCGTGATGCGTTAATGTCCCTACGTCTGCACCGGCGCTCGCCGTCTTTAATGAATACACATATTAAGAATAAGCAGCCAAAAACAAAGCCCCCGCTGAAGGGAGCACCGTGGCGCTTTAATAGGGGAAAAAAATTGGTGTAAAAGCGGAATCGAAGTGCACGACCTCTCATTTGCGGTGTAGTTGCAGCTTCTAAAGACTAGCTAGACATGTCATTCAAAGGTCCTTGGCATAAAATACTGTTCAGGCAGCCAAAACACAGTCGTCGAAGAGCGAACGGCACAGGCCAGTTGGGGAAAACGACCCACCGCAGAGATGACATCGTAGGAGTAGACGATGCGCGCTGCGTGAGAGATATGTCACTGCAGCGCCGATAGTGCACAGACACCGTGAAGTCCCCGTTGCTTACGCCCGGCAGGTTTGTCACAAAACTTATACTGCGTATCTAAACTACATTTACCGACGGATAAGCACCTACAGGCCTGTTGGTGCAAACGACGCATCGCAGCAGGAGCAGACGACGCGCGGCGCATGACGAAAGACGCGACTGCAGCGCCGGTAGTTTCAGTGACACCCGTTTCGGCCACGTCGGTCAATGGGCTCGCATAGGGAGCTGCGAAACTGAAGTATGTCTAAGAATGTTGGTATGGAGCTCGTTGACGGTTGGGGCTCACTCGCAGGCTGCGTGTCCCTGTCGCACGATGCATCGGAAACGCACACCGGCTCTGCCGGCGATGGAGACCTTCGACCCGCGTCGCCTCCAACAACGCGGGCTCGCTTGCCGACTCGCGCGGCCGTACGCACAGGTGCGAGAGCCTCCGTTGGCACGTCTTCCGGTGGCTTGGTTATCAATGTCGATCTCACAGTGCGATTGTCGGCTTCGCTGCTGGAATCGCACGGTGCAAGATAACGCGGCACGTTATCCGCGTGTTCAGTCGGGTTCTCCGCTTCCCCCGCTGGCCGCCGTCTTGCTCTCACCGTAGGAGGCTTGCGCTTCTGTTTTCCGAAGGCATGCTTCATATGAAAGTTATTTTCGAACGAGCGACGATCCATCGCTGACCTGGGAGCTTTCATAAATCCGAATTCTGCGAGTGTCAAACGAAGAAAGACGCCGGCGTGGTTTTCAAAGCAGACAACTGCGGTCCGCCATGGTTGCCAGCTTCCCCGCTGCTGCAGCAGCAACCAATGGCGAGGCGCCTTTCAGTACGGCAACCAATCGGAGGCCCGCTTTCATCGCAGGGCCCGTGTGACCGCCTCTAGCAGACCCGCGCTTCTTTTGTGTTTGTGTGTTTGTTACAAGATGGCGACGACCGAAGAATTCAGAAACGGAATGGCGAAACTTCGAGCTTTCGAACGATACCAAGATGGCCGCGTTCAGTGGCGGGAAAGACGAGTTAGGGCTCCGCGAACTGCGATGATTTTACGCGATTTTAAGCCGTTTTCTCGCCCTACGCACTGATAAATTAATTTTTTTCAGCCACTTTTAGCGCGTTTTCAGTCAAACCATTTTGATACAATGTAGATTAGGCATTGCAGATACCGAAACGCGTCGTTGCCAAAAATCGATCTTTTTGGAGATTTTCGCGATCTGATCCCCGCGCCCCCCCTTAAGTGTTGTAAAAACACTGTCATTTTAAGAAAACATAAAAATCCTGTTTTCATTGAGCTTTACTCTTACTTGTGCAATAATTATTCATCTCGTAGACATGTGACAATATGCTGGGTTCCTGACCATAGATGCACCCAGGGTAATGTACTTGCAGACCAAATGGCCACATCAATCACATCGCAAGCTATCAATCCTACTGCTGCTATTCTTGCTGCAAATCTCAAGCCTTTTTTACGAACGAAACTGTGAAGCCACAGGTAACGCTTGCGGGACATTGAAGCTGTAATGAAGAAGAAGAACACAAGCACAAGGCCAGCCAGATCGTCTGTTCCGTGCCTGCAGTGCAACCAGTGGGCCAGCCGGATCACCAGTGCTTAGCACGAGCGTGAACCCTTCAGGCAACCAGCTGTTCCTGCTCTGCGTGACCTGCCTTCTCGATTACGAACAGACGCTACCAGCTGAACTGTTCAATACACCCCATTACAATTGGTGGAGGTGCTGGGTATTCAAGAACATCTACACCCTGGAACTCCGGTCTCGGACTCTGCCTTCCGTCATGCCTGACTCTCCCCAGCCGACGTCGCCACCACCCGCCGTAGCCTGCTCTGACGCTGTCCCGCAGCGCCATCCAGCGGTTTTCAGCGGTATGGATGAGCAGGACGTCAATGACTGATTGTCTACATACGAACAGGTGAGCTTGCACAATCGATGGGACGATACCGCCAAGTTAAATGCCGTCATCTTCTACCTTACCGGAGTGGCCCACCTGTGGTTTAAAAATCACGAAGCCGACTTTCAGTCCTGGTCCACGTTCAAGGCCAGTTTGGCTGAAGTTTTCTGTCGCCCCGCCGTCCACAAGTTGCACGCCGAGCAGCGGTTACGAGAGCGAGTGCAACAACCCGCTGAAACATTCACCTGTTATATCGAAGAGGTTCTCGACCTATGCAAACGTGTGGATGCTTCTATGCCCAAAAATGAGAAACTGAAGCACATTTTGAAGGGCATCGCCTATGACATTTTCCAAACGTTGATCGCCAAGAGTCCGCGCACCAAAGCAGAGCTCACAAACTTGTGCCAAAGCTACGACGAGTTGAGGAGGCAGCGCAATTTGACTAGGCGCCCCTCAGTGGCTGATGAGGCCCTCTTTTCCATGACAGCCTTCTCTGATCGCTCCCCCTTACTCACACAAATCCAAGCTTTCATGCGGGAGAAAGTTGCACGTCAGCTTTCTCTGCTGCCCTTTGCTGAGCTACCCCAACAGCAGCTGCTGCTGCAACAGTCTCCTACACAGCTCGCTCCTACACTCCGGTGGGGTATTGAAGATCAAGTTGCTGAGGCTCTATCAATGCAGCATCAGCGGTACCCTGTCGCCGCGCAGCCTCCTTGTCAACCACTCGTTGCGCTACATCTTCGGCCGCTACCACCCGTTCATCATCCCGTTCATCGACATGCTCCTGCTTTTACTAATCCTTGGCGCACGCAAGACAACAGGCCCATATGTTATGCCTGCAGTATTCTTGGCCATGTTGCACGACTCTGCCGCCGCCGCATGCTGCATTCTGGTGGGTTGGTGCAGTCGCCTCCCTACGCCGACGTGCAACCTTTTCACGACACTTATTTTAGTCGGCAGTCGAACAGTCCACCAGCCGAGCGCCCACTCCTTACAGGTCGTTCACCTTCCCTGCGTCGCCGCTCGTTGTCTCCCGTGCGTCGGCGCCCTTCACCCATGCAAGAGGAAAACTAAGCACCGCAGTTCAGGGGGCAGAAACTGCGTCGCCATTGATCTGTACAAATCCTCCATTGTCGTCTTCGAACGTTGTCGACCTTACTGTTGACGGCATCCCTACCATTGCGCTAATTGATACTGGAGCAGCCGTGCTTGTCCTAAACGAACGCCTCTCTCGCGCCTTGCGAAAAGTTACGACGCCACTTTCTGGATTTTCTGTTCGCACAGCAAGCGCCCAGCCAGTTGAGCCTTCAGCAGCATGCACAGCTAGAGTTGTTATTCAGGGTATTCTCTATATCGTAGAGTTTATGGTTCTGCAGCTCTGCTCTCACGACGTGATACTTGGGTGGCACTTTCTTTTGTGAAATAACGCCGTCATCAATTGTGCACGTGCTGAAGTAGAATTATCGCCTCTGTGTGACGTGCCCCACGTCGGCGCCCCTTCTCTTCCCGCTAAGCTAGTCCTTCGGGAAGACATCGCCATACCGCCGTACTCGTGTACCGTTGTTCCCGTCTTCTTTGGCGCTGTCTCTGAAGGCACTGTCCTCTTCACTCCTTCGGAACTCTTCATAACCTGCAAAGATGTCCCCCTCCCTTTCGCCACACTTGATATTTCAGCCGGTCTCAGCGCCATCGTTGTCTGCAATCCGCTTCCTACAGCCCTGACGGCTCTTTCCGGCGAAGCACTTGGCCATGTTCAGCCTCTTGATGACATGTTTATAACCGACGTGCCGGATGCTTCGTACTCAGAGCTCACTGACATCTGCGCACTTTGCAATTCTGCTCCGCCATCACCTGACTTATTCACACCTTTCATTGCCGATGACCTTACTTCTGAGCAGCGCTCCCAGCTTCTTCATCTGCTTGCCAAGTTCCGTTCTTCTTTTGATGTCGCTCAGCCTACTCTGGGTTGCATGTCAACCGTCAGCCACCACATCGACACTGGCTCTAACGCGCCATTGCGGCAGCGCCTGTACCGCGTATCCACCAAGGAGCGTCAGGTGATCAGTGAGCACGTAGACGACATGCTCAGCGCGGGGTCATTCGACCTTCCAATATCCCGTGGGCATCACCGGTGGTTCTCGTCACAAAAAGAGATGGTTCTATTCGATTCTGCGTTGATTATCGCCGTCTTAATAAGATAACGCGAAAAGACATTTACCCTCTACTGCACATTGACGACGCTCTGGACAACTTGCAAGGTGCTGAATTCTTCTCTTCGTTAAATTTACGCTCGGGCTACTGGCAGGTCCCGATTTTAGCAGTTGATTGCCCTAAAACTGCATTCATTACTCCAGATGGTTTATACGAATTTAATGTGATGCCATTTGGCCTATGCAATGCACCTGCTATGTTTGAACAAATGATGGACAATATCTTGCACGGTCTAAAGTGGACCACATGTTTATGCTACCTCGACGACATTGTTGTGTTCGCCCCTGATTTCACCACGCATCTTCTTCGCCTTTGGCAAGTGTTGACATGCTTGACCAACGCAGTCCTGCAACTGAACCTGAAAAAGTGCCAGTTCGCCACGTGCAAGCTCATGATACTAGGTCACGTCGTATCACAAGACGGCATTTGCCCAGACCCATCAAAACTTCGCGCTGTGGCAGAGTTTCCTAAGCCTAAGACACTTAAAGAACTCCGCGCCTTCATCAGCCTCTGTTCTTACTTCAGGCACTTTGTTCGTAATTTTGCCTCGATAATATCACCTCTGACACAACTCTTAAGTGGCGCCAACGACCTATCCTCCTGGTCTCCTGCATGCGACACCACGTTCGTGACCTTACGCCGTCTCCTGACGTCTCCGCTTATACTGCGACACTACGACCCCACCGCCCCAACTGAAGTGCATACCGATGCCAGTGGTATTGGCCTTGGCGCTGTCCTTGCGCAGCGCAAGCCTGGCTACTCTGAGTATGTCGTTGCTTACGCCAGTCGTGCACTCACCAAAGTGCAATGCAATTACAGCGTCACAGAAAAAGAATGCTTGGCCATCATTTGGGCACTCGAGAAGTTTCGCCCTATTTATATGGCAGGCCTTTCCATGTCATTACTGACCATCACGCCCTTTGTTGGTTATCCTCTTTAGAAGACCTGTGTATATGCCTTGCCTGCTGGGCTCTGCGCATTCAAGAATACGACATACACATCATCTACCGCTCCGCTGCCAGCCGACACGGCCTCCCTCTCCACCATTGAGGCGGTATCTTCGGTCGACATCGACAGCTGCGTATCAGAACAGCGCAAAGATCCTTGGGTGGCCTCTCTTCTGGATCTCCTTTCTGGTTCGCCTGCATCTCCCATCTCTCGCACCCTGTATCGCCAGGCTGCCCATTTTGCTGTCCGGGATAACATCTTGTATCGACGCAACTACCAGCCCGATGGTCGCAAGTGGCTCCTGGTTATCCCTAAGGCTGCGTTCCAACATCTGCGCGTCCTTCCATACTGACCCACAATGTGCACACGCAGGCGTTTTGAAGACGTATGAGCGGCAGCGTTACTACTGGCGAGGAATGTTTACTTTTGTCCAAACGTTTGTCCTCTTGTGCCCGTAATGCCAACGGCGCAAATCTCCACCTCATCCGGCCCACGGTTTATTACAGCTTCTTCCGTGCCCTACTCGTGCCTTCGACTGTGTGGGAATCGACCTGTACGAGCCGCTACCGCTGACATCCGCTGGCAAACGATGGATTATTGTCGCAGTTGATCACTTTACACGCTATGCTGAAACCGCTGCTCTACCTGCAGCAACCGCCAGTGACGTTGCATCCTTTCTGCTCCATCGTTTCATTCTTCGTCATGGCCCACCTCAGGAGCTGCTGAGTGATAGAGGCTGTGTGTTTTTGTCGCAGGTGGTTGAAGCTCAATGTCGCATAGTTCACCGGACCACCACGGCGTACCATCCTCAAACTAACTGGCTTACGGAGCGTTTCAATCGCACCCTAGGTGATATGCTCGCCATGTACGTTTCATCGGAGCATACAAACTGGGACCTCATCCTCCCATTTATCACGTACGCATATAATACGGCTACACAAAGTACTACAGGATTGTCTCCATACATTCTCCTCTACGGTCGCGATCCTTCCCATACCATCGATACGGTTTTGCCTTATACACCAGACACGTCAGTGTATGCTCCCATTTTAGCCGTCGCCCGATACACCAAGGAGTGCTGTCAATTAGCCCGAAAGTTCACCTCCGTCGATTAACAACGACAAAAAGCCAATCGTGATGGCGACGCTACGAATCCGAACTTCGCTCCCAGCACACTTGTCTTGTTGTCCGTGCCTTCTACCATGCCTGGACTTTTGACAAAACTTATCTCGCAGTATGATGGACCATACTGCATCGTCAAACGCACCTCTCCGGTCAACTATGTCATAGAGCCGCTTACACCGACATCCGACAAGCGCCGCCGTGGATGGGATGTTCACATTCACCGCCTGAAACAATTCTATGACCCGCTCGTCTCCGCGTCGTAAGTCGCCAGGATGGCTCCGCTTTTGCACCGGGTGTAATTGTAATGAAAAAGAAGAGCACAGGCCAGCCAAGGCCAGCCAGATCATCTGTTCCGTGCCTGCAGTGCAACCAGTGGGCCAGCCGGATCGCCAGTGCTTAGCATGAGCGTGAGCCATTCGGGCAACCAGCTGTTACTACTCTGCGTGACCTGCCTTCTCGATTACAAACAGGCGCTACCAACGGAACTGTGCAATACACCCCATTAGAAAACAAATAATAAGCCCCACTTGATTGAGCCAAATTTAGGTTTCTGGCCCTCCATAACAAAAATTTAAAGAACTGATGTATTTTGTTGACTCAGAATAGAACAGATATGGTATTCAGAATTTTCTATAGACTGGAAACGAACCTCCAACCTGTGGTCCATGTGTTGAGAGGCTCACCATCCTGCATGTCCTCGTGGAGTGTCGGAAAGCCGAAAGAGAGAGAGAGGTTAACATTTTGCTCTAGCATACCGCTATTGTGTCCCTCTCCATCCCACTATGTTTCGTGGTAAAGAACCCCTTTTTACCACCAAAGCCGTTCTAGGTTTCTTGAATGATGTGGTCTTGCAAGTTAATAGCCCAACATTTTCATAGTGCATCCTCTCTCCAGATGATGCAGCTGTGAAGTAGTCCTTGTATAGCGCACGCCTTCATGTCCTTGCGCTTCAAGGGCTCTGTTAAGGCAGTAGTGCTTTTTGTAATTTTTAGCCCGTGACCAATGTTAGTACATCATAATTCTTTTACACTGTATCTTTTGTGTCCTTGGCACGCTTCATAGTCATTGCCATAGTTTTATTACATGTAGCTCTTACGCACTTTACGGCGACCGTCTTTTAGGCCCCTTTGCAGCCCTGTCACATCCCTTGTTCGTAATTTATCGTTTCACTTTGAACTCATTGCCATTGGCCTGGCGCTGGTCATGCTTGGCCCTTGCGCCACAAAACACTATATTCATCATCATATCATTAAGCACGTGCTGGTGGGCAAGTTGGTTATACATGATTACAACAAAGGCGCCAAATGAAACAACGGACGAAGGAAGGAGACACTAGACAACCACGTAGATGCTATGTGGTTGTCTAGGGTCTTCTTCCTTCGTCTGTTGCTTTATTTGGTGCCTTCGTTGTAATCATATCATGCCATCCCTGGTCCGTATATTCTTGCTCATGGGTGGAAATAAAATCTTTAGTTCAATACAGTGAAATCTTGATATAATGTATATCATGGGACCACCAAAAATTATTCATTATTTTATAATATTGCTCTTTCGAAAGCACGCAACTAGGCGAGAAAAATGAATTCAACAAGAGGCATCAACTACATTTGCAAGCAGCACGTCCACAAATGCATGTACACCGGTGACTGACTCCACACGAAAGGAGTTGAGATATGCGTTTATGTGAAGATGTCATCTCTGCCTGGTGCATGCATAGCTCGTACAGACCTCAAGTATGTTAGTTCTACGCAAATGTGTGCCTGCCATAAGTCTGCGCAC